>NC_142365.1:33256464-33563964 GCF_059441175.1 Urocampus carinirostris
GTTAACGAGTAATGAAACACATAAATAAAATGTTGTAACGCGTTCATTTTTCTGTTACTTATGAAAAACATATACGGGTGGTCGTTTTTTTCTCTACTTAAAAAGTACAACTGAATATAGTTAGTACGCTGCCATCTCAAGTAGTACAAATTTCTCATGGAGATATTTTCCCAACCTTTTATAATTGCATTTGAGCAGAATCTACAACTATTTAATTAAATACAGGAATCAGGGAATTAGTTTATAAGCGCATATTTGTTTGTGTATCAACAGGTAGCAAGTAGTAGGCAGTTTGTGGGATAGTGACATAGTTTATACAGGAACAACACTGCAACAGTGAAACAATGGGGCACACATGAGCACAAAAAATATGGTAAAAGTGTGCTATATTTGGTCATTTTCTTTTAAAAAAAATTGCAATATGCCCTGCTTTCAGAAAAAAACAACTCTTGCACAGTACACAAAAAAGGAGATTTTTAGGGGTTTGAATCATAGTGTTAATGTGTATATGGGGTTTCTTGTTTTCAAGCTTTCAAGATTGCACAAGCCACGATATATTGGGGGTTCACCGCTTTCGAATAGTTGGTTTACACGTTTACGTTTACTTCTATTTATTTTATCTTGCAGCTATTTTAAAGCAATCATAGCGGGTCGCCTGCTATGCCAGTATATTCAGTAATTTATAACTAAATGATTACACTTACACCCAAAAGTAACGCACTACTTTTGGGTGTCAGGAGGCTTCTCCTGCTACTGGTAACTATGGAAACCATTACTATCCGTTTCATGTGGTGGAGGAAACCGAACCCTCAAAAAAACGGCATACAGAGGGATAAGCACCGCCAGACTGTACATGCCCAGGACACACCACAACAAGTGGTGCACCAACAACCCAGGCAGTTTAGGGGATCCGTAAACCGTGATACTGGGGCAATAGAATTGCTTTTTAAATGAAGTAACTAATTATTGTTTTTCAGTAACACCCCCAACACCGATATCAACAAGAATGACAATGAGGATGTAAATATTGTGTGCTTACCCTAAAACCATGCCCAATTCTTTGACATGGACTCTCTTCTGACCCTTCAGGTACTCCGCCAGCATCTTGCTCTTAAAGTAAATCTCTTGCAGGCGGTCTTCCAGGTGCATGATGCACTGAGGACAAAGAAAAGCAGTCAAAATATCCATCGTCAAAACTTGTTGAAGAAGATAAGCTTGTTTTTATTTAAAGATGCTTTGAGTTAGCTGTGCATTCTGTTGGAATCACGTGAAATTTTTGTACTAATTTGAAGGTTCTTGATAATAATGATGTCTAATGATTTGACACTCTTAAAGGGACATTATGTATTATTTAGTGCCTCCTAGGTAGTAAAAAACTTAATTCATTAAAAAAATATATATACTGGTATAAAATATAAGCAAATCATGAAGTAACATAAACATGCCTTTTTTAAGCACGCGCAGGTCAAGAAATTTGTATCTATTTTATCCACACACATACCGGTGTGTGGGTAATGTGTTGTCAATGCCTTTAGCAGCAGTCCATGTAAAATTAATAAACTTATAGCTTCCACTACTGTTCAATTTGGATGTATAAATTGAAGACTTTTGAGGACTTGATTTGAGGGTAAAAAAGTTAAATTACTGTGAGTATTTTGTAAATATTGAATAAAGTATTGTCAAACCTGGGTTGCTAATGTTATGCATTATATAAGGCCAGAGATTTTTCCAAAACACATTTAACTCATTCAATGCCATAATGTATACAATACATTTACAGAAGCATTGTTCCTGTGTGCTGAAGCATAAAAATAAGTTTTTCTTATTTTATTCAAAAAAATATTAAGGGTTTGGCGCTGCTCATCAGAAAGTATCAAGCCTCGGGAATGATTTCAGGATGAATGATAACCATTAGATGGCAGGAGTGGCTTTGATTAGATCTTTATCGACACATCAAGGGAGCCCCCACTTGCTAGTCTGCTTTCTGTATGTGGGTATGAGAGTGCATAGGCGGCCCCACATAGCAAGTAAAGCAGTGTGGTGAGAATAGCAAAGATGTGGATAAATACTTATAGGCAGTTATAACTCCTCAACAAAGCTTATCCCTGTCAAAAAAAGACAAAATCCCATAGTCATTGTCTGGTCAAAGGGATGAAGTTTCGTGCACGTCCCCAGGAACACTATCGCAATGGTGATTCAAGGTTTATGCATTGTTCATACATAGTTCATCAATCAGTTCAGTGTTCTGCTTGAATTGCATCATTTCACAAAAAGCTGTTTTCCTCAGAGGTTTTCTTGGAAACAAGTATTTTCAAGAACCTAGCAATGTTCAACTGTTGTTTACTAAACAATTGTAAAAGATAACAACATACTTATTTTCCAATGAAAGATGACGGTTCAAGCGCTCTTTTAAAATGTCCTATGCCGATACAGCTACAGAACATTTTTTTCAAAAAAGAACCAATATGGCCAAATAGTCTTTTGTAATTTACTGTGTATATGTGTACTGTTAAGGTTTGTGTGCCACATACAAAGTTGGGGGACATGTTGAGCCTGTAGAGTTGATGCGTGGAGTGCAGCAATCCCGACACCAGGCTGGACACCAGCACTTCTTTTCCCAGCTTGCCCACATCGGTGGCTCTTCTCTGGCTGCTGGCCACCTGCACTGTCCACTTGTCTGTATCTGCCACGATGCACACGGCTTCGGCAATGGGCTCGTCTAGCACAGGATGCTGTGTGCGACAACATTGGATATGTTTTTCCCTTGCTGCGTTATAAAGTGCGCGCCTAAAATGCAAAGTGCTTAGTAAAATGTAGGAAACCTGTCTAAGACACATCCATATTAATTTGATCAACTCATCCAGCTCTGATTAACACCTCCTGTACGATACATCCTAGTTTTTAGCGAGAGTTATGTTCCAAACCCAGAATAGGGAAAATCCGCGAAGTGGAACCTTTTTTTTGTTTTTTTTTACAATATTACAATTAAATACTCAAAGAACAAACCATTTCAATGGCCAAAGCATGTTTAAAAAATAAAATGAATTCATTAATTCATGTATAACGCGCATTTTTTGTGACCTAAAAATAACAAAGTTTGGGTGCGCGTTATACCCAAGGTTTTACGGCATTTGTGCAATGATTAATCAGTTGAAAAATCTCGCTGACCACAATCTAAAAAACATTGGCTGCAATTGGAATCAAACCAAGGGCAGTGAGAGCTCCGATTTCCAACGACTAAATCACCAGATGACATAAAAATGCATGATATTTGTTCTCATTATCAAACTATTGTATTCATGGTACCAGAGACATTGTTAAAAAAAGTTTAACTTTATCTGCTAAAGATAACATCCTCTGCTGCCTTGTCAGCCTGGTCTCTGGTGTATTTGTTATTCCAGAGCGTTTGGAAAATAATTTGCAAGTTGTACATGTGTACATATGAAACACAAATACTATATGGATGTATATTAATACAGTGATCCTTAACATTGATGTAAGAAAAGCAAATCAATGAAAAGAAAACAAAATCACATTTCTTGAGTACTGACACCCAAATGTTGCGTGTTTTTAAAGTTGGTATGAATTCCTGTAAGCAACTAGGTAAGGTAAAACAAGGTAAATGGACCTACTTTAGTTGTTTAACGGACTAGATTTGCAAACTGTCTTTGCAAGAGTTTAATAGCCAAATTAGAAGTATCCTGGCATTACAAGAATTTTTTGTTGAAGAATAAAAACAAATGTAACATCTGACCTCCTAAAGCTCGTATTTAGAGTATATATATATATATATACATATATATATATATATATACATATATATATTATAATTTAGAATACACCTTTATTACCTTTGTTACAAAATGAGCAGAGCATATTGTGACAACAAAGTTGGACGTGGCACTCCAGTTACACATATAGACAGTATAAAATAAATACGATAAAAAAAATAAAATAATTTTAAAATGTATAAGCACAAAATATTGACACAAGAAAGTGTGGGCATGCAAAAGCAGAAGATATTTACATAGGGTGTTTACTTACAGGCAACAAATAGGCAGCATTGTGCAAAGTAAGCATAGGCACGAATGAAATTTTACATCTGTATGAGGTAGTGTGTTCGCATTGGTATTCCTTCTTCAAGAGAGTTTGTGGAGAGAGTTTTTCTGTGTAGTATTTATTTAGGGTGGTGATGGCTCTGGGGAAGAAACTGTCTCTAAGTCTAAGTCTCTTTGTTTTTGTTTTGTGTGACCTGTAGCGTCTGCTGGAGGGCAGCAGGTCAAAGAGGTGGTTGCCAGGGTGAGAGGAGTCCTTGATGATGTTTTCTACTCTGCTGAGGTAACGAGAGCATGCAATGTCCTCCAACCTGGGCAGAGAGCAACCAACGATTCTCTGGGCTGTGTTGTTGACCCTCTCAAGTATTTTCCTGTCTGCTGCCGTGCACCCAGCATACAACACCGTGATGCAGTACGCCAGAGCACTTTCAGGGAATGGAGCCGCGGCTGGGCTTTCCCTACCACAGCTCAGGTGTTTGCAGACCAGAGGTCGTCAGAGATGTGTGCACCCAGAAATTTGAAAGAGTGGACTCTCTTTACACAGTCCCCATTGATAATGATAGATAGATAGATAGATACTTTATTCATCCCCGAAGGGAAATTCACATTTCCAGCAGCATCCCTGAGCTGAGAACAGTACAATAATAAAGCCAAAAGAATACAATATACAAATACCCAGTGTGACGTGCAAATGCCCACTGTAGCGTGTTATATAGAGTAACTAAATAGTGCTACACAGAATACATATTGCAGTAAGATTCGGTAATATGCAATGTAGGTGGTATGGTTTAATGTGGGCCTTTATTCTGCCGGGTGGAGTTAAAGAGCCTCATGGCATGAGGAAGAAAAGATCTCTTCAGTCTGTCCGTAGTACAAGACAGTGACAGCAGTCTGTCGCTGAAACAGCTCTTCTGTCTGGAGATAATGCTGTGTAGCGGATGCGATGGATTGTCCATGATTGACCTCAGCTTTTTCAGTGCTCGTCTCTCAGCTACTGTTGTTAGGCTGTCCACCTCTTTGCCTACAACAGAGCTCGCTTTCCTAGCCAGTTTATTGAGACGAGAGGCATCCTTCTTCTTGACGCTGCCGCATAGAAGAGGGCACTTGCCACTACTGTCTCATAGAATATTTTCAGGAGCTTTTTGCAGATGTTGAAGGAGGCCAGCCTTCTGAGGAAGTAAAGTCGGCTTTGCCCTTTCCTACATAGAGCTTCTGTGTTGGCAGTCCAGTCCAGTTTGTTGTCCAGCTGCACACCCAGGTATTTGTAGGTCTGGACAAATTCTACACATTCTCCCTTGATGGTTACAGGAACCGGGTGAGTTCTGGTTCTCCTGAAGTCCACCACCATCTCTCTGGTCTTGGTGGTGTTTAGGTGCAGGTGGTTTGCGTCGCTCCATCGGACAAAGTCCTGAATCAATGTCCTGTACTACTCCTCCTGCCCGTTTCTGATACATCCCACGATCGCAGTGTCGTCGGCAAACTTTGGCACATGGCAGGACTCAGAGTTGTACTTAAAGTCCGATGTATATAGAGTGAATAGGAACGGAGAGAGAACGATCCCCTGCGGAGATCCTGTGCTGCTAACCACAGTGTCCGATGTACAGGCCCCCTGTTTCACATACTGGGGTCTGCCTGTCAGGAGGTCAGTAATCCATTCTACAAGGTGTGAGCTAACTCCCATCTCTGTCAGTTTCCTGCTCAGTAGCAGAGGCTGTATGGTATTGAAGGCACTGGAGAAGTCCAAAAATGTAATCCTCACAGCCCCCTTAGCCCTATCCAGGTGAGAGAGGGATCGGTGTAACATGTATACTATAGCATCCTCCACTCCCACCTTCTGGTAAGCAAATTGCAGTGGGTCGATGGCGTGACGGACCTGTAGCCTCAGGTGGTGCAGCAGCAGCCGCTCCATGTGATGTCCGGGCGACCGGCCTGAAGTCGTTGAGTTCCTCAGATCTTGATTTCTTTGGGACTGGGATGATGCAGGATGTTTTCCACATCTGAGGGACCCTCCCCTGTTCAAGGCTCAGGTTGAAGATGTGCTGTAGTGGGTCTCCCAGCTCAGACGCACAGGCTTTCAGCAGTCGGGGGGATACTCCATCCGGACCAGCTGCCTTGCTGGTTCGTAGCCTTCTCAGCTCTCCACACACCTGGGCTGAAGTTATTTTTAGTGGGGGGATGTCTTCCATGCTAGTGTCCAGAGGGGGAGGGGGAAGGACAGCTGCATTACTCAGGGGTGAGGATGAGGCAGAGTGGTCAAACCTGTTGAAAAAGTATTTCAACTGGTTGACTCGCCCCACGTCTTTGCTTTTCCTCCTGCAGTCCAGTATGACTTCCTTCGTTTTTGTGGTGTTCATTAGGAGGTTGTTTTTCGAACACCACGTTGTCAGTGAATCCACCTCATCCCTGTACGCTGTCAGAGATGAGGCCGACCATGGTAGTGTCGGCGGCGAACTTAACAATTGTGTTTGTGAGGTGGGTCGGTGAACAGTTGGAGGTGTAGATGGTGAAAAGCAGGGGCGCAGTACACATCCTTTGGGGAGCCAGTGCTCAGTGTTAGGGTTAGAGAGACGTGGTGGCCGAGTTTCACAGACTGTGGGCGGTGCGAGAGAAAGTTCGCTATCCAGTGGGAGATGCAGGAAGAGAGTCGTAGGTGAGAGAGTTTCTCCACCAGGATAATGGTATTGAAGGCTGAGCTGAAGTCCAAGAAGAGCATTCTGACATAGCTCCACCGGTGCTCCAGGTAGCTCAGCGCAGTTATAAGTGCGGTGTTTATGGCATCATTAGTGGAGCGGTTTGCCCTGTAGGAAAACTGATGGGGGTCTACTATGGGCGGTAGGGAGTCCTCGATGTACTGGGACACAAACCTCTCAAAGCACTTCATGACTACAGGCGTAAGTGCATCAGGCCTGTAGTCGTTGGGCCTTTCCACTGCTGACTTCTTGGGAATGGGAATATTGGTGGAGGTTTTGAAGCAGGGTGGGATGGTAGCCTGTGACAGGGACTGGTTAGAGATGGTGGTGAAGACCCCAGCCAGCTGTTCAGCACAGTCCCTGAGTACCCTCCCAGGTATTCCATCTGGACCAGCTGCCTTCCTCGGGTTTACAGTTCTCAGCACACATCTTACTTCATGCTCATGAAGTGTCAGTGTGCTGCTGTTGGTTGTTGGTGGGTGTGGTGTGACTGCTGGTGGCCTTCCAGCTTCAAAGCTGGCAAAGAACTGATTAAGATCCGCAGCTAGTGAAGCATCAGCCCCAATAGTCGCCAGGTTGTTGTCTCTGTAGTTTGTGAAATCCTCCTTGAGTCATTTCCAGCGAAGTGGTCCTCGATCCTCTTTGTGTAGGCTGCCTTTGCATCCTTAATACCTCTCTTCAGGTCAGCCCTGGCCGTGATGTAAAGAGCCTTGTCTCCGGACCTGAAGGCGGTGTTGCGATGTTTGAGGAGGGTGCGCATCCAGGATTTTTGGTACTTATAGACGCTGATTTTTAAATTTACTGTGACGTTGTCCATACAGTGTCTAAAATAAAATACAGTACAGTATCAGTGTACTTCTGGAGGTCATGGTGTTCAAATACCTCCCAGAAAGTCCGGTGAAAAGAGTCCTGCAGCTGAGGGCGCTCGCTGAGGCCATGTTTGTATTGTCATTGTTGCAGGCTTTGTTTTCCTCCGGAGGGGGGTGTATAAGGGGGAAAGGAACAGAGAGATAGTCGGATCCATCTAGGTGGGGGTGGCTTTGTTCGCATGTTTGATGCTACTGTAAACACGGTCCAGTGTTTGTCCCCCTTTGTTACAAAGTCCACGTATTGGATGAATTAGGGTAGTACAATCCTTAAGGATGCCTGATTAAATTCGCTGGCAACTATAAAAGCTCCGTCGGGGTGTGCCAGCTGCTGTTTGTTGATAGCAGCGGGCAGGAGATTTAGCGCTATGCTAACGTTAGCATCCGGTGGAATGTAACAGCAATCACAATGACCACAGTTCTCTCGGTAGATGGACGGGTCTACAGGATACTGCTAGAAACTATATATCAGGTGAGCAGTGTGTGTCAATGATTCTGCTGTTATTACATCACGCGTTATGCACGTAAGCGCATAGTCCCCAACCCCTAGTCTTACCAGAGTCTCCGTCTCGGTTGTGCCGGTTTAGCGTGCATTTTGCTAGCTGGAGTGCAGCGTTGGGGATCCGCGGGGGAAGCCAAGAGTCCGTAATAACAATTCCGGACGAAGCTGTTGGTAGCGATCCGTAGCTCCAATTCACCAATTTTGTAAACGATTGATCTGGCGTTGGTCAGGAACATGCTCGGAAGCGCTGGTCTGTGTGGTAGCCTTCCTAGCCTAGCAACGAGGCCCGACCGGCAGCCCCGCTTCTGCTTTCCGTCGCTTGTTGGGCAGGCTGGTCCCCCAGGGAGATCCTGATGGTCTCTGTATATTCAATCACTCTGGAGTGTTTACTTAGCCTCGGAGTGCTACGTCAACAAGACCCAGCGGCCTACAAAGCAGCGAAGAAAAGTGGAAAGAGGAAGCGCTGTGACCGGGGGAGGAAACGAGGTTGTCGGGCCGGGCTAACGGCTAGGCTGAAGGCTAAACCATTCAAAACGCCTCTCCCATCTATTTTCCTCTCCAACGTTCGCTCCCTGGACAACAAACTGGACCATTTACAAGTGGAACTTACATCGAACCGCGAGATGACGAACTGTTGCGCTATAATTCTGACGGAGACATGGCTAAACTCTATCCCGGATGACGCTGTTAGCATTGTGGGGCTAACTGCTTTCCGCGCTGATAGAAGCGGCGAGCTCACCGGTAAGAGCAGGGGTGGCGGACTATGCATTTATACCAACAACAACTGGTGTAGAAATGCTAAGATAATCTCAAATCACTGCTCACAAAACATTGAACTTTTGACGGTGATCTGCAGACCCTACTACCTACCGAGGGAGTTTAGTGCTACCATCATTACTGCCGTGTACGTGCCACCCAGCGCTAATACTAAGGAGGCAATGGACGTTCTCTACCGAACTGTGAGTGAACTGCAGCATGCTTACACCGAGTGCATTTTCATTGCGGTGGGGGACTTTAACCAGGCCAACATGAAAACAGTTCTCCCGCATTTCCACCAGCATGTCAACTTTGCTACAAGAGGTAGGAACACATTAGACTTGGCCTACACAAATATCAAAGGAGCATACAGAGCAGCCCCCCGCCCCCACCTTGGCTCATCAGATCACCTTTCTGTTATGCTAATTCCTGCATATAAGCCCCTGCTGACCAGAGAAAAACCTACAGTGAAGCAGGTGAGGGTGTGGACTGAGGGGGCAATGGAGGCACTACAGGACTGCTTTGAATGCACAGATTGGGACATGTTTAAATCGGCTGCCACTTACAACAACAAAATAAATATAGATGAGTACGCCACGTCTGTGTCAGCCTACATCAGTAAATGCGCAGAAGACGTCAGCAATACCAAAACCATCTGCACCCGTGCCAATCAGAAGCCCTGGATGACTGCTGAGATACGCAAACTGCTAAAGGTACGGAACCTTGCCTTTAAATCTGGTGACGAGGAGGCGCTGAGATCAGCGAGGGCTAACCTGAACCGTGCTATCAGACTGGCAAAGCGATCGCACAGTCAAAAAATCCAGGACCGTTTCCTCACCACAACCAACACCAGGGATATGTGGAAAGGCATTCAGGCCATCACCAGATACAAGCCAACCACCGCCCCTGTGCAGGACACTAGCATGGACTTTCTGAATGACCTCAACAACTTCTTTGGGAGGTTCGAGGCACAAAATGGCACCCCTGCAGCGAAAGCGGTTCCAAATCAGGACGAAAGAGCGCTCCACCTGGACTCAACTGACGTGAGGAAGACCCTGAGAAGGGTCAACACACGGAAGGCACCAGGCCCGGACAACAGGGCGGGTCCTTAGGGAGTGCGCCGATCAGCTGGCTTGTGTACTAACAGACATTTTCAACACCTCGCTAGACCAAGCCACAGTACCATCATGCTTTAAGATTGCCACCATCATCCCAGTGCCAAAGAAACCCCAGATCTTATCATTCAACGATTACCGGCCCGTTGCACTGACTCCCATCATAATGAAGTGCTTTGAGAGACTGGTTAAAGAGCACATCACCTCCAGTCTCCCCTCCTCACTTGACCCCTTTCAATTTGCCTACCGGACAAACCGCTCCACCGGGGATGCCATCTCCTCTGCGCTTCACCTGAGCCTGACACACCTAGAGGAGAAGAACACCCATGTGTGGATGCTGTTCCTGGACTTCAGTTCAGCATTCAACACCATCATCCCACAACACCTGGTAGACAAAATGAGACTCCTGGGTTTCAACACCCCCCTGCGGAACTGGCTGCTGGACTTCCTCACTGACAGACCCCAGTCAGTGCGGATTGGTCAGAACATCTCCGATGTCATCAACCTCAGCACGGGCTCCCCCCAAGGCTGTGTCCTGAGCCCCTTGCTGTTCACCCTGATGACACACGACTGCGTCCCTAGGTCCGCCACAAACCACATTGTGAAGTTTGCGGACGACACAACAGTGGTGGGCCTCATCAGGGACGACAACGACCTGGCCTACAGAGAGGAGGTGGAGCAGTTGGTGGGCTGGTGCAGGGACAACAGCCTGGTCCTGAATGTTGACAAAACTAAAGAGATCATTGTCGACTTCAGAAAAAAACAGCCCAACCATGCCCCACTTTCCATCAACAACAAGGCTGTGGAGGTTGTCAGCAGCATCAAGTTCCTAGGGGTGCACATCACAAACAAACTCACCTGGTCCGTGAACACTGCATCACTGGTTAAGAGGGCACAGCAGCGCCTGTACTTCCTGCGGAGGATGAGGAGAGCCCGCCTGCCCCCACCCTCCCTCATCACATTCTACAGGGGCACCATAGAGAGTATCCTGACCAGCTGTATCTCTGTGTGGTGTGGAGGCTGCAGCGCTACCGACTGGGGTAGTGTGAGGAGGGTGACGAGGACAGCAGAGAAAATCATCGGGACTTCTCTTCCCTCCATTCAGGACATTGGCCAGAAGCGCTGCCTATCCCAAGCTAAGAACATTATCAGGGACCCCTCTCACCCCCATCATGGACTGTTCACTCTGCTAGCCTCTGGGAAGAGGTACTGCAGTGTGCGGTGCAGGACCACCAGGTTCCACAATAGTCTTGTCCCCCTGGCCATTAGACTGTTAAATGGTCACTCAAACACATAGTAAATCTAAACTGCTGCTAATCTGTACATCTGTGGGTTCTGTTTGACTTTTTGCACTACTGGGAGTTCTTTATAGCTAGCCACTCCTTGCACATCTGTTTCTCTGCACTATTGTACTTACAGTACTTACAGCGTTATTGTTACAGTGTTAGCCTAGATGGTAGTGTGCCCGCTTTGAGACTGGGAGGTCGCTGGTTCGCGCCTCGGCCGAGACATACCTAATTGGTATAATGGTGGCGCCCTCTGGCTGCGGCTGCATCGACTCGCTACAACGGGTCAGGTGTATCGACATTTCGTTCTGTGTACATTGTTACAAAGAATGACAATACAAAGGAAATTATTTATTATTATTAATTATTATTATTGTTCTGTTTACCTGACTGGTTTACCTGACTGCCCATTTTGCACATCTGGTTGGCTACTCCTCTTGCACTATTTGCGCTACTGTAAAATATACATAGCCATAATTATTTAGTATATTATTAGCACTCAATACTACAACTCAATTCAACATTTTATTTATATCTGTACATTCAAGGAAACTGTGCGGGTCAGATGTATCGACATTTCGTTCTGTATACACGTGTACTAGAATGACAATAAAGTAGATCTGAATCTGAATCTGAATATCCCTCGGGATGTTGTGGTTGTTATCGAAGTTGTGAAAGGAGTCGAAATCTAGCCTTAGTCCCAGGGTTAATAAGTTCCTGGCGACTGAGGGCATTTTTTTCCCAAGCATGTATTTATCAGGGAAAATAGGAGAGATAAAAAAAAACACTAAAAACAAAAAGACTAACTGGAGAGCCTGAAGCCGCTGCACTCGTGCGCGCCGCCGTAACCATATTTCTTTCTTATGTATTTTTAATGGAACCAATTTATTGATTTATTTATGGATCTATAAGGGAACCATTTTATTTAGTTATTTCTTTTTGTATTTATGTAATCTGTTTTTAATAATTTGTTTTTTGTTTTTGAATTTAGATCCAAAAATATACAAAATGCAAAGACCTTTACTTGACAAAGTGCCGATAAAAATACCTTTTTTTGTTGTCGTTTTTTGTCGGATTTGGTGACTAGCACATACTTTGTGTGATTTTGCGCTATACTTATCTATTATCTTTTTGTGTCAATGGGCTGCTATAAACTGGCATGAATTCTGTCATTCTTCTTCAACAATAAACTAGTTTACAAACACAAAAAGGGCTCTATATGCATTGTGTAGTACTTGAGTTTAATACGGAAGAAAAAGAAAAAAAGTACTGAATGTTTAAAAAGGAGCCAAATTTGGACTAATTTTAATGCTACTGATTGCTACGAAGCAGAGTGCAATCAAAAGTACAATCTTAGGGACTACTGCTATTTTCCTTTATTTTTACTGATTCTAATTTATATTATTTTGCAAGTTTTTAGACGATATGTATCGGATTTGATCATAATATAATATTTGTAGATATATTTATAGTTAAAATTTATTGGGAACACTGACATTTTTTTTCAAATTTTATTTATATTTTATTGCTTTGCATTTTCAGGGAATTTGTGGTGTTGTTTGACTTAAAATCTGGTCAGTGTGTAAAAATCTAAAATCGATTTTTATTCATTTTTGTAGATCTGTGAATATTTTAACATAAATTTCATGTATTTATCAAAGATTACCAGCAAAATCACAGACTATTAAAAAATTGGTGCATAAAGTTTTATTATTAATATTATTATTATTATTCATAATATATAAATAAATAAATGAAACATCCGAGGAGCCGTTGGGAGTTCTGATAAACCTTTTCTCTTGGATGGGACAGTTAGGGGGCAGTAACACGTCACATGACAACTCGATGATGAGGACTGTAATCACCATCCGTGTCATTTTGAAA
The DNA here is from genome assembly GCF_059441175.1 of Urocampus carinirostris. Lineage (NCBI taxonomy): Eukaryota > Metazoa > Chordata > Actinopteri > Syngnathiformes > Syngnathidae > Urocampus > Urocampus carinirostris. The sequence continues at coordinate 33,269,619 of NC_142365.1, forward strand.
GAATTAAACTTTATTTCGAACATGAGAAAACAATAATAAAACAACATGTCAAAAAAAACAAAAACAATGTGAACGTAACATGTCCGAAAAAAATAGGAAAGAAGCACATGCTTATTTGATCCTACCACACTAATTGATTGTGTCTTATAGCTAAATATCCTGTTTATTTACATATAACAAAACACCTCAAGAATATACATATTTACATAAGTTTTGTGGATGCACAGTTACTCTGTCATCATTATCATCACCATCACCACTTTCACCGTCATCATCTTTATCACTGCTGTCTCCATCCATTCTCAGTATACTACAAAATAAGAGTATCTATTATAATAACAGTAATTCTCATTGGTGCTCATGGTGACAACTGACTGCTATGTGGTTTTCCGTCACACAAGTTTCTTTGGACATGCTGCCTTAGAGGGGTCCACCCCCAGGCACCAGGACCACCATTCTTGGGTGTCCTGATCTTTGCATTAAAAAGACTAGGTACGGGAGCTTGAGCCAGATACATCCAGCGTCAAAATGCCCACTTGTCTGCCTTAACTAAGAAATATACAGGAATGTCTGTTTTGTGAATAAACATATTCATTCACCTCATTGGTTTGTTTATAAATATAGATCTAGATTGTAATACATTTGTATAATTCAATGGTGACAGTTATATAACAACAATGTCAAGTAATATAGTTGATGACAATGATAATAACAGTAACATCACAAACAAAAATTATTGGCTTAATGATGGTTATAATAATAAGCTTAATTATTAGCTTGACCCATCTAGTGACTGTATAAGGCTGCTCATTAACATTATTTGGATACAATAATACTACAACTAATAATAATAATATTAAAAATATTAGTCACATAAGTTATAATAATAATAATCCATCCATCCATTATCTGCACCGCTTATCCTCAGTAGGGTCGCGGGGGTGCTGGAGCCCATCCCAGCCATCTTCGGGCAGTGGGCAGGGGACACCCTAAACTGGTTGCCAGCCAATCGCAGGGCGCACAGGGACAGACAATTTGCTCGCTCATTCACGCCTAGGGACAATTTGGACCAGCCAATTAACCTGATGTGGGAGGAAACCGGAGAGCCTGTAGGAAACCCACACAAGCACATGGAGAACATGTAAACTCCGCATAGGAATGTTGGTAGCTGGATTTAAACCCATGACCTCAGAACTGTGCCGCACACGCGCTCACCACCACGCCGCTCATAATAATAATCATCATCACAATAGTTATACTGATACCAGATTAATTATTAGTTTTACCTATCTATTAACTCTTAAATTCAGCTTATCACTAAATATCATTCAGACACCAGTACAGTAAGACCTCGGTTATCGCGGTTAATGGGGACCAAAACCACCTGCAAAAAGTGAAAATCTGCGAAGTAGCGAAGCCCCTTCAAAAAGAAAAAACTCATCTCATCTCATTATCTGCACCGCTTATCCTTATTAGGGTCGCGAGCGAGCCCCTAACCCGGGTACTTTCGGGCGCGATACGCACGACACCGCGACAAGCCGAGCGGATCGGGCGCTCCGCGCGGTTGCCGGCCTGTCGAAAGCGCAGCAGAATGCGCGTTCACGCGAGGGGGGGAGGATTTTGTACGGGAGTCGGATTTGGGCACAACACCGGCGCCCGGCGTCTCCCGCTCGGGCCGCGATGGCTCTACATGGCGCTACACGGCCCTCGATGGCTCAGACCGACGGACGGGCGGCCGCGGGGGAAAGGGGTAAGGGGGACCTGTGGGGTTAGGGGGCGGTGAAGCGGAAGCCGCACCAAAACCGCGCGCTGGGAAACGAGAACGGCGCGCCGTGCTAGGGTCGTCGGCCGAGGGGGATTCCCGCAAAAAGTGAAAATCTGCAAAGTAGCGACGCCCCTTCAAAAAAAAAAAAAAAATTCCCCTACCATTACAGACCACGAAGCTCTGAATCCGCGAACGTCGAGCCGCGAAGTAACGAGGTCCCACTGTAATAATGACGATTAAAACAGTTAAAAACAGTTATGATCACAATCATTATCTCATCTCATCTGCTACGCCGCTTATCCTCAGTAGGGTCGCGGGGGTGCTGGAGCCCATCCCAGGAATCATCGGGCACTGGGCAGGGGATACCCTGAACTGGTTGCCAGCCAATCGCAGGGCACACGGGGACAGACAACTCACTCGCTCATTCACACCTAGGGACAATTTGGACCGGCCAATTCACATGAAATGCATGTTTTTGGAATGTGGGAGGAAACCGGAGTGCCCGGAGGAAACCCACGCAAGCACGGGGAGAACATACAAACTCCGTACAGGAAGTCTGGAGCCGGATTTGAACCCACGCAGGAGGTTCCCATGACATGAACTGTACCGCACATGCGCTAACCACTGCGCCGCCGTGCTGCCCCACAATCATTATATTATTATTAATTATAATAATAACAAGGTTGATGTATGGCTCAAACCATCCATTTGCTCTATAACTATCATTCAGACCCAATTTTCTTCTTCTCTGTACTTTGACAATATTGATTCTTTGTATCTGGATTTGGTACAGGTGAATATTTGGACATTGTCTGAGCTCATCTTGTAATTTGTTCCAAAGTTTAACTCCACATACAGACACACACATGCTTTTCCTGAAAGTTCTCACTGGTTGAATCTTGAAATTACTACATCCCCTCAATTTATAGCTACCTTCTTTTCGCATAGATCATTTTTGGATTTTTTCTGGCAGTACTACTTATTTCTAAATTATTTCTGATAAATTGTCTATGGTAACACCATCAATTTTCACAGCCCTAAAAATATTGTTAATAAATAAATTGAAAGGTTTTGGATTTTCACGCACTTTTCTTTATTGAAAAGTGTGGACAGCAATGGAAATATTTTCAAGCATTTACAAGCACTTCACCCAAAATTGACAACAAATTATGAAAATTCAAGCATTTTCAAGGATTTCAAACACCCATACGAACCATGATTATAGTGAGAGATCACTGTGTTGCTATACACAACACAACTTAAACAAATGTTTTTGGAATATTGTTATAACACTCATATACATGTATTTCCCCTACCTGAACAGCATGTGAAAGTTCGGTCGTGAGGCTCTGCCGTAGTCGGTCATCGCTCGGAATTCCTTGCAATACGAAATCCGGCACATAGGATGGGCAGTAGCCGCCAAAGAGGGAGCGGCCAAAGTTAGCGATGGTCAGCTTGGAGTAGTTCTCCACCAACTTTGAGCTGCAAGAAATAAAAACATTGGAAAGCCTTGGATTTAAAATTGCTATAAGTGTCTATCTTTAGATACGTAGTAAAACTTTATATCAATAGTAGTCTTCCAAAATATGATCAATTTATCCATTAAATATAAAAAAAAACAATATTTATATGAATTTTTTAAAAATACATAAAATATTACTTTTAGTTATATTTATACGTGATATGAGGCCCTTTGAGTACACCCATTACACTAACGTGGCTCTTGAGAGAATAAGTTTGACACGGCTGAGCTAAGAAGTGCATTGCATGCATGTGCCACACTCTCACCCTGGGAATGGCACCATCAGCTCCTCCTGCCAGTCTTCTGTATCCTCGCTCTCACTGTCACCCAGCGCACTGTCCGAGCTCTCGTTACGCGGAATCTCACAATCATTGAGAGGTGCAGTCTTGCATTTTTGCTCGTCACTGAGGCTGTTTCCTGTGTCTCCATGGAGGATGGGCACGGAGAGCATGATTGCCTTTTCGCACGAGTCTGTCAAGGCACAACTGCACCTCCTTTCCGAGTCAGACAAATTGCTCACTTTCCCGATGCGGCGCACTGGCCCCAAAGCGCTCGTTAGGTCTCTGCGAGGACCGGCCGCATTGCCCGGTGTCTCCTCCCGTTTGTCTACGCTGTCTATCATCCTTGTCTCTACAGGGTTCTCAGGACAAAAGTACTCGTCAATTGGGCCATAATCTGGAAGGTCGCGGTTCCACTGGAGGAGTTTGTTTGACACCCGCTGCATGGCCTGGGGCTCCTGCGGCGTGGGTGGCAACATGTGCTGCAGTGTTCTGTGCTGCTTCATGTTCTCCTCCACATTCCGGCGCCGGCTTTCAGTGTCCGTCTCAGGTGACAAAGAGTCACCAATAAGAAAGGTGACTTTGGTAGATGGTTCCTCTGTTGTCTTTAGGGATATTGGGTCCAACATAGTAGTTCCAGGGAGGAAATTCTTATCTGGGGGTTTCTTTTCCAGGGGGAAGCCTAATGAGGTTTCTGCGACCGATTCCTCGCCCAAGCCGTCGTCTGGACTTCGTTCCCTCGGGGAGCATGATCCCACTGGCAGACTCGTCCCTACCCGGGTCTTGGCACCAAGCGGGCTGCAGGACTCCATGCGAGGCCCTTCTGGTTCCTCCATAGTCCGGCAAACATCGACTTGGAGAGTCTCAAAGGCTAGGCTCTGGTCCTCAGCCCCATCATCGTCCTCCTTCTCGGCAAGAAAGTCTCCGGCTGGCTTGTGTACGGTAACCAGCACGTAGTCAGATTCTTCAACTTCACCCTTGCAAAGCGATGTAGTGATGAGTGAGCCGGGCAGGACGATCGCTTCATCTTCTGCACTGTCCAGCATGTGCATTTCCCTTAGTTCCGAACAGCGGATGAAGTAGGTCAGCACGTAGAGAAGGCATTGCACCAGCTCCTGACGACGGCCCACCACCACCGTGCGTGCCAGGCGCACCGGAGAGCCGATTGCGCCGTACAAGTCACCTGAGAAGAGATAATGTGTCATTAACTACCCTTTTAGCCGATTCTTTTCACTTACTTGCATTAGGGCTGCAATGATTAGTCTTAATTGACCAAGCACTGTGCCCTTACTGATTTTGGATAAAGCATTTTTCATTTCTTTTTTGTGAATGAATCCGCAGTATGTTCAATTAAAAATGTATTTTGCATTTTACCAATTTTACGTGTGTTTATTGTCATTTGCAACATAATTCAATCAACTTCATATTCAATTTAAGAACCTTGAAAAAAATGAGTGATTTTTCGACTTATTGTTTTAATAGCCGTGACTAGTCGACTGTTAAAATAGTTATCCGTTGGGGCCCTAATTGGCACACCAATAAAGTCAATGTGACACCAATAGAGTCAATTTATGTAAATCCACTGCAGTTCTAAAATCTTACAACTAGGGGTCCCAAATTAGCTTTCAGATAATGGTGGATTCCTACATTATTTTTAAATTTAATAGAAGAATGAGAGCAGCAAAATCTAAAAGAAAATAGTTCTGTATTTGCCAAGTTGTTTTCTGAGAATGAACACATTCAATTCCAATTGATTTACTGTAAAATGCATTTCTAGATTAACAAAATCAACAATTTGTTTACAAATCTTGTCAATTTTACCAGAAAAAAATTATAAGGGCACTCTCTATGCCAGGGGTGTCAAACTCATTTTAACTCAGAGGCCACACGATAGAACAAACATTCTGTCGGGGGCCGGATTAGTGGATTAAAGAGAAAGAAAAAGACAAAGAAATAAGAGAAAGAGGGAGAAAAAAGGACAGGGGGCGGGACAAAGAAAGAAAAAGAGAGCGGGAGAGAGAGGGAGAAACAAAAGATAAAAAGTCGTGAGAGGGGGGAAACAAAGGGAGAGGAAGAAAGAAATCCAAAGAGAAATAGAAAGACAGAAGGAGAGAATAGAGAAAAGAGAGGGTAAGAAGAGATAACGAGATAAGATAGAAAATGAAAAAAGGAAGTTAGAGCAAAAGAGGTAAAAAAAACAGAGAGAAAGAGACAAAGAACAACAAAGGAAGAGAAAAAGAAAGACACAGAGAGTGAAAGAGACAGAGTAGGAGAAAAGGGGTGGAAAACAAAGAGAGAGAGGTGGCGCTATGAGGTAGACGGCAGCAAGGGATGTAGCTCTGGCAAAAATCAATAAAGACTAATGTAATACTTACTAGGAGAAAGACAGAAAAGGTACAATTTGTAACTCATATCAAAGAAAAACACTTCAACAAAACATAGTCAAGAAGGGTAGACTTGTTGAGGAAAATGGCGCTAAGGAGAAAAAGATCGAGGGAGCAGAAGGAACGTCATCGGTCGACGAACGAAGCGACTCAGCCATCCTCCATGAGATCCGTAATTTAAGGCAAGAACATACCGAAGCAGCCAGCGAGAACAAGATTGCAATGGCAAGACTTGAAAAAAACAAAGACGAGCTTCTGGAGCGCACTATGTTGCTGGAGCGGAGGGTAGAAGGCATGGAGGAGCTACATGCTAACGCGGAAGAGAGAACGACACGACAAGAGCATTTCACAGCCTTCCTGCTCCAACAAACTAGCAACAAAGTGTGAGGACTTGGAGTCAAGATCATGACGGAACAACATTCGAATACATGGCATTCCGGAGGGCACCCAGAGGAACGTCACAATCGGCTTCATAACAAACTTCATTAAGTCGAACATTCCGACAACGGGACATATGGATTTGCGTATTGAGAGGGCACTGGTGAACAAGTCTCAAGCTAAAGCACCGCCACGGGCAATTATCGTACGGTTCACTGACTACAGAGTGAAAGAATCCGTGATGAAAGAAGCATGGAAACAGAAGACAACGTACGAAGGCAAGACCGTTTACTTCAACCAAGACTACACAACGGAAATACAAAAAAAGAGGAAACAAGTAAGGGACGTCATCAAAAAGCTGAAGGAAAAAAACGTAAAGGCACAATCCCCATATCCCGCCCAGCTGAAGATGTTTTTGGACTCAGGAATAAAAACATTTTCTACACTGACGGAGGCAGCAACATTGCTAAAAGAAATGGGGATCGAAGTGGAAGAAGACAACACGGAGACATTTCAAAAGATGTTGTCAAAGAACATTTGGACCAACGTGACCGGAACGAGAGGAAGGCGAAGGAACACCCCCATTACAGAAGGTGACCTACAAGCTCTCATGGAGCAAAACAAAGCTAAATTCTGATTTGGGGTGAAGGAGTAAGGACCATTTCTACCCTTTCTATTAAGTATTCAATAAGTTAAAAGTAATTTAATTAAATTAAAACAATATTAGTTTCTTTTGTATAGAGCTACACTAAAATATTTAGTTAGTTATAACTATGGACAACTGTACAAAAGTTGTTCACGCACTGAGTGCATATTTCCAGGAGGGTAGCCACAACTCTCCGATTGGACTCTTGGAAGACATGTGTTTTTGTTTTTTGGGTGTTTTTTTCTTTTTGGTGGGGTATTATGTGTGCTTGTTAGTAGGTTTGCTAGTTAGCTGGTTTGTTTTGTCAATGGAGGTGTTAGTAGTTAATGTATTGTTTTTGTATGCTTCAAAAATCAGTGGGACTCAATATAAATCATGAGCAATATAAATATTGTTTCATATAATGTACATGGGCTAAACCATCCCATCAAGAGAAAGAAGATATTGAATCAACTCAAGACATTGAAAAGCTCAATAGCCTTTGGAATCGTTACCATACATATCAGTCATGAGGTGGAAGAAATTAATAATCCAGAATGAATGGATTAAGGGAACTATTAAAACTTGGTCAAAAATACAAAAAAAAAATATAAATATCCAGATCTGTGAATAGGGCTACAAAAATAGCGAAAAACCCAGACTTTAAACCTGGGGTTATGGAGGTTGGATTTGAAAAATGGGCCCAAAAAGGAGTGATGTTGATTACCCAAGTATTCGAAGGACAGGCAATGAAATCATTCGAACAACTCCAAAAAGAATTTGACCTACCCAGAAATTATTTTTTACAAATACTTGCAACCAAGGCATGAAACATGAGGAATGGGGGAAAATATGAATGGGAGCCAACAAATGTTGAGGAATTTTTAATATCATATTCAAAAGGACAATCAATAAAGGGGGTTATATCAAAACTATATAAAGCTTTGAGAATGGATCTCAGTAATGATAACATGGTGGTTAAGGAAAAATTGGAACAAGAAGCTAATGTATGGATAAAAGACGACGAATGGGAAAAAACTTTGATAGAGACAAAATAACCAGCAGCCCGACATAGAGGGAGTTTGAATGGAAAGTAAAAATGCGATTCTTCTATACACCCTCTATCACTTCAAAATATAAAAATACATCATTTCTATGTTGGCGTAACTGTAGGGGGGTCGGAGACTTTACGCGTATTTTCTGGAATTGCCCTGTAATATTAAATTTTTGGAGAAATATCCAGTCAAGTCAAGTCAAATTTATTTATATAGCCCTTAATCACAAAAATGTCTCAAAGGACTGCACAAGATTACAATGACACATTAACCTGATCTTAAACCAGCATGCAGGCACGGAACAACTCAAAAACCTCAGTGTGAGGAGAAAAGAGAAACCTTGAGAGAGGACCTCACATGTGGTAATCGCCCTTCCAGGATTGACCAGGGTGAATCACAATTAGCATTACTGAACACAGAATAGTAAACACTAGGTAAGATGTTGAAAATGTCCGGAAAGAGCATGACACCAACGACGCCCCCAGCCTGTAAACTAGTCCAGAAAGTCTATGACGGTCACGACGCAGCTTCCCATCTCTGCCAGCTGGTAAATGCAGGGGTTGACATAGTAGGTCAGGAGGTAGAGCGATCGTTTTAGGATTAAGGGATCCCAGTTCGAATCCCGGCTTGTCCGTGTTCCATGTCGAAGTGTCCTTGGGTAAGACATTGAACCCCCAATTACCCCCAATAAGCAGGTTAGCGCCTTACATGGCTGCACAGATCACGGCCGCTATTGGGAAATGTGAAGCACAATGTTAAGCACTTTGGGAAGTCATTGACTTGAAAAGCGCTATATAAATGCAGATCATTTCATTTCATTTTATTGACATGCTTCAGGTCAGACGCTGGTCCGCTGACTCATCTCCAATCGTCCTTCGTATCAGCCAGGCAAGCAGTCGGAAAAAGACAGGACAATACAGATTATGAGGTGGGCATCAACCATGAGCTTTGGAATAGAAGCGTGTCTTAACCCTTGATTTAAAAACTTCCGTTGAGGTTGCAGATCTTATCTCCGGAGGCAGGGCGTTCCACAACACCGGGGCCCGGATGGAGAACGCTCTCGAGCCTGCAGACTTCTTGGCTCTCGGAGTCACAAGTAGACTGGCATTTTCCGAGCGCAGACTCCGTGGAGGAACATAGGGGGAAATCAAATCAGAGAGATAAGAGGGTGCAAGCCCATGCAAACATTTATATGTTAATAAGAGAACCTTAAAGTCACATCTTAAGTGGACTGAGAGCCAGTGCAAGTTGGCCAATACAGGAGTAATATGCTCAAACTTTTTGGTCTTAGTCAAAAGTCTCGCTGCCGCATTCTGAATCAGCTGCAAACTTTTAATGCTAGACATCGGGAGACCAGAAAGCAATACATTATTATTATTATTATATTATTACATTAATCATGCCGAAAAGTAATAAACGCATGAATTAAAACCTCTGCATCTGATTGGGACAGCATCGAACGAATCTTCGCAATATTCCGGAGGTGGTAGAAAGCTATTCTAGTAATATTTTTCACGTGTAACTGAAACGACAGATTAAGATCAAATATAACACCTAGATTTTTGAACGGAGTCACTATGGGTGATATTACATTTGTCTAGGTTCAGGGTAGTGTTTGAAAACAACTGACAACAGTGAGCTGGACCAATAATCAACATTTCAGTTTTTTCTGGGTTAAGGCGTAAAAAATTAAGAGACATCCATCCATCTTTGAATAAGGTAAGGTAAGCCTCCAGATTTCTACAACTTAAATGTCCAGTTGTTTCCAGTGGGACAAACAGTTGAGTGTCATCTGCATAGCAATGGAAACTAATATTATGCTTGCGGATAATGTCACCAAGCGGGATCATATAAATACTAAAAAGAAGGGGGCCAGGTAAAGAGCCTTGAGGAACACCACAGGGGACAATAGATTGTTTAGGGGTCAGATTGCCATAGTTAACACATTGCATCCTGTCTGACAGGTAAGACGTAAACCACGAGAGTACAGTTCCTGAGATACCAATGCTTTCTAGACCAACCAGTAATATGTTGTGGTCGACAGTATCAAAAGCAGCGCTGAGATCCAGAAGCAATAACATTGATGAGACACCGGAATCTATTGCTAAAAGGAGATCATTGGTTACTTTAGCCAGGGCTGTCTCAGTAGAGTGATTTGCCCTAAATGCTGACTGGACAGTTTCAAAGAGCTTATTTTCTGACATGAAGTCTTTTAGCTGCTGTGCAACGACCTTTTCAAGTAATTTTGCAAAAAATGGCAGATTTGACACTGGCCTATATGGGTCAAGGTTAGGTCGCTTAAGCGTGGGTTTAATAACGGCAGACTTGAAGGCTACAGGAACAATACCCGAGGATAGCGATATATGAATAATATTAAAAACTGATGGTCCTAAGATCCCAAACAGATCCTTCACCAGTTAAGCTGGAAACGGATCAAGCAGGCATGTAGTTTGTTTGGCCCTACTGACCATCTGTGTTGGATTATCAAGGGACAAATCATTGAGACTCGAGAATGTTTCTGAACAACCACCGACACGGTCCTGACCTAACACCTCCACATCTTTGAGATAGGAGGAGGATACAGAGCATTCTTTTAAAATGTCATTCCTGATTAGTTTAATCTTTTTATTAAAAAAATCCATATTGTCGTTAGCAGAATAAGTCCAACTATTTGGGTTAAGTTGTTGTCTGGTAAGTTCTGCCACTGTGTCAAACAAAAATTTCGGATTATTCTTATGTTTAACAATAATCTTAGAGAAAAACGATGCTTTAGCTGAGGCAAGAGCTACTTTATTTTTCAGCAAGTTGTCACACCAGGCCAGTCGGAAAACCTCCAGCTTAGTAGTGCGCCATTTTCGTTTAAGTTTTCTGCAACCTTGTTTGAGTAACCTGGTTTCTTCAGTAAACCAAGGTGTATTCTTGTTAGGTCGAAATGTATGCCTTAGGGGCGCCACAGAATAAAGAACATTAACCAAAGCAGTATTGAAGTTGTTTATAAGTGAGTCAACAGACCCAGTTTACAAAGGGAAGGCTGCAGTTACCGTAGGTAATAGTTCTTTTAAGGCTAATACAGTTTTAGAGCGGATTTTGCGACTACTAAAGCCTAAATTTTCCTTATCACAGTAATCATTAAACAGCACCTTGCACTTAACAAGATAGTGATCAGAGATGGCATTAGGATACGGTAACACTAACATTAGAGGCTACTCCGCCACGGGTCAGAACGAGATCTAGGGTGTTCCCATCTTTATGAGTGGGAACATCCACTATTTGATTGAAACCAAATGTATCAATCAGTGACTTTAATGCAACTGCAAGTGAATTTGATGGGGGGGTTTATGTGAACATTAAAATCACCAATAATTACAACATCGTCCGCATAAGTTACTAAGTCTGTTAACAGTTCCGAAAATTCATCCAAAAAATTTGAGTATGGTCCAGGTGGGCGATACACAACAACTACATAAATTGGTGTTGACATTAAGGACCTCATAACAAGTGCTTCAAACGTTTTAAAAACAGTAGGGGTACCAGGAGTAAATTTCAACTTACCTTCCGATATAAGAGCAACACCTCCACCTTTTTTGCATAGTCGTGCCAAGTCCGAACTGACAAAGTTAGGGGGAGAAGCCTCATTTAACACTACAAACTAATTTGGTTTTAACCAGGTCTCACAAAGGCCAGTAAGGTTAAGATTGTGTTCATTAATAAGGTCATTGACAAGTAAAGCTTTAGAGGCTAGTGATCTAATATTCAGAAGGCCAAGCTTCAGCACTGTGGACTGAGCTGAAACCTTTCGCGTTTTGAACCTAATGGCAACCTTAGTGGTAACCTCCACGGGATTATACTGCGGGTCTTGTGCCTTGCATGACGGCAGATGCGGCCTGAATTCCATACCACAGGAATATTGTTGACAGGTGGAGTAGCAGGATGACTATTGGTAAAAAATAATGTCATTTCTTCTCCCTCCTCACCTAACAAGGGAGAAACAGAGGTAAGAAGAATAGAAGAGTACAGATCAGGGTGTATGGTGCAGTCAATAGAACGCTCTAAACTACAAAAACTATGTGGATTGCATGAATCTAGCATAGCGCTAGTTAGTTCTAGCGTTACAGACTCCACACCCGTGGTTACAGGTTCACTAATCACCTGTGACCTGGCCTGCACGAGTGTATTCTGTCATGGAAGGCTTAAACAGTAATCTATATATTTAGAAAGAGTGAGAGCACCTTCCCAGTTAGGGTGAAGGCCGTCTCTCCTCAGCAGGTCAGGTCAGCCCCAGAAAGCAGGCCAGTTATCCACAAACCTAAATCCCTGCTAACTGCAAAAACCTGCCAGCCACCGGTTTAGCGAGACTAGTCTGCTAAACCTCTCATCATTGCCTCTCGCAGGCAAGGGGCCTGAGACAATTACTCGATGCCGACACATCTTTCAGGCGAGATTACAGGTCCTAGCAATATTTTTCTTGTAATCTCAGATTGCCCCATTTTAGTATCATTAGAGCCGACGTGAATGACTATATCGGTGTAGCTAGCCCTGTCCTGGTGTCTAGATTTGGATCTCAGCTCCCTCAAATTAGCCTCAATGTCAGGTGCTCTGGCCCCAGAAATACACATAACCGTGGCTGGGGTGCTAAGCTTTATGTTACGGGTGATGGAGTCACCTATAACTAGGGTGTGGGAGCCAGTAGACCGGGGTGGAGTGGGACTAGCTACGGGGCTGAACTTGTTATGCGTCTGAATTGGCTCACCGCGATTAGCATGCCGTTTAGGGCTAGTGCTAACCAGACTAGCAGGTTCGCTACAACCCACGCTAGCAGTGGTGTTCGAGGCACCTAACATTTTCCTTTTAAACTGCTTTAGCTCACGGACACGTCCCTCTAGAAGGGCTACTTGCCTACGGAAGCGGGAGCAACCTTTACAGCAACCCATACTCACTTGTGAGCAGTCGGATGCCGAAAGAGCGTTTTGGCAGCCGTGCGAGAGGATGCCCTTCAACAGCAATCGGCAGCAGCTTCCGACTGTAAAACAATTGTGTGCGGCACTTACCTTGCGCCAATCGTCCGAGATACTTACCCGAAACTTTTAAACTGTTCGAGATAAAAAGTCTCAGTCCAGAATTCTGCTATAGTAGGAATCTGAATCAATCTCGTAGTCGCGAGACGTGAGCAACACAAAAATGATTATTGGCTGGGAGTTGCGGTTGGACCCAAAGGCTTACGTATTGGGAATTTTGCCACAAGAATTACTGTCTTGTCAACAGAAATATATACTAAAGGTTATGCTTCTGGTAGCAAAGAAAATGATCACAGTGTCCTGGCTGAAACTACAACCTGCTGACATAAAACAATGGAGAGACAAATTAAATCAAATGTACATTATGGGAAAAAAATCACTGCAAGACTTCAACTGAAACTCGATCAATTCGAGAAAAGATGGAAGCCTATCACACAAATTTTACTTGATGTCCAAACCCCCCCCCCTTTTTTTTTCTGCTGTTCCTTCTGTTATTTCTCCTTCTGTTACTTTTCAAGATGGCGGCGCGTCTACTAGACGCTGCGGCTCGGGCTCCAGTTCGTCTTTTGTTTTTCAGTGTCCCCTGATCCCTCTTATTTTCCCTTCGACTCCCTTCGCACTTACAATAATATCCACTACATCCCGAGGGATATACAGAGACCACCGGATCTCCCTGGAAGATTTGCCGCCTGCCGACAATGACAACGACGGAGAAAAGGCTGAGCTAAGCTAAGAAGGCGACCACACAGACCAGCGCTCCCAAGCATGTTCAACCAACGCCAGATCCATCCGTCCACAATGAGTGAATTGAGCTGCGGATCGCCATCAAAAACGTCCGGAATTGGAGGACTTTTTTTTTGCCATCACGGAGTCTTGGCTTTCCCGACGCCGCATTACATCACCGGCTCGAACGAGACGAAGACTCCGGTAAAAACAGGGGTTGGAGACTACGCGCTACAATAGTAGCGGAACCATTGATACACAATGCTCACTCGATATGGAGTTTCTAGCTATGTACCGGGAGAGTTAACTGTGGTCTTTGTGTTTGCTGTATGCTTTCCACCGCTAACAGTTTCGCCAGGTGCTAACGTTAGCATAGCGCTATATCTCCTGCCCGCTGCTGAACGTCAGCTTGCACTGCCCCAACGGAGCTTTATCGTCGACGGCGACTTTAATCGGGCATGTTTATTGACTGTACTCCCAAATCCCTTCAATTGTGGACTCCCAAATCTACTAATTGTGGACTGAGCGATTCGGAGGAACGCTGGACTGTGTAATGTAAGATCAAACATTCGGGAACTCTGTTTGACCCTCACAACAACCCCCCCCGCCGAGGACAACAAAGTCAGTTAGTACTTTGTTCCTTTGTTTCCTTATCCTCACTGTAAATGTGGGACTGGAGTCGTCCAATTTCGTTGTCACAGCATATCCCATGTTGTAACAATGACAATAAAGGCATATTCTATTCTATTCTATTCTATTCTATTTATGGGTGTGTCAAGTGTTTGTGTTGATTTATGATGGTGGAATCAAACCTCTGTCAAAATATGTGTGAGAAATGAAAAGTTATTAAAAAAAAGACAGAGAGAGAGAGAAATAAATAAATACAAGTACAGTGTCTTTGTGAGAGGCACCTGGCTTTGGCAACATCAAGTTGACATATATCAACCTGTAGCTCGTTTTTCTCTTGCGCTTCTCTCAGTGTTGCCTCGCGGGCCTCATCTGGCCCGCGGGCAGCCTGTTTGACACCTGTGTGAATTTCAACCACCATGCCGCGACACACTAGTGTCCTGTGAGGGATCGTCAGGTGTGCTGTGAGAAATCATCCGGTGTCACTTTTTAAAATTTTAGAAAACATTTATGAATCATCCATCCATTATCTTCACTGCTTATCCTCAGTAGGGTCATGAGGGTGCTGGAGCCCATCCCAGCTATCTTCTGGCAGTGAGTGGGCAGGGGACACCCTGAACTAGTGGCCACCCAGTCGCAGGGCACACAGAGACAGACAACTCACTCACTCATTCACACCTAGGGACAACTTGGACCGGCCAACTAACCTGACATGCATGTTTTGAAATATGGGAGGAAACCGAAGTCCCCGGAGGAAACCCAAGCAAGCACGGGGAGAACATGCAAACTCCACACAGGAGGTTCGATCTCATGACCTCAGAACTATGCCGCACACGCGCTAACCACTGCGCTGCCGTGCTCCCCTTTATGAATCATTTTCTGCAAATATTATGTCATTGTCAAGTGTCTGTGCTGTAAAACTGGGGGTATTATAAATCATATTGTAATTAAACATACTGTTCAGTGTCATTTTATAACATTTTGGGTTAGTGGTGTGCCACAAAATTTTTCCAATATAAAAAATATGCCCTGGCTTAAAAAAGAATGAAAAAAACTGGTTTAAAGGAGCTTTAGCTCCTTCCTATAACACACAGTACAAGTCAAGTCAAGTAATGTTTATTTGTATAGCCCTTAATCACAAGGAGTTTCAAAGGGCTCCACAGACCACAGATTATTGCAAACTATAGACTATTATTACGCCATCCCCTGAGCTAAATCCTACATGAGGACAAGGAAAAACATCAACATGAGGAAAATAAAAAAAACCTGGAGATGGGACCGCAGATGAGGTAAACCCCCTTCCCGGATGACCAGGCAGCAATGGAAGTTGCAATAAAAAAATAATACACAGATATGAAATATAGGTCATTCATAAGCTATAGAATAGAAGTGTGTTTTAAGCCTAGTAAAAAAGGCTTTTTTGTAATATTTTGTTCCCAGTATATAATTATATAACATTTTACTAAGTAACACACACAAAACGGGATGTCTTAACATGTGCAGTCTTTACACTAGTTCAATACCATTATCCCAGAGATCTTGGTGGAGAAACTCTCTCACTTCGGACTCTCTTCCTCCATCTGCCACTGGATAATGGACTTCCTCTCAAACCGCCCACAGTCCGTGAAACTCTGCAAACACAATTCCACCCCTAACACTGAGCACTGGCTCCCCCCAAAGATGTGTACTGAGCCCCCTGCTTTTCACTCTCTACACTTCCGACTGCTCACCGACCCACCACACAAACACAATTGTTAAGTACGCCGACAATACTACCATAGTTGGCCTCAAGGGGACGAGGCGGCATACAGGGATGAGGTGGAGTCACTGACAACGTGGTGTTCGAAAAACCACCTCAAAATGAACACCACAAAAACAAAAGAACTTATACTGGACTTCAGAAGGAAAGGCAGGAACCCAGCACCACTCATTATAAACGGAGACTGTGGGGAGAGTCCACTCTTTCAAATTCCTGGGTGCGCACATCTCCGATGACCTCTCCTGGTCTGCAAACACCAGAGCGGTGGTAGGGAAGGCCTGCAGTCGGATCAATCCATATATATTGTAAGTCTATGCTTTTGGCAAGCCACTTACATCACACCTTGTAAACACATGGGAAGCGGAAATGGAGGACACTTTTGAAGCAGGTACAAACCATAACTGTTAGTTAATTTTGGTGATCAATAAATACAAATATACTTTAATTAATGCTAAATGTTAAATTGGGTGGTGCTTGCCCCCTCATTAAAATCCTTGCAAACAGCATGGATAAGGGGTTATTTGTTTGTCACTGCAACATAGACGATTAATTTGGATTGCTCCGACGCTCATAAAACATAAGGTAGTTTTCTGATGATTTGAAAGTCAAACCCTGGTATGGCGTGGGAACACTGTACTCTTGGAAATGTAATTACATTTTATTTAGCATTATAACTGCCAAGGGCCATATCATAAAACTGTGTATTTGCATGTTTTTTTTATACCTCAGGTCTTTTGGAGTTGTGTCTTGATGAGTTGGCTCTGGAGTCTCCTTTCCCGCTGCCGGTTTTGCTCAACTACCTTCGCTTGGTACACACGCACTCACTCATATCAAAAAAAGTTTTGACCCTAAAAGTGTAGGCGAGGAAAGTGCTCACATCTATCACTGCAGTTTTAGATGATATTATTATTATCTGCGTATCGACATAGCTAATAAGTGTTTATATTTGCTCCATGAAATGGTGTTGAACAGTAAAAATACGTAACGTGTTGTTTGACAAGTGGAACAATTAAATGGAACATCAAAGTTCCCATTTTCAGGTGAACATTTTCATTAAAAAGATTAAAAGCAGAAAAACATTCAAAACATCAAACCAATAATTTGAATTGGTGTTTGTATGCTATTTTTTGCCACTTTCCAGTCAGCATGCGTTTCCTTAAGTGAAATATTGGCTTTGTGCACCCTTTTCAATGTCAAATCCAAGTACTTTTAAAGCACTTTCAAAGCCAATTTTCCTATTCCTCCAGTTACGTCATCCAACATGGCGCCGACTGAGGGCGACGTGTTGTCTCGAGCTCTGAAGACTTTTCTAATTTTATCGCTTCTTTTTACCGTTACGTTTATGTTTTCTACTTTAGTGCAATATTCAAGAGAAGTTTTATTGGCATTACGTCCTGCTGCCAGTGTGTCAAATTCGCCAACAAACTTGGACGAAATCAGCGGAATTCTTGAGTGGATTAATTCGAATTCAAAATCAAATCAACCCAAGCCTAAGAAGCGGAAACGTGGGAGTAGAGGTGGCCATTTGGTGAGATCTCGTCGTCGGAAGTATAATGCACCTGTTCCTAGCATCGTGTTGGCTAACGTTCAGCGCCTGTAAAATAAGACCGATGAGTTGTTTCATCGTCTGGCTAACCCCCGCGACGTGATTGTAATGTGCTTTGTTTTACGGAGACGTGGTTGCAATCTCAATCAACAGAGTAGTCTGGATGAATTCACTGACACGGTCACGGAGTACATCAAGTTCTGTGAGGACGTGTGTGTTTCCACGAAAACTGTGACGCAATATGACAATAACTAGCAATGGTTCAACAAGGACGTGCGACGGAAAATTGTTGATAAGGACTTAGCTCATCGGGCCAAAGACTCCGACCCTGTTGCATACCGTAAGGCCAAGTCTGACCTGAAAAAGGGCATCAGGGATGCAAAACGGACTTTTAAAACACATATAGAGGAAAAATTTGCAACAGGCAACTCTAGGGACGTCTGGGCGAATATGAACCGCATTACTCAGTACAAGGGTCATAAAAGTTCTGCTGACTCGGATGACGCTACTTTACCAGATAAATTGAATTACTTTTATGCCAGGTTCGACAAAGCCAACACAAGCGAACCCGTTTCTCAGTGTGAACCTCCATTTGTTATCGAGGAGTGGCAAGTCAAGTGCAAGTTCGAACGCTTGAAGGAGTGGAAAGCCCCGGGCCCAGACTCTATCTCACCGCGGCTCCTCAAGTTCTGCGCAGCACAACTCGCCCACGTGTTCACCCTCATCTACAATCGGTCACTCCGCCTTGCCAAAGTTCCAGCAGTATACAAAACAGCTACCGTCGTTCCAGTTCCCAAGTCAAACAACGTCACATGCCTGAATGATCTTCGACCCATAGCACTGACGCCAGTACCCATGAAAGTATTTGAAGGCTTCATCTATATTAAGTCATTACTACCGATCGGTCTAAATGATTATCAGTTCGCGTATCGTGCGAACAGATGTGTTGAAGATGCGCTGAGCATTTGTTTACATAGGGTTTTGGAACTCGTATGTCAGGATTTTATTTATAGACTACTCATCTGCGTTTAATACCATCATACCTTCTAAATTATATGTGAAATTACGTGATGACCTCCGTTTTCCCGTTTCGATTTGTAATTGGGTTTTGGATTTTTTGCTCGAACGTCATCAAGTTGTGAAAATTGGTAATCATACTTTGAAAGATCTCGTTCTAAACACACCGGTACCCCAGGATGTGTTTTATCACCTTGGCTCTATTCCATATTTACGTATGATTGCAAATTCATTGATGATAACAATCTAGTTGTTAAATTTGCTGAGGACACTACTGTTTCTGGTTACATTATGAACAATGCTGAGAGCGCATACAGACGGCAGGCGGATAACATCGTGGAATGGTGCAATGGAAATGATTTGATATTGAATTTGGACAAAACCAAAGAAATGATTATTGACTTTCGGATGAAAAACAAAAACCAGAAGGAATTTTTATCAATGGCAAAAGGCTCGAGCAGGTGGAACATTTCAAACTTCTCGGGACTTTTATTTCAGAAGATCTAAGCTGGGCACTGAACTCGGAGAAAATTCTAAAGAAGGTACGCCAAAGAACTTTCTTCCTAAGGAAGTTAAACTCCTATGTTGTTCATCAGGAAGTCCTAGTCAATTTTTATCGTGCGGTTATTGAAAGTGTTTTAGCAAATTCTATTATTGTTTGGTTTGGTCGAATCACAAAGAAAGATCTGTCGAAGTTCAATTCTGTAATCCGCACAGCGGAAGAGATTGTGGGCACTGGTCTGCCATCCCTAGAATCTATATATAATGATAGAGTTTTGAAACGTACCTCAAATATTCTTAAGGATGAGTCATCCTGGTAATGATCATTTTCATCTGTTACGGAGCGGTAGACGCTTGAACTCATTCAAGGGTACTAAAAGGTTTACAAACAGTTTTTACCAGAGTGCTGTCCGAATTTTTAATAATTGTAAATTGTAATTTCTGTTTTTCGTTTATATATTCAGAATGTTGAATGTTGTTAAATTTTAAAATTCTCACTGAGCCGAGACAACGAGACAATTTCCGATGATTTTTATGTGAAGATTATTGGTTGAATAAACTAACAAACAAACAAACAAACAGTACCTGAAATCTTGGTCCTTTACCTGTCCTCTTGTGCACAACCCATAGGGGGCGATGACGCTTCGTAGAACAATGTCATACAAACTAATGCCAGCTGCAGTTAGTCACGAGGGAAGAAATGCAATGACAAACCGAAGCCACCAGAGCAGCCGTCAGCATCATTTTCAGGCAGATTTGATTTATTTTTCTTTATTTAATGTGTAGTATTTCGATTGCTGGGAAATAAGGCATCAATTTCAAGCATTTACAACTACACTTTTCCAACCTTGAAAACACAACTCATACAGTTTTAGATCAGGGGATGATATAATAATAGTCTATAGTTTGCAATAGTTGGTGGTCTGTGCGGCCCTTTGAGACTCTATGTGAATAAGGGCTATACATATAAAAATGATTTGACTCAAAAATTCAAGCACTTTCAGGGCTATCAAGCAATCGTAAAAACGGCAGTGGAAATTAATTCAATTGTTTTACTGTTTTTTAAACAAATGCACAGTTGATAAACACCACAGGAGATGAAATCTTAGAGAAGGAAAAAAATATTGGGATGGGGGGTATTGGTGAATCTCAATAATCATTTCATAATCAAATTTCACAACCCTGAATCATGATTTATTTGTGAGCCTCCGAAAAAGACCTTCAGCCTACAGCTAGATCAGGCCAGGTCACAGGTGATTAGTGAACCTGTAAGCACAGGTGTGGAGTCTGTATCGAGCGCTATGCTAGATTTATGCAATTCACATAGTTTTTGTAGTTTTGAGCGTTCCATTGCCTGCACCACACACCCTCATCTGTACTCTTCTATAGCATCTTCTGTGCTTTTTACCTCTGATTATCCCTTGTTAGGTGAGGAGGGAGAATAAATAACATTATTTTCTACCACTAGTCATCCTGCTACTCCACCTGTCAACAATATTCCAGTGGTATGGAATTCGGGCCGCATCTGCCGCAATGCAAGGCACAAGACCCGGGACTGGCGGTATAATCCTGTGGAGTTTACCATTAAGGTTCAAAACTCGGGAAACGGTTCAGCTTAGTCCACAGTGCTGAAGCTTGGCCTTGTGAATATTAGATCACTAGCCTCCAAAGCTTTACTTGTCAATGACATTATTAATGAACACAATCTTAAACCTTATTGGCCTTTGTGAGACCTGGTTAAAACCAAATGAGGCTTCTCCCCCTAACTTTGTCAGTTCGGACTTGGCACGACTATGCAAAAAAGGTGGAGGTGTTGCTCTTATATCGGAAGGTAAGTTGAAATTTACTCCTGGTACCCCTACTGTTTTTAAAATGTTTGAAGCACTTGTTATGAGGTCCTTAATGTCAACACCAATTTATGTAGTTGTTGTGTATCGCCCACCTGGACCATACTCAAATTTTTTGGATGAATTTTCGGAACTGTTAACAGACTTAGTAACTTATGCGGACGATGTTGTATTTATTGGTGATTTTAATGTTCACATAAACTCCACATCAAATACACTTGCAATTGCTTTTAAGTCACTGATTGATACATTTGGTTTCAATAAAATAATTGATGTGCGCACTCATAAAAATGGGAACACTCTAGATCTTGTAGTAGCCTCAAATGTTACAGTGTTACCGTATCCTAACGCCATCTCTGATCACTATCTTGTTAAGTGTGAGGTGCTGTTTGATGTTTACTGTGATAAGGTAAATTTAGGCTTTAGCAGTCGCAATATCCGCTCTACAACGGCATTAGCTTTAAAATAACTATTTTCTACGGTAACTGCAGCCTTCCCTTTGTACACTGGGTCTTTTGACTCACTTACAAACAACTTTAATACTGCTTTGGTTAATGTTCTTGATTCTGTGGCGCCCCTAAGGCATAAATTTCGACCTAAGAAGCATACACCTTGGTTTACTGAAGAAACCAGGTTACTCAAACAAGGTTGCAGGAAACTTGAACGAAAATGGCGCACTACAAAGCAGGTCTTTCGACTGGCCTGGTGTGACAGCTTGCTGAAATATAAGGTAGCTCTTGCCTCAGCTAAAGCATCGTTTTTCTCTAAGATTATTGTTATACATAAGAATAATCAGAAATTTTTGTTTGACACAATGGCAAAACTTACCAGACAACAACTTAACCCAAATAGTTCTACTTATGGATTTTTTTAATAAAAAGATTCAACTCATCAGGAATGGAATCTTAAATGAACACTCTGTAACCTCGTCCTACCTCAAAGATGTGGAGGTGTAAGGTAAGGACCGTGTCGGCGGTTGTTCAGAAACATTCTCCAGTTTCAATGATTTGTCCATTGATAGTTTAACACAGATGGTCAGTAGGGCCAAACAAACTACTTGCCTGCTTGATCCATTTCCAGCTTCACTGGTGAATGATCTGTTTGGGCTCTTAAGACCATCAGTTTAATATTATTAATATATCGCTATCCTCTGGTATTGTTCCTTGTAGCCTTCAAGTCTGTCGTCATTAAACCCACGCTTAAGCGAACTAACCTTGACCCAGAAAGCTTAGGTAATTGTAGGCCAGTGTCAAATCTGCCATTTTTTGTAAAATTACTTGAAAAGGTCGTTGCACAGCAGCTAAATGACTTCATGTCAGAAAATAACCTGTTTGAAACTGTCCAGTCAGCATTTAGGGCAAATTACTCTACTGAGACAGCACTGGCTAAAGTAACCAATGATCTTCTTTTAGCAATAGATTCCGGTGCCTCATCAATGTTACTGCTTCTGGATCTCATTGCTGCTTTTGATACTGTCGACCACAACATACTACTTGTTTGTCTGGAATGCATTGGTATTTCAGGAACTGTACTCTCGTGGTTTAGGTCCTACCTGTCAGACTGGATGCAATGTGTTAACTATGGCAATCTGACCTCTAAACACTCTAATGTCCCCTGTGGTGTTCCAAAGGGCTCTGTACTTGGCCCCCTTCTTTTTAGTATTTATGTGCTTCCGCTTAGTGACATTATCCGCAAGTATAATATTAGTTTCCATTGCTATGCAGATGACACTCAACTGTATGTGCCACTGGAGACAACTGGATAGTTAAGTTGTAGAAATCTGGAGGCTTGCCTTACTGAGATTCAAAGATGGATGTCACTTAACTTTTTGCGCCTTAACCCAGAAAAAACTGAAATGTTGATTATTGGTCCAGCTCATTGTTGTGAGTTGTTTTCAAACTCTGCCCTGAACCTAGACAAATGTAATATCACCCATAGTGACTTGGTCGAAAATCTAGGTGTTATATTTGATCCTAATCTGTCGTTTCAGTCACACGTGAAAAATATTACTAGAATAACTTTCTACCAACTCAGTAATATTGCGAAGATTCGTTCGATGCTGTCCCAATCAGATGCAGAGGTTTTAATTCATGCGTTTATTACTTTTCGGCATGATTACTGTAATGTATTGCTTTCTGGTCTCCCGATGTCTAGCATTAAAAGTTTGCAGCTGGTTCAGAATGCGGCAGCGAGACTCTTGACTAAGACAAAAAAGTTTAACCATTTGACTCCTGTATTAGCCAACTTTTACTGGCTCCCAGTCCACTTAAGTTGTGACTTTAAGGTTCTCTTATTAACATACAAATGTTTGCATTGACTTGCACCCTCTTATCTCTCTGATTTGATTTCCCCCTATGTTCCTGCACAGAGCCTCCGCTAGGAAAATGCCGGTCTACTAGTGACTCCGAGAGCCAAGCAGTCTGCAGGCTCGAGAGCGTTCGCCATCCGGGCCCCGGTGCTATGGAATGCCCTGCCTCCGGAGATAAGATCTGCAACCTCAATGGAAGTTTTTAAATCTAGACTTAAGACACATTTCTATTCCAAATCTTATGATTCATGCCCACCTCATATTTTGTATTGTCCCGTCTTTTTCCGACTGCCTGCCTGGTGGTGATACGAAGGGGAAGGACGATTTGCGATGAGTCAGCGGACCAGCGTCTGACCTGAAGCATGTCAGCGCCTGCATTGACCAGCTGGCAGAGATGGGAAGCTGCGTCGTGGCCTTCATAGACTTTCTGGACTAGTTTACAGGCAGGGGGCGTTGTTGCTGTCATGTACTTTCAGGACAAATTTTCAACATGTAGTGTTTACTATGTTTGTGTACTGTAATGCTGAATCTATTTCACCCTGGTCATCCTGGAAGGGGGATTACCACTTGTGAGGCCCCTTCTCAAGGTTTCTCTTTTTCCTCACGCTGAGGTTTTGAGTTGTTCCTTGCCAACATGTTGGTTTAAGATCAAGTAATTGTCTAATTGTAATCCTGTGCAGTCCTTTGAGACATTTTTGTGATTAAGGGCTATATAAATAAATGTGACTTGACTTGACTTAATTCACTAGTCTGGCTCCAGTGATATCTATTTTTTAATCAAGTGGCACCCAAGATAAAAATGTTTTAAGTTTATTTCCTATTTTTACTTCTCTCACCTAGCTGCGCCCACAACGGGTTGTACGGGTGCGTTTTGGCCAGCATGTCCACGCTGGGTGACGAGTGCTTCTCCAGGAATATTTTAATGGGCGGCTGGCCGTTGGGCATGACTGTGGGCACCCAGGCCAAGTGGTTGGTCAGGACGGCGGTCAGCAACGCTGGGAGAAACCTGCAAAAGTCATGAGACCAATGGCTGAGTCAAAATGATGAAAAAAATATAGTAAAATAAGAAAAAAAAAATCCTGTTTTTTGGGTATACTTTTTCCTATGTAAGGGTCATTTATTTTTATTTATAATGTTTTTTTTAATGTATTTGTTATAGGTGTTTTTGTGAGGTCGGGTTTAAAAAATGAGGCGGAAAAATTGTAAAATACAAAGAAAAAATACTTCAGAGAAACATTTTCTTGTTTTATAAGAGATGTGTTTTTCCCAATTTTGGGTCTCTTAATTTCTATGTCATGTATTTTCTGGACTACAAGTCATATTCTGGTCTAATTTCTGGCAAATTAGTTTTTATTCTGTATTTGTTTGATAAAATTGGGAGAGCTTAAAATAGGCTTACCTTTTATGAATACATATATATGCATATGCATATACATATATATGTATATTTATTTTAAAGCATTTCAAACTAAAAAAAACAACATTGATTGAAACAAGATTTAATTATGTTAGTTTATGTTTTTTATTTTTACCATGCAACCTGAGCTCTGACAGTAGTTTTAGTTACATAACATTATTGTAAGTCATAAAGCGCCAAAGCAGACAGTGAACAAACACACCCACTTTTTCACACTGGCATTTAAGCGGCATGAATTACTTCTCATTTTTAAATGCGTGTCTCGTTCCCTTCTCATGACTTCACTTTGACGTTGTGGTCCCACAATTTGACAACACATTTGCTATGAATTTGTTAGCTCATTAGCGCTTCCATTCTGGAATTTAAATGTATAATATTTTTTTTATAAATAAAAACTAATTTCCTCGTGATGAAATGAAATTAATTAAATGTTTTTGCACTACTTTACATTGCACTACTGTCATAATGTTTTTTTTTTATTGCATTGTTATTACAACTTAGGACAGTCTCCAAGCACTACCATGTAAATATTTTGACTATTTCCTGACATTCTTTTATTTTATTTTTCTCTTTTAATGAGTGAACAAATGGGTGGCCTTTATTGTCATTATACAAGTGTAAAGGAATTAGAGGGCTTCTCCTTTTCGTGCAAGTAAAAAAAATTGAAAAGGTAAAAACGTGCAAAAAGGATAAAAACTTAAAAACAAAAAAAAACTATATATTAATGATGTATAATGCAAATGTGCATATTTACAGTGTTAGTTGCACATTACATTAGGCTCAAATCTCTCAGGGAGAAGCTGTGTTTATCCTGGAGTGCCATTCTTAATCTCATTGCAAACAATGATCAATGTGTTGTTCAATTACAACAAAGACAATGCAAATTGTTTTAATTAAAAGAATTCTCATTGCATGCAATTTTCACTACGTTTTTACCAAGTCCAATAAAGACAATTCCATTTAAAATGAAAAAGAAAATTAATGAATAATATAACATGATTATTCAATTCAGCCTTGCTAAGAAAATATAATGAAAAGTGTTGAGTTTGTATAGCATAGTGATTTGGTTCAGGTGCAAAAACTGCATTCATTAAACTGGTCAAATGGACCAGTTAAAACAGTCAATGCTAAACATGAAAATCTTTTTCCACATTGCTTGTGAATAAATGTAGGTTTAGAAAAGATCCCTTGTAATCTGTGATTATAATGTGTTGGGTAATGTACTAATGTAGTCTGAATGACAAAGCATAGTCATGAAAAACAAAGCTTAAAATTCTAAATGGCGTACATTTTTATAGTTGACATTTCTTTACTGATCAAGCCACAGAACCAAATTGAGTTTAACATCCCTGAAATGAATGAATAAATTTATTTATAATTATCAATTTAAATTTTCTTCAAAATATTTTATATCATGACTTCCGAGTCAATTTGATTCTGCGATATTAATTTTGGGCCATGTGGCCTGCGTACTAGTCATACTAAGACATGCTGCACTTGATGCCGCACTCAGTACTGCATGTTGAATACATTAACTTGTGTTGAATGGCAAGCCTTTAGTCCCTCTGTTGCATCCACAAGCAATAGCGTTAGGCTCCTTTCGTTAAAACGACAATGCAAGCGGAGAAAAGAGAGGGCAGCTGTTAAAATGGTTGGAAAGAACAGAGCATGTCACTCAACTGGTTCTTGGAGGCCTGCTCCATCAGCAGTGAGAACTCCCGCATGAAGAGACTGCACAGGTGATTCTTTTCAGACGTTCCTGACATGGTCAACCATACGGGCTCGGCCACGCGAGGCATGCTGTAGAGGTCGCATATAAGCACCCTGGCGGGGTTGGAGTGGGGAGAACAAGTGTGTTATTGTTTGAGAACAAAATGCTGCTGTGAAGACCCTCCGCCCTACTTGTACTATGGAAAAGGGCCATGAGTTTACAGGAGGGGAAGGGAAGCGAGGGGTGTTGGGCACGTCTCGGATGCAAGCAACCAATTTTAAAGCGTGGTAAAAATGTTGGTCGAACACACTCATTTGGTTGCTTTAATTTTGACATAAATTAGGTTACCGTAAAATCCGGACTATAGAGCGCACCTTATTATAAGCCGCACCCACCACTTTTTAGGTGATTTGCCACTTTTGTACTTACACAAGCCGCACCTATGTATAAGCCGCGTGCGCCTGCATTAAACCTTGTGACACAATCACAAGTATAACCCAGACTGTAAATTCCACGATTGTAACTTTGGTTTGAACAAATTTATTGACACTAATAACAGCAAACAAATAATGTGTTGTTTGAACAACCCTTCTCGACAATCTTAACAGCAATCAAGCATATTAACAATTTCGTTATGTTACATCTTTGTTAATGTCAATAGATACGTCCGGTTTGAACAAATTTATTGACACTAATAACAGCAAAAAAACAATGTGAGGTTTGAACAACCCTTCTCGACAATCTTAACAGCAATCAAGCATATTCACAATTTCGTTATATAACATCTTTGTTAGTGTCAATAGATCTGTCCAGGCCAAAGTCGATTGTTTTTTTGGTCTGAACAAATCCACCAACACCAACAGCAGCAAACAAACACGACAATCTCAACAGCAAACAAGCAGATTCACAATTTTGTTATATCTGACAATATGACGTGACAATATGACGTTTTAACGTTTTTTCCTGACATTTTCAACATCAATTAAACAATTTCAGAGTTATTATCTTTTAACAGTAGTTAACCAACGTGTAAAGGGCAATACTATTGTGAAAGGGCATAGCTCTGTCATCCCACCCTCCCAAGTAGCATCCTCCAGTCCTCTGGGTGGGCGCAGACGATTCTTCTTTATGGCTGCATCCTAGGCCCGCCGCTCGCAGAATGTATGGTATCTGCAGCCATTTGGAGCACAGCCACGGGAGGGATCTGCCTGCACCTCCATACCAGCAGGTTTCTGGAGGTCCAGATGGCGTCGAGAGTAAGCCAGTCCCTGGCAAAGTAGTTCCGTGACCTCCTTGACCGACTCACCCCGTAAAACACGTACTGTGCGTCAGGGACCTTCCCTGCTGGCAAGTCCGGGAATTTTCCTAGTTGGTCGGCCATTGTCCACAGGTCCTCGGCAGCGCTGCACTCATACAAATGGTGCCTCACCGACTCCTGGGCGCCACAGCCAGGTCGAGGGCATGTCGAAGTCGCTGACATTCCTCGGTGGTGCATCACGGCTCTGACTGGGAGAACCTCATGAGCCACCATCCATGACAAGTCTCGTAGTATGTTTGGGAGGGCAGGATGATTCACGTTGCTCCAAACTGTTGTAGGTTCGCCAAACGCAAGCCCACGCACAGGACTTACTTTCTCGCTCTTGCACAATAGCAATAAGGGCCCTGTGGTTTTGTAAAGTGTGACTTTCTTGTGTTTCCAGATATGTGTTGGTGGCAAGTTAAAGGAAACTGGAATCAAATTATTGTTTGGTACAAGCTTTAGCTTCCGCAAGTACGAGCCCATCCAGAACCGGGTCATCGCTTGACCTTTTCTGTCTCTGTCCACGGTCCATAAAACTTCACTTGTGATTTTTCTCTATTTAGCCTCGACCCAGACGCCCTCCCAAACAGATCAGTCAAGTCAAGGGCTCTTCTAACGGATACGAGGTCTGTCCATAAAATATTAAAATCATCCATGTACAAAACACACTTCGTAATTTGTCCCCCACTTCCTGGGATATTGATCCCTTCGACAAATCTGTCATTTCTTAACATTTGTGCCAAAGGTTCAATGCAAAGAACATAGAGAAGGGGAGACATAGGGCAACCTTGACGTCACCGCAATTGATCTCGATTTCTTCCGATAAACTCCCGTTAATCATGAATTTGCTGTAGATGTCTCGGTATAGCAGTCCCACACACTTGATGTATTTTGGGGGAAAACCACATTTTTGCAATACCCTGAAGAGGTTTTGGTGCGAGACTCGATCAAAGGCTTTCTCAAAGTCTAGGTTTAGGACCGCTAGTCGCATGTTTTTGTCTCTCGCATAACAAATGGTGTCACGGATCAGCATGAGACTGTCGCTGATCTTCCTTCCCACGATAGCACAGGTCTCCCAAGACTACAGACATTAGTGTTGCTAAAAGCTTGCTGAAGATTTTACAGTCCACGTTTAAAAGCGTTACGGGTCGCCAGTTTTTTAAGTCAGTTTTGTCTCCTTTTTGGGCAATGGAGTAACTATCCCCATTCTGAAACTGTCTGGCATGTTGTCACGACTGGAAAATTTGTTAAAAACAGTAATCAGACCTGGTGCTAAAATATCCCAAAAAGTCCGGTAAAATTCGAGGTTGAGCCCGTCCTCCCCGGGTGATTTGCCTTTTTTTTATAGTCTTTATGCAATCATTCAGTTGGTCTTGGGTAAAGTCGGATGTTAAAAAGGGGTCTTGACGCACTGATCATGAAATATGATCTAATACATGCCCCATTTCATTCTCATGTGTTTCTTTCTTTTCATATAATTTTTTGTAGTAGTCTTCGACTAATTTGGTTATTTCACTACTTTCCTTTATTATTTGCCCGTTTTCGTTTTGAAGTTTAAAAAGCCCCTCACTTTTGCTCATAATTTTTTTTTAAAAGTAGCGTGTACATTTTTCCCCTTCTTCTATTTCTCTTTCTCTGCTTCTTATTATGATGCCTTTGCTCTTTATTTCCGCCAAAGCGTTTAGTTCTTGTTTGGTCTCTCTGATTTCATCATTAAATACAAACGTGGCCTGAGGGAGCCCTCTCCAAGCTGCAGGACTGTTTTGATCAAACTTGCTGGGAGGTATTTGAACACCATGACCTCCAGAAATTCACTGACACTGTTTTATCCTACATCCGTTACTGCACGGATGAAGTCACAGTATATAAAAAAGTCAAAAACTACCCAAACCAAAAACCCTGGATGACCAGCGAGGTGCGCACCCTCCTCAAACACCGCAACACCGCCTTCAGGTCTGGAGACAAGGCTCTTTACGGGGTGGCCAGGGCTGACCTGAAGAGAGGCATCAAGGAAGCAAAATCAGCCTACACAAGGAGGATCGAGCACCTCTTCGCTGGAAATGACCCGAGGAGGATGTGGCAGGGCCTCCAAATCATCACCAACTTCAGAGGCCACAACCTGGCAACTGTTGAGGCTGAGGCTTCACTAGCTGAGGACCTTAATCAGTTCTTCGCTCGCTTTAAAGCTGGTAGGCCACATACAGCCACATCACACCCATCAACAACCAGCAGCAACTCCCTCACATTTCAGGAGCACGAAGTCAGGCGTGCGCTGAATACCATAAACCCCAGGAAGGCAACTGGCCCGGATGGAGTACCAGGGAGGGTACTCAGGGACTGTTCCAATCCGCTGGCTGGGGTCTTCACCACCATCTTCAACCGGTCCCTGTCACAGGCGACCGTCCCACCTTGCCTCAAAACCTCCACCATCATTCCCGTCCCCAAAAAGTCAGCAGTGGAAAGCCTCAACGACTACAGGCCTGTAGCTCTCACGCCTGTGGTCATGAAGTGCTTCGAGAGGTTAGTGTCCCGGCACATCAAAAACTCCCTGCCACTCACACTGGACCCCCACCAGTTTGCCTACAGGGCAAACTGCTCCACTGATGACGCCATAAACACAGCACTTCACACCGTGCTGAAACACCTGGACCACCGGGGGAGCTACGTCAGAATGCTCTTCCTGGACTTCAGCTCAGCCTTCAACACCATTATCCCGGAGATCCTGGTGGAGAAACTTGCACACCTAGGACTCTCTCCCTCCATCTGCCACTGGATAATGGACTTCCTCTCCAACCGCCCACAGTCGGTGAAACTCGGTACCCACGTCTCTCCCACCCTAACACTGAACACTGGCTCCCCCCAAGGTTGTGCACTGAGCCCCCTGCTTTTCACCCTCTACAGCTCCGACTGCTCACCGACCCACCCCACAAACACTATTATTAAGTTTGCTGACGATACCACCTTGATCGGCCTCATCTCTGAAGGGGACGAGGCGGCATACAGGGATGAGGTTGAGTCACTTTCAACGTGGTGCTCGGAAAACCACCTCATATTGAACACAACAAAAACAAAAGAACTGATTCTGGATTTCAGAAGGAATGGCAGGAATCCAGCACCACTCATCATAAAAGGAGACTGCGTAGAGAGAGTCCACTCATTCAAATTTCTGGGCGTGCACATCTCCGACGACCTCTCCTGGTCTGCAAACACCAGAGCGGTGGTAGGGAAGGCCCAGCAGCGACTGCACTTCCTGAGATTGCTCAGGA
The DNA here is from genome assembly GCF_059441175.1 of Urocampus carinirostris. Classification (NCBI taxonomy): domain Eukaryota; kingdom Metazoa; phylum Chordata; class Actinopteri; order Syngnathiformes; family Syngnathidae; genus Urocampus; species Urocampus carinirostris. The sequence goes on from NC_142365.1 coordinate 33,300,663, forward strand.
AAAATAACCTAAAACAGCAGCTGCAGGTGTCTTTCTACAAAGCCACAGTGGAGAGCATCCTAACATACTGCATCACGGTGTGGTATGCGGGGTGCACAGCAGCAGACAGGAAAAAGCTCCAGAGGATCATAAAAACAGTCCAGAGAATCGTCGGCTGCTCTCTGCCCAGTCTGGAGGACATTGCCTGCTCTCGCTACCTCAGCAGAGCAGAAAACATCGTCAAGGACTTTTCTCACCCCGGCCACCATCTCTTCGACCTGCTGCCTTCCGGCAAGCGCTACAGGTCACACAAAGCAAAAACGAACAGACTCAGAGACAGTTTCTTCCCCACAGCCATTACCACCCTAAACAGACACCGCACAAACAACTGAAAACTGTTGCAAAAAAAAAAAATAAAAAAAAAATAAATACCTCACACGAATGTAAAATGGTACTCACGTACATGCTGTCTGCACTATGTTTGTTCACTGCTCAACAGACACCGCACAAAAACTGAAAACTCGTGCCAACACTACCTCATACGAATATAATGTTACTCAAGTCTTGTTCTTGCACATGTCGACTGCACTACGTTTAATGCTCAAATTGCACAATGTCTGACCATTTCCTTTTTTTGCACTATGATGTCTATGCTTGCACCAATGTATATGTGGACTATTTTTGCACCATGATGACTTTGCACCAAATGCAATATTGCACAACCGTTACGATACAACGTTATCACGACAACCCTGTATGTAACATCCCACATGCTGACATTGTTGTGTAAATACCATGTAAATTATAACTATAGCCTTATTCCCCTTGTTTTATAACATTATCTTCTCTGTTCCTTTATCTTCTTGCTCATACCCTCACTATGTGTAAAACTGGAGTGTCATGCCCAATTTCGTTGTCACAATATGTTAGCCCATTTGTAACAATGACAATAAAGGTATATTCTATTCTATTCTATTCTAAAGTCCATCCCCTTTTCTGTTAGGATGAAATAGCGTTGGAGTCTTCTTTGTTGTCCCAACATGCGTTTCATCTCTTTAAATTTCTTGTTTTTCCCTGCATTTTTAAAAAAGGTCTGTGTTCGTTTCTTTGTCATCTCCCGCCATTGTGCTCGTGAATCATACGAGTCTTGAAGGGTCTGCCAGTCTTTGTACAGCTCCCTGTATTGTACGGCTAAAGCCTCATCCTCCAGCAGGGAGCAGTTTAACTTCCACAGACCCTTCCCAACAGTCATACCTGAAGGAAATGAGAGAGAGCAGGACAGTAGCAAGTGATCCGAAAAAAAACCCAGGAATTAATCTTGCATCACTCAGTGCTAAACCCCTTGTAAATATGTAGTCTATTCGAGAGGCTCTGGCATTGTCACTACTGAACCAGGTGAAGCCCTCCTCTCCTGGATGTATGGATTTGAAACAGTCCTCCAGTTTAAATGTCCGGTACATGTCTTGTAATAAAGTTGATGTTTTATCTACTTTAAATTCCTCATCGGTCCCCTTTCTATCCTTCCTACTTAGGATGCAATTAAAATCTCCTCCCACGATTAGTGGTTGATGGCCTAGCATATGCGACTGGATGTCCTCTAAGAGTTCGTACCTGAGTTGTATGTCAGGATGGCCGTATATGTTAATGAGGTTAAAATCGTTCCTATATAGGAAAGTCTTGCTAAGATTGCGCGTCCGTCTCTCATCACAGTACTCCCCTTCATGATGAGTTGAGGCTTGTTTATTAAAATGGCTACCCCATCGTTACGGTTTTCATTCGAGCCACTCCATAATGACGGATATGGCCAAATCTCTTCCCACTGTTTATGATTTTTTAGAAAGGGGATGCAGCATTCTTGTAGAAAAACACATCCGTTCTGATAGTTTTTAAGAACGATAAAACGCTGCAAGTCTTAACCTTTGATCTCACACTTCTCACATTGATAGTAGAGAATGTAATGTTCATAAGTGTTGTTAAAGTATTTAAACTACTTAGACAAAACCGGGGGATCCGAGTCCATTCTTTGGTGATCATCGAGAGTGTCACCTGTGTCAGACTCTCGACTTAAGAGCAGTACCTTATTTGGAGACTCACCGGGGAAAACTCTGGAATCCTCTGACTCTCTGTCTGTGGTTCCAGGTCTTCCCTTTTTTTCTGGGTTAGGGGGTGAGCCAGAGGACCTATCGAGGGGTCTCTTCCCTGCCCACAAAGCGTCAGATTTTTTCCCTCCCCGACTTCCTCCGGCTCAACTTCATACAGTTCCCTTGTGGGCTTTTTCACCGGCAATCGGCTTTCTTCTAAATATCTTCTCTTTGTTTCCGGTGTTTCCACCACCCCCAATTTTGTCTTACTTTTACCCCTCTTTCCAGTGCCAGTATGGGTTTTTGGAGAGTCGTTCGCCTTTTCGATTTGTTTGTCTTTTTCAAATCCCGGTAGTGACGTAGCAAACAATTTTGCTATTTTGGACTCTCTTCCCGGCCCTTCCTGATAAATATGTATTTTTGGAGTGGCAGTTGCCTTTTCTATTTGTTTGTCTTGTCCAAATTCAGGTATTGTATAAAAAAATCGAATTAGAATTTCCAGGTCCTTCCTGACACAAATTTGATTCTTTGGTCTCTCCTGCAGGGGTTTTGGGAGAGACATCTGTATTTTAAATTTGTTTGTCTTGTCCATTTTCTTTGTGCATTTCTTGTTCATCTTCATTTGGTATTTCCATAACTTTATTCATTTCCTGTTCATCTTCATTGGGTATTTCCATAACTTTATTCATTTCTTGTTCATTTTCATTTGGTATTTCCATAAGTTTATTCATTTCATTGTCTTTGTCATCTTTATTCATTTCATTGTCTTTGTTACATTTATTCATTTCATTATCTATGTTGTCTGACATCATTTCATTGTCTTTGTTGTCTTTGTTAACAGCCTTCCTAGCTTTCAATTTGTTAGCAAACAATTTCGGGCAGTTCCTATAGAGGTGGTTTGTTTCTCCACAGAGGTTGCATTTTCTGCTATTGGTACATTCCTCAAAGGAATATCCAATTGTCCTGCACTTTCCACAAAAAATTCGATCACATACCTCAGCCAGATGCCCATGCTCACCACATTTGCGACAGAGTTTCGGTTGTCCTTGATAGTGGATAAAGCCACGGTTTTCCCCCAGGACTATCATCGACGGGAGGTGTTTCAGTCCCTGAAAGCGGTGAGGATCTTGCCATTGCTGGTTGGGTATCCTCCAGGCACAAGTCCAAACGTTTTTCTCATCCCTCACCTTCATAGTCTGGCCTTTTATCGAGCAATATCTACTCAACCAATAACAGATGTCATCAGCATTCACCACTTCATTAAACATTCTGACAATGACTATCTTGCTAGCATTATCAGTCAGCTTCTCCACTGTAAATTCTGAAAACTGGGGCCCACCCCCTCAAAGCGATCCCAAAACTCTTGAAAAAGAGCCGCCGTTACAAAACTTACATCAAAGCCCTTGCCAGAAGGCAAACTTATGACGCGATGTAACTCCTCTGGTTTAAACTTCAGAAGTTTTTAAATAAACTTGTTCAAAAAATCAAGTCTTGACATTCCTACATCTTTGAACAAGAATCGTACGCAGTTATGTCTCCGCCCGCTGGCATAATGCCCGGCCATGGCAGGACTCGGCTGCTTTACTTCTAGCTCACGGAAAAAAAAAATCCAGCGAAAGATAGCAATATTTACCTCACTGGAACGATTTCACACCTTCATAGGGCACTACTAATGCCCAACTGTCAATTGTAACTTCATAGATATTATACAAATTCAGAACCACAGATAGTATACAAGTTCAGAACCACAGCTGACATAGATAGTTTACAAAGAAAGACGGTACACCGGGAGAGTTTTCAAAGCTTTAATAATTATTATATAACTTTTATCCCAAACCGTGCCTTTGAAAGGTACCAACACGCTAGTAGGATCACGCTCGCAAGGTATCAAATGTGATTGTTAAAAAAAAAGCATCCCGTAATTGTGAAACTCACAGCGGTTGATGATGGACGCATCAGGTTAGCACTGCTCGTTCTATGCGTTTATACTGTCATTGGCGTCGGTTTTAAGAGTATTGTTAATTATTAATTTTACAATTCTAACCATTTTAACATAGTTAGAAGTAAAGCAGCCGAGTCCTGCCATGGCCGGGCATTATACCTGCGGGCGGAGACGTAACTGCGTGAGATTCTTGCTCAAAGATGTTGTGGCAATTTCGGAGGGAATGTCAAGGACGGATTTTATTAACAAGTTTGTTGAAAAGATTCTGAAGTTTAAAAAGGAGGAGGTACATGCTGTCATAAAAATGACTTCTGGCAAAGGCTTTGATGTGAGTTTTGAAACGGCAGCTCTTTATCAAGAGTTTTGGAATCGCTTTGAGGGAGTGAGGTCCCAGTTTTCAGGATTTACAGTGGAGAAGCTGACTGATAATGCTAACAAGATTGTCGTTGTTAGAATGTTTAGTGAAATAATCAGTGCTGATGACGTCTGTTATTGGTTGAGTAGATACTGCTCAGTAAAAGGCCAGGCTATGAAGGTGAGGTGTGAGAAAGGCTATTGGAATGGTGCCTGGAGGGTACCAGTCCAACTACGGCAAGATCCTCAGGGCTTTCAGGGACTGAAACAAATTCCGTCGACTATATTCCTGGGGGAAAACCGTGGCTTTATCCACTATCAAGGGCAACCGAAACTCTGTCGCAAATGTGGTGAGCATGGGCATCTGGCTGAGGTATGTGATCGAATTTTTTGTGGAAAGTGCAGAACAATTGGACATTCCTTTGAGGAATGTAGCAATAGCAGAAAATGCAATCTCTGTGGAGAAACGAATCACCTCTTTAGAAACTGCCCGAATTCGTTTGCTAACAAATTGAAAGCTAGGAAGGCAGTTAACAAAGACAACAAAGACAATGAAATGATGTCAGACAACATAGATAATGAAATGAATAAATGTCACAAAGACAATGAAGTGAATAAAGATAACAAAGACAATGAAATTAATAAAGTCATGGAAATACAAAATGAAAATGAACAAGAAATTAATGAAGTTATAGAAATACCCAATGAAGATGAACAGGAAATGAATAAAGTTATGGAAATACCCAATGAAATTGATCAAGAAATGCACAAAGAAATTGGACAAGACAAACAAATTGAAAAAACAGATGTACCTACCAAAACCTCTGGAGCAGAGACCAGAGAATCAAAATTGAAACAGGAAGAACCTGGAAATTCTAATTCGATTTCTCATAAAATACCTGAATTTGGACATGACAAACGAATAGAAAAAGCAACTGCCACTCCGAAAACACATATTAATCAGGAAGGGCCTGGAAGAGAGTTCAAATTAGCAAATTTGTTTGCTACGCCATTGCCGGGATTTGGAGAAGACAAACAAATCGAAAAGGCGAATGACTCTCCAAAAACCCATACGGGCACTGGAAAGAGGAGTAAAAGTAAGACAAAATTGGGAGTGGTGAAAAAACCAGAAACAAAGATAAGAGATTTAGAAGAAAGCCGATTGCCGGTGAATAAGCCCACAAGGGAACTGTATGAAGTTGAGACGGAGGAAGTCGAGGAGGGAAAAAATCTGACCCTTAGTGGGCAAGGAAGTAAGAGACCCCGTGATAGGTCCTCTGGCTCACCCCCTAACCCAGAAAAAAGGGGAAGACCTGGAACCACAGACAGAGAGTCAGAGGGTCCCAGAGTTTTCCCCGGTGAGTCTCAAAATGAGGTACTACTCTTAAGTGATGTGTCTGACACAGGTGACACTCTCGATGATCTCGATGATCACCAAAGAATGGACTCAGATCCCCCAGTTTTGTCTAACTAGTTTAAATACTTTAACAACTATTATGAACATTACATTCTCTACTATCAATGTGAGAAGTGTGAGATCAAAGGTTAAGGCTCACAGTGTTTTATCGTTCTTAAAAACTATCAGAACAGATGTGTTTTTACTACAGGAATGCTGCATCCCCTTTCTAAAAAATTATAAACAGTGGGAAGAGATTTGGCCATATCCGTCATTATGGAGTGGCTCGAATGAAAACCGTAACGATGGGGTAGCCATTTTAATAAACAACCCTCAACTCATCATAAAGGGGAGTACTGTGATGAGAGACGGACGCGCAATCTTAGCAAGACTTTCTTATATAGGAAATGATTTTAACCTCATTAACATATACGGCCATGCCGACAGACAACTCAGGTACGAACTTTTAGAGGACGTCCAGTCGCATATGCTAGGCCATCAACCACTAATCGTGGGAGGAGATTTTAATTGCATCCTAAGTAGGAAGGATAGAAAGAGGAACGATGAGGAGTTTAAAGTAGATAAAACATCAACTTTATTACAAGACATGTGCCGGACATTTAAACTGGTGGACTGTTTCAAATCCATACATCCAGGAGAGGAGGGCTTCACCTGGTTCAGTAGTGACAATGCCAGAGCCTCTCGAATAGACTACATATTTACGAGGGGTTTAGCACAGAGTGATGCAAGATTAATTCCAGTTTTTTTTTCGGATCACTTGCTACTGTCCTGCTCTTTCTCATTTCCTTCAGGTATGACTGTTGGGAAGGGTTTGTGGAAGTTAAACTGTTCCCTGCTGGAGGATGAGGCTCTAGCCGCACAATACAGGGAGCTGTACAAAGACTGGCAGACCCTTCAAGACTCGTATGATTCACGAGCACAATGGTGGGAAATGACAAAGAAACGAACACAGACCTTTTTTAAAAATGCAGGGAAAAACAAGAAACTCAAAGAGATGAAACGCATGTCGGGACTACAAAGAAGACTCCAACGCTATTTCATCCTAACAGAAAAGGGGATGGACTTTAATGATGAAATCAAAGAGACCAAACAAGAACTAAACGCTTTGGCGGAAATAAAGAGCAAAGGCATCATAATAAGAAGCAGAGAAAGAGAAATAGAAGAAGGGGAAAAATGTACACGCTACTTTTTAAAAAAAATTATGGGCAAAAATGAGGGGATTTTTAAACTTTAAAACGAAAACGGGCAAATAACAAAGGAAAGTAGTGAAATAACCAGATTGGTCGAAGACTACTACAAAAAATTATTTGAAAAGAAAGAAACATACAGGGAGTGCAGAATTATTAGGCAAATGAGTATTTTGACCACATCATCCTCTTTATGCATGTTGTCTTACTCCAAGCTGTATAGGCTCGAAAGCCTACTACCAATTAAGCATATCAGGTGATGTGCATCTCTGTAATGAGAAGGGGTGTGGTCTAATGACATCAACACCCTATATCAGGTGTGCATAATTATTAGGCAACTTCCTTTCCTTTGGCAAAATGGGTCAGAAGAGGGACTTGACAGGCTCTGAAAAGTCAAAAATAGTGAGATATCTTGCAGAGGGATGCAGCACTCTTAAACATGCCAAGCTTCTGAAGCGTGATCATCGAACAATCAAGCGTTACATTCAAAATAGTCAACAGGGTCGCAAGAAGCGTGTAGAAAAACCAAGGCGCAAAATAACTGCCCGTGAACTGAGAAAAGTCAAGCGTACAGCTGCCAAGATGCCACTTGCCACCAGTTTTGCCATATTTCAGAGCTGCAACATCACTGGAGTGCCCAAAAGCACAAGGTGTGCAATACTCAGAGACATGGCCAAGGTAAGAAAACGACCACCACTGAACAAGACACACAAGCTGAAACGTCAAGACTGGGCCAAGAAAAATCTCAAGACGGATTTTTCTAAGGTTTTATGGACTGATGAAATGAGAGTGAGTCTTGATGGGCCAGATGGATGGGCCCGTGGCTGGATCGGTAAAGGGCAGAGAGCTCCAGTCCGCCTCAGACGCCAGCAAGGTGGAGGTGGGGTACTGGTATGGGCTGGTATCATCAAAGATGAGCTTGTGGGGCCTTTTCGGGTTGAGGATGGACTCAAGCTCAACTCCCAGTCCTACTGCCAGTTTCTGGAAGACACCTTCTTCAAGCAGTGGTACAGGAAGAAGTCTGCATCCTTCAAGAAAAACATGATTTTCATGCAGGACAACGCTCCATCACACGCATCCAAGTACTCCACAGCGTGGCTGGCAAGAAAGGGTCTAAAAGAAGAAAAACTAATGACATGGCCTCCTTGTTCACCTGATCTGAACCCCATAGAGAACCTGTGGTCCCTCATCAAATGTGAGATTTACAAGGAGGGAAAACAGTACACCTCTCTGAACAGTGTCTGGGAGGCTGTGGTTGCTGCTGCACGCAATGTTGATCGTGAACAGATCAAAGCACTGACAGAATCCATGGATGGCAGGCTTTTGAGTGTCCTTGCAAAGAAAGGTGGCTATATTGGTCACTGATTTGTTTTTGTTTTGTTTTTGAATGTCAGAAATGTATATTTGTGAATGTTGAGCTGTTATATTGGTTTCCCTGATGAAAATAGATAATTGAAATGGGTATACATTTGTTTTTTGTTAAGTTGCCTAATAATTATGCACAGTAATAGTCACCTGCACACACAGATATCCTCCTAAAATAGCTAAAACTAAAAAAGCCCCACTCCAACTTCCATAATATTCAGCTTTGATATTAATGAGAATTTTGGGTTCATTAAGAACATGGTTGTTGTTCAATAATAAAATTAATCCTCAAAAATACAACTTGCCTAATAATTCTGCACTCCCTGTATGAGAATGAAATGGGGCATGTATTAGATCATATTTCAAGATCAGTGCGTCAAGACCCCTTTTTAACATCGGACTTTACCCAAGACCAACTGAATAATTGCATAAAGACTATGAAAAAAGGCAAATCACCCGGGGAGGACGGACTCAACCTCGAATTTTACCGGACTTTTTGGGATATTTTAGCACCAGATCTGTTAACTGTTTTTAACGAATTTTCCAATCGAGACCATATGCCAGACAGTTTCAGAATCGGGATAGTTACTCTATTGCACAAAAAAGGAGACAAAATTGACTTAAAAAACTGGCGACCCATAACGCTTTTAAACGTGGACTGTAAAATTTTCAGCAAGCTTCTAGCAACACGAATGTCTGTTGTCTTGGGAGACTTGGTTGATCCAGACCAAACCTGTGCCATTATGGGAAGGAAGATCAGCGACAGTCTCATGCTGATCCGTGACACCATTTGTTATGCAAGAGACAGAAACATGCGACTAGCGGTCCTAAACCTAGACTTTGAAAAAGCCTTTGATCGAGTCTCGCACCAATACCTCTTCAGGGTATTGCAAAAATGTGGTTTTCCCCAAAAATACATCAATTGGGTAGGACTGCTATACCGAGACATCTACAGCAAATTCATGATTAACGGGAATTTATCGGAAGCAATCGAGATCAACTGCGGTGTACATCAAGGTTGCCCTATGTCTCCCCTTCTCTATGTTCTTTGCATTGAACCTTTGGCACAAATGTTAAGAAAAGATAGATTTGTCGAAGGCATCAATATCCCAGGAAGTGGGGGACAAATTACCAAGTGTGTTTTGTACATGGATGATTTTAATATTTTGTGTACTGACCGCGCATCTGTTGAAAGAGCCCTTGACTTGACTGAACTGTTTGGGAGGGCGTCTGGGTCAAGGCTAGAGAAAAATCACAAGTGAAGTTTTATGGAATGTGGAAAGAGACAGAAAAGGCAGGACTCCCGCTGACGGTGTTAAAGACAGACCAGAAAATCCTAGGGATAAAATTCAATGGGGATGGAGGAGGCGAGACCAACTGGGATGACGTGACAAGGAAAGTTAAGCAAAAACTTGTTTTTTGGTCACTAAGAAAACTGACAATAGAGGGGAAGGTCCTAATCATCAAAGCGATCATCCTCCCAATGCTTTTGTCAATCAGTTTAATTTTTATGCCTAAAAGAAACGTGCTGTTACAACTGGACCAAGCCATCTTTCGCTTTGTCTGGGGCTCAAAGTGGGAAAGGATAAAAAGAGATACAATGAAAAAGAAAAGGAAAAAGGGGGGAAAGGAGTGCCTGACCTCCAGCTTTTCCTGGGAAGCAAATATGTCTCTCTCCACTTCCAAAACGCTGTGGGCCCACCCAACAACCAGAAAAGTCAAGCAATGACCCGTTTTTGGATAGGCTCATATTTGCGAAGGCTAAAGCTTGTACCAGACAATCGTTTGATTCCAGTTTCGTTTAACTTGCCACCAACACATCTCTTTATTCGGGATTTTTTGAAGAAGTTTGATTTGGAAACACAAGAATGTCACACTTTACAAAACCACAGGGCCCTTATTGCTATTGTGCAAGAACGAGCTACAGTAAGCCCTGTGCGGGGGCTTGCGTTTGGCGAATCCACAACGGTTTGGAGCAACGTCAATCATCCTGCCCTCCCAAACAGACTACGAGACTTGTCATGGATGGTGGCTCATGAAGTTCTCCCAGTCAGAGCTGTAATGCACCACCGAGGAATGTCAGCGACTTCGACGTGCCCTCGACCTGGCTGTGGCGCCCAGGAGTCGGTGAGGCACCTTTTTTGTGAGTGCAGCGCTGCCAAGGTCTTGTGGACAATGGCCGAACAACTAGGAAAGTTCCCGGACTTGCCAGCAGGAGAGGTCCCTGATGCACAGTACGTGCTTTACGGGGTGAGTCGGTCGAGGAGGCATCGGAACGACTTTGCCAGGGACTGGCTCACTCTCGCCGCCATCAAGGACGCCATCTGGACCTCCAGAAACCTGCTGGTATGGAGGTGCAGGCAGATCCCCCCCGTGGCTGTGCTCCAAATGGCTGCAGATACCATACAATCTGCGAGCGGCGGGCCTAGGACGCAGCCATAGAGAAGACTTGTCTGCACCCACCCGGAGGGGGGAGCCGGAGCTACACTGTGGGGGTCCCGGCGGCAACGGCCTGGGTTGTGGAACCCAGAAGGGAGAGGACCCACGCAGAAGGGAAAGGACCCACACAGAGGACTGGAAGAATGCTGCTTGGGAGGGTGGGATGGCAGAGCTATGCCCTTGCACAATAGTATTGCCTTTTACACGCTGGTTAACTACTGTTAAAAGAAAATAACTCTGAAATTGTTTAATTGATGTTGAAAATGTCAGGAAAAAATGTTAAAACGTCATATCGTCACGTCATATTGTCAAATATAAAAAAATTGTGAATATGCTTGATGGCTGTGTTTTGCTGCTGTTGGTGTCGGTGGATTTGTTCAGACCGAGGACAATCGACTTTGGCCTGGACGGATCTATTGACACTAACAAAGATGTTATATAATGAAATTGTGAATATGTTTGATTTTCGAGAAGGTTTGTTCAAACCTCACTTTGTGTTTGCTGTTAAAAACGTAATATTGGAATATAATATTGTGAATGTGCTTAATTGCTGTTGAGATTGTCATGATTGTTTTCTGTTTTTAGTGTCAATAAATTTGTTCAAACCAACCAAACCAACTCACAGTAAATCGTCCTCAACTTCCTCCTCATAACTATCGCCATCAAGGGCGTCTTCCTCATTATTGGAACGTACCTTTACTTTACAGACAATGTATACTTAAACTTAGAAGTTACAGTCTTTCTTGGCGCACATATTCTACTGGTCTTAATCTTACCTTTTATACTCCAGCGCCGCTGGTGGCCGTTAGAAAAATTACATAAATTGGCCGCTTCACTGAATAAGGCGCAGGGCTGGACATTTGGGAAAAAAGTAGCGGCTTATAGTCCGGAATTTACGGTACTTTTGACACAACCGCTTAGAGTGTGTCTTAGCACAAAAACCTTTTCAGAACTTTCATATTTAGGATTTTAAAACTGGGTCTGTTGGTGTAACACCGTGATTGTAAACTGTAGTTGGGAATCGGTCTTATATATTCTGCACCAAACCACATGTCTACTGCATTGCTTAGGCTTTGCATGTACTAAAATGGAAAAGGGGAACAGTTGTTTTATCTCCAAGTCAGATGTACTGAAGAAAAAGGCATACTTTGCTCACGAGCCATACGCTCCCAACATCTGTTATATACCTTAATTATGCAACTGGACTTTTTTGTAGTTTAAAAAACAACAAAACTATATCTCAAAAACACAACATGAATATCAGTCTTAGAAGCGCATTCCTGAAATGAAACTTGACTGTATTTATACCTAATGTGCTGAAGCTAAAAAAAGGATACAAAAAAATAAGGATTTGACAGTATCAAAGACAATGCACCTGCCTTCCACCTACCCTCTCAACTGGATGACCATGTTATACTTTGGTCACATGTGTGGCTTATCTTCGTCAGCATTCGTTGGCGTGTGCATGTGCTCACGTCAGATCAGTGTGGACATGCAAGTGTTGAAGCATGCCGTGCATTTTTGTAATGTTCCATGAGGTCAAGAGCACCAAATAAATAAAGGCAGAGGCCACTCACCTAAATTTAGCCTGAGTCTGAAGGTGATATTGTGCAGGTATTTTGTTCGTGCCATGCTCCACTATTTGGAGTGAGAGGTACATAGGGTTGCCGATTGGGTGGGCCAGATCCCATCAGGTATATGAGTAAAACACGTGCAGGACATCAAGATATGCTGCCAGCTGGCAGTGTGTATTTGAGTACGAGATCCACTTCACCCTCCAGTTAGTTTGCGTGTCAAATTGAGCCTATGTAAAAAGCTGTCATTATAATGGGGGCTTAAGTTTACGCATGAAGTCAGTCTGTAGTTTTCGCATCATTATGTGCACCGGATTATGAGGCGCACCTCCTAAAATAATATTTTGTGATTGAGTTCGTACATGAGTAGTACTTCAATATAAGGTGCATAAAAATGAGACTAGAGGAAGAGCTTTTTTGTGTGAGGGCACATATTAATGCATTATAATGTGCCACTAACTCAAATCGCAAAACATAGTTTGCAATGGGATATAAACCAGAGTAGTGTTGGTGAGAGCACCTTCACATTACCAGTGGTGCAGAAGACATACTTAAAGGTGTTACAGCTCATAACTCATCACTGAGGTTGCGAAGAAAACGTTATTGGCATTTTATGTTAATGACAAAGATAATCTTGAAATCACATTATTTTTACACACGGTGCACCAACAGAAGTGGGAAGATTGTTTAGGAATGTACGGTACACATCGTCTCCATTGAATGTTGGGGACTGGAGAAAACAAAGTCAACAAAATACTATACGGTGTATTTTACATACACATACATATTAAACTGAGAGAATATTGAAGCACTACTGAAGAAGTGGAAAGACTGTTTGACCAACACATTGAACATCAGTTTCAGGCACCGCGAATAAAAATAGTGTGATAATTTCATAAAATCTAATGACTTGTCATATGTCATTCGTAGCACTGGTAATCTTGTGGTAAAGTGCCGGCAATCACACATCAACTACTCGTTTTCGATCCCCGTTGCATTGGATGTTTTTATTTTGGGGCTCATTTTGGGGCTTTTGCAATACCTCTTCAGGGTATTGCAAAAATGTGGTTTTCCCCAAAAATACATCAATTGGGTAGGACTGCTATACCGAGACATCTACAGCAAATTCATGATTAACGGGAATTTATCGGAAGCAATCGAGATCAACTGCGGTGTACATCAAGGTTGCCCTATGTCTCCCCTTCTCTATGTTCTTTGCATTGAACCTTTGGCACAAATGTTAAGAAAAGATAGATTTGTCGAAGGCATCAATATCCCAGGAAGTGGGGGACAAATTACCAAGTGTGTTTTGTACATGGATGATTTTAATATTTTGTGTACTGACCGCGCATCTGTTGAAAGAGCCCTTGACTTGACTGAACTGTTTGGGAGGGCGTCTGGGTCAAGGCTAGAGAAAAATCACAAGTGAAGTTTTATGGAATGTGGAAAGAGACAGAAAAGGCAGGACTCCCGCTGACGGTGTTAAAGACAGACCAGAAAATCCTAGGGATAAAATTCAATGGGGATGGAGGAGGCGAGACCAACTGGGATGACGTGACAAGGAAAGTTAAGCAAAAACTTGTTTTTTGGTCACTAAGAAAACTGACAATAGAGGGGAAGGTCCTAATCATCAAAGCGATCATCCTCCCAATGCTTTTGTCAATCAGTTTAATTTTTATGCCTAAAAGAAACGTGCTGTTACAACTGGACCAAGCCATCTTTCGCTTTGTCTGGGGCTCAAAGTGGGAAAGGATAAAAAGAGATACAATGAAAAAGAAAAGGAAAAAGGGGGGAAAGGAGTGCCTGACCTCCAGCTTTTCCTGGGAAGCAAATATGTCTCTCTCCACTTCCAAAACGCTGTGGGCCCACCCAACAACCAGAAAAGTCAAGCAATGACCCGTTTTTGGATAGGCTCATATTTGCGAAGGCTAAAGCTTGTACCAGACAATCGTTTGATTCCAGTTTCGTTTAACTTGCCACCAACACATCTCTTTATTCGGGATTTTTTGAAGAAGTTTGATTTGGAAACACAAGAATGTCACACTTTACAAAACCACAGGGCCCTTATTGCTATTGTGCAAGAACGAGCTACAGTAAGCCCTGTGCGGGGGCTTGCGTTTGGCGAATCCACAACGGTTTGGAGCAACGTCAATCATCCTGCCCTCCCAAACAGACTACGAGACTTGTCATGGATGGTGGCTCATGAAGTTCTCCCAGTCAGAGCTGTAATGCACCACCGAGGAATGTCAGCGACTTCGACGTGCCCTCGACCTGGCTGTGGCGCCCAGGAGTCGGTGAGGCACCTTTTTTGTGAGTGCAGCGCTGCCAAGGTCTTGTGGACAATGGCCGAACAACTAGGAAAGTTCCCGGACTTGCCAGCAGGAGAGGTCCCTGATGCACAGTACGTGCTTTACGGGGTGAGTCGGTCGAGGAGGCATCGGAACGACTTTGCCAGGGACTGGCTCACTCTCGCCGCCATCAAGGACGCCATCTGGACCTCCAGAAACCTGCTGGTATGGAGGTGCAGGCAGATCCCCCCCGTGGCTGTGCTCCAAATGGCTGCAGATACCATACAATCTGCGAGCGGCGGGCCTAGGACGCAGCCATAGAGAAGACTTGTCTGCACCCACCCGGAGGGGGGAGCCGGAGCTACACTGTGGGGGTCCCGGCGGCAACGGCCTGGGTTGTGGAACCCAGAAGGGAGAGGACCCACGCAGAAGGGAAAGGACCCACACAGAGGACTGGAAGAATGCTGCTTGGGAGGGTGGGATGGCAGAGCTATGCCCTTGCACAATAGTATTGCCTTTTACACGCTGGTTAACTACTGTTAAAAGAAAATAACTCTGAAATTGTTTAATTGATGTTGAAAATGTCAGGAAAAAATGTTAAAACGTCATATCGTCACGTCATATTGTCAAATATAAAAAAATTGTGAATATGCTTGATGGCTGTGTTTTGCTGCTGTTGGTGTCGGTGGATTTGTTCAGACCGAGGACAATCGACTTTGGCCTGGACGGATCTATTGACACTAACAAAGATGTTATATAATGAAATTGTGAATATGTTTGATTTTCGAGAAGGTTTGTTCAAACCTCACTTTGTGTTTGCTGTTAAAAACGTAATATTGGAATATAATATTGTGAATGTGCTTAATTGCTGTTGAGATTGTCATGATTGTTTTCTGTTTTTAGTGTCAATAAATTTGTTCAAACCAACCAAACCAACTCACAGTAAATCGTCCTCAACTTCCTCCTCATAACTATCGCCATCAAGGGCGTCTTCCTCATTATTGGAACGTACCTTTACTTTACAGACAATGTATACTTAAACTTAGAAGTTACAGTCTTTCTTGGCGCACATATTCTACTGGTCTTAATCTTACCTTTTATACTCCAGCGCCGCTGGTGGCCGTTAGAAAAATTACATAAATTGGCCGCTTCACTGAATAAGGCGCAGGGCTGGACATTTGGGAAAAAAGTAGCGGCTTATAGTCCGGAATTTACGGTACTTTTGACACAACCGCTTAGAGTGTGTCTTAGCACAAAAACCTTTTCAGAACTTTCATATTTAGGATTTTAAAACTGGGTCTGTTGGTGTAACACCGTGATTGTAAACTGTAGTTGGGAATCGGTCTTATATATTCTGCACCAAACCACATGTCTACTGCATTGCTTAGGCTTTGCATGTACTAAAATGGAAAAGGGGAACAGTTGTTTTATCTCCAAGTCAGATGTACTGAAGAAAAAGGCATACTTTGCTCACGAGCCATACGCTCCCAACATCTGTTATATACCTTAATTATGCAACTGGACTTTTTTGTAGTTTAAAAAACAACAAAACTATATCTCAAAAACACAACATGAATATCAGTCTTAGAAGCGCATTCCTGAAATGAAACTTGACTGTATTTATACCTAATGTGCTGAAGCTAAAAAAAGGATACAAAAAAATAAGGATTTGACAGTATCAAAGACAATGCACCTGCCTTCCACCTACCCTCTCAACTGGATGACCATGTTATACTTTGGTCACATGTGTGGCTTATCTTCGTCAGCATTCGTTGGCGTGTGCATGTGCTCACGTCAGATCAGTGTGGACATGCAAGTGTTGAAGCATGCCGTGCATTTTTGTAATGTTCCATGAGGTCAAGAGCACCAAATAAATAAAGGCAGAGGCCACTCACCTAAATTTAGCCTGAGTCTGAAGGTGATATTGTGCAGGTATTTTGTTCGTGCCATGCTCCACTATTTGGAGTGAGAGGTACATAGGGTTGCCGATTGGGTGGGCCAGATCCCATCAGGTATATGAGTAAAACACGTGCAGGACATCAAGATATGCTGCCAGCTGGCAGTGTGTATTTGAGTACGAGATCCACTTCACCCTCCAGTTAGTTTGCGTGTCAAATTGAGCCTATGTAAAAAGCTGTCATTATAATGGGGGCTTAAGTTTACGCATGAAGTCAGTCTGTAGTTTTCGCATCATTATGTGCACCGGATTATGAGGCGCACCTCCTAAAATAATATTTTGTGATTGAGTTCGTACATGAGTAGTACTTCAATATAAGGTGCATAAAAATGAGACTAGAGGAAGAGCTTTTTTGTGTGAGGGCACATATTAATGCATTATAATGTGCCACTAACTCAAATCGCAAAACATAGTTTGCAATGGGATATAAACCAGAGTAGTGTTGGTGAGAGCACCTTCACATTACCAGTGGTGCAGAAGACATACTTAAAGGTGTTACAGCTCATAACTCATCACTGAGGTTGCGAAGAAAACGTTATTGGCATTTTATGTTAATGACAAAGATAATCTTGAAATCACATTATTTTTACACACGGTGCACCAACAGAAGTGGGAAGATTGTTTAGGAATGTACGGTACACATCGTCTCCATTGAATGTTGGGGACTGGAGAAAACAAAGTCAACAAAATACTATACGGTGTATTTTACATACACATACATATTAAACTGAGAGAATATTGAAGCACTACTGAAGAAGTGGAAAGACTGTTTGACCAACACATTGAACATCAGTTTCAGGCACCGCGAATAAAAATAGTGTGATAATTTCATAAAATCTAATGACTTGTCATATGTCATTCGTAGCACTGGTAATCTTGTGGTAAAGTGCCGGCAATCACACATCAACTACTCGTTTTCGATCCCCGTTGCATTGGATGTTTTGCAATTTATCTTTATGGAGTTAATCAGTAATTGCTAAAATAAAAGTCTGGAAAATACAGTATTTATCAACACTTGGCCGACTTCCAATGACCTCATTTACGTTTTACCAAGAAAAAGGCGATCTAATGGGGAGAAGTGACAATTGAATTATGCGCACGTCAGCCTTTCTGTTTGTTCACAGGATTTAATTGCCCTGATGTCCCAAAAATAAATATTTTATCAGGAACACTTAACAACTAGTATTTACCTGAATTCGTTGAGCCCGTCCACCATGCGGCTGAATGCCATGGCCCTTTGGCTGGGATCAGCTGACTGTTGGCCCATCTTCACAGCCTTGGGGGTATGATGCACACATGGACATACACTTTTTAGAGACATGCCAACACGAGCTTTTTGATGTGCTATGATGTCGAGTAAAAGTCCAGAAACACGACACTGCCAAGTAAACAGTATTTGTGAGTTACATTTGGCTACAGGTCATTGGAAAATTACAGCTTCTAGTTGGATTTTTATGGCACTGGATGAAACATTAGTATATAATATATATATATAATTTCCTTGTATTGTCATTCTGTGTAACAATGTACACAAAACGAAATGTCGATTGCACCTGACCCGTTGTAGCGAGCCGATGCAGCCGCAGCCAACAGAGGGCGCCGCCGACCACTTTTTAAGTCTTAGGAATGACTCGGCCGGGGCGCGAACCCGAACCTCCCAGTCTCAAAGCGGGCGCCTTACCATCTAGGCTATACATACTAATGACCAGTAAAGAACGAAATTGCTATCTCATACCACTTAGGGCTGCAATAATGACGATTGAAATCGTTGACTAGTCACAGACCATTGAGACAATTAGTCACAATTAGTCAAATTGTTGGATAATTAATGTTTTCTTAAATTAAGCATGAAGTTGATTAAATTACGTGGCAATTGATACTAAACAAGAACAATTGGTAAAATGTAAAACATATTTTATTGAACATACAGCAGATATATACAAAAAATTAATAAAAAGGAAAGATTTACATCAAGTAAATGTGTGGCCCCCCGAGTTAAAATGAGTTTGACACCCCTGCTATAAACTAAGAACAGGCTCATTAGAAGAAGTAGAACAGTAAATCAAACAAATATCTGCATTGTGTGAGGAACATTAGTGGTCAACTGCAAAGACTGCAAAAAAATAGCTTAATAATTCTTAATAGTTTAAAATCCAACTGTTTTACATCTGAAGTATTGTTTTTAAGTAATTAAAAACTGATTTTTTTTTTCTTTGGACTGCATGTATTTAACTTAAAATACAATAGAAAGGCACAGTCTGGCATAACATTCAAGCTCTTTTATAGTGAGATATACGCGTATAAAATGTACAATGCATTTCATTAAAACCGTTTCGGCTTGAATGTTACATGAATCTTACCGAGGCGAGTCGGACTCTGTTTTGTTTAACTGTACAACTGATCTTTTGAAATGTTTGCAAATCACTTAAAACTGGCATGATACACAAGGTCTGCTTAGCAAGTACAGACGCTCCCCTACTTACGCAAAACAGCAGATACAAACATTTTTTTCAGGATGTCGAAAAATATCCAGACATTGCTGTAAGTTAGATTTTGTATTGTGTGCACCTTGTTACGAGTAGAGGACAGTGCTGTAGTGCCTCTTTCTGACTTCATGACACCCGATGACAAATATGGAGAAGCATGGTCATCGAAATGTTAAAGGGGAGGTGTCAATGCCAAATGCCGAAATGGAAATATACTATATTAATATTAATTCATACTCGTACTGACATATATCGAGAACTACTACCATCATTTTGCACTGTTATGACCTATGTTACCGCTTATCAGTTAATCAATGCGTGTACCTTTATCATGTATCAACATTTTGCAATAAATAATTCCAGTATTTACAAAAAAAGGGGGACTATTGCATGGTTTGTTACACAGGGTTTGAAATGTTTAAGTAAGTGTTTTAAGTATCGGAGATTCTTTTAAGCAAAGCGTTAACAATAAAAGTTAAGTTAATTAATTTCAGCTGAAAGTACAATTCGGATCATTATTATATTACCGTATTTTCCGCACTATAGGGCGCACCGGGTTATAGGGCGCACCCCGAAAAAATAGTTTTTGGTCCTATATCTTCCATACATAAGGTGAACCGGATTATAAGGCGCTACAATGGGAACGTCGACAAAACAGTCAGATGATACAGTCAAACTGATTACCCCCTTAACATTCCGAAAGCTTGCAAAGAAGCAAATACGTGTCTTAGACACGTGCGGATGCGGTGTCCCTACGATGTCACTCAAATGCATCATTTCAAATATCATTCGGAAGGTTAAAGTCTTGGGATTTAAGAAATACCAACCATTCCTTAGTTTCTATTTTTTTTTTTTCGCTCGTAACTTTACTGTGCATATGACAATAAACACTTGGAATTTAGTTTAATTCACTCAACTCATCAGAGCAACATCAAGATCGTTCTAAAACAAGAAACCGGGAAAATATAAAGCCGCATAGCTCACTTAAGTTCTCACGTTCAATAATGATACGCAACCATGGTCTTCTTACAACCGTGAGTGTAGTAAATCCAGGAGAGTAAAATACTTACAAATACAGACTAATGAAACATGTTTCTTTATGGCGTAGTTTAGCAAGCTTGCTATTCAGTCATATTTTTTGGCCAATTGCAGGGTTTGTTTTGGCCCTCTAGCCTATCCGAGCTCCGAATAACTTCAGCCAATAGCAATCGATTTAACTGATGATTGACAGATCTTTTTCGGCCAATTGCAGGGTTTGTTTTGGCCCTCTAGCCTATCCGAGGCTCCGAATAACTTCAGCCAATAGCGATCGATTTAACTGATGATTGACACATCTTTTTGGGCCAATTGCAGGGTTTGTTTCGGCCCTCTAGCCTATCCGAGGCTCCGAATAACTTCAGCCAATAGTGATCGATTCAAATGATGATTGACACATCTTTTTCGGCCAATTGCAGGGTTTGTTTCGGCCCTCTAGCCTATCCGAGGCTCCGAATAACTTCAGCCAATAGTGATCGATTCAAATGATGATTGACACATCTTTTCCGGCCAATTGCAGGGTTTGTTGCGGCCCTCTAGCCTATCCGAGGCTCCGAATAACTTTAGCCAATAGCGATCGATTCAAATGATGATTGACACATTGGTTAGCCAATGAAACGCCAGTATATAAATCCCAGCATACACCGCGGACTACTCCACGTTCGGGGGAAAATCGAGTCGGCGGCTGTTGCGTAAGTTGCGAGACCTTGCGATTTAATATTGAGCCATATATAAGGCGCACTGTATTATAAGGCGCATGGTCAGCTTTTGAAAAAAAAAAAAAAGACTTTTAGGTGCGCCTTATAGTGCGGAAAATACGGTATATTAAAAGTACAGCTATGATTTAGTTTACCTTTATTCTGTATTATTTTTTAATTTTATTTTTCGGTTGTCTTTTGTTTAAGCATCTGTGTGGGAGATTAACTCCCAAGGGGAGGATTGTTGTAGAAAGTAGATAATAACTAATGATAAGGAATGAAACTGGAAGCGAGCAAGTCTTGGAGCTGAAAATAGACGGACGTTGAACGTTTCTGGAACGTGTCTGGAACTTTGAAAGTGTCCCGAATGCATACAGAGCGTTCCCTTTCTGCCATATCTCACCTTTGCGTATATTTTGGGGCGACGCCCAACGACGTCCTCTCCAAAATAAGCCCTGATGTTTATAGCTGTCATTGGCACTTAATGAGGTAACTGGTATATCTTATGTATTGTCACTAAGATGGCCATTAGGGATAGTGTACCACCGCGTTCAAAACGCCTTTTTTGAAGCTGATATAAGAAAAAACAAACTAAGGTTAATCACCTGTTCGATGGCACTCTTGAGCTTGTTCATGTGGCTCTCAAAAAGCGGGAAGTGTGAGAAGAAGAAGTCCTGGAATCGGCTGTTATCCTCAGCGTTGGGCGACAGCGTGAAGATGACGCCGATGGCAATCTTCTTCTTGCGCGCCACGCCCAAGTTTTGCCCGCTGCTCTCATTTGACAAGTTGAAGCTCTCTTCTCCCGACCTGAAATAAGACCGTGGCACAATAGTCGGGTCAGTCTTGTTTTTTAGTATCAAACTTAATGACTAAAATAATAATAACATTTAGGTTTTTTCAGGGTAAAGATGCATCCATCTTATCTTAGGGAGGCAGGCATCTAAATTTCCACAACTTTACAGAGCAGTTTCCTCCTTTGGCAAATCCAGGTTAGTCTCATTTACATAGCCATGGAAACTAATGTTATACTTGCGAATAATATCACCCAGCAGAAGCATATAAATACCGAAAGTAGGTGACAAAGTAATGAGCCCTATGGAACGCCACAAGTAACACTAAGAGCCTCAGGAGTAATATCACCGTGTCTATTATGTCTTATCTGAGAGGTAGGATGTATACCAACATTTTTAAAGTATCACAACATAAACATTACAATAACTTGCAAAAGGTTTAACTTTTAGGGGTGGGTAAAGTACAGCCCACGGGCCATATAAGAGGCTTTTTAAACATGCCAGATGCTAAGAATAAAGTGATAATATATTTAAAATGGTTTTAATAAGTACTACTAATAAAAATGAGTTTATTTTGGGCTCATGTACTCTTTAGCCCTGTATCCCCAATATTAGAATAGCTGGCTTCATTTTTCTTCACTTGTTATTTTTAAATCAGGTGGCAGAGTATGTATTTCATCCATCAAGGTATTTATAAAATACAAGGGACATTGTGTAATATTTGACCATTAGATGCCACCGTATTGTTTTGTGCAATTGAAAACAATTACTTCTAGCACAAGGAAGAACACAGACTATGAAAACTCAAAGTGACCAAACTACACCAATTATCTTCTCTTTTTTATTGTCCAGCTTTTCAAGAGGATTTTGTTTTTTGGGGGTACAGTTAGCTATTAGATGGCAGACAATTATGTCAGCTACCTCTCGGTGAGCCTCCTGCTATGTTTTAGTTTACAGATTGTCTTCATTGTTCTTAACATAAAACGGTTATGACATTTTCTTTGCAACGTCGGTGTATAAGTTGCAGAAGAGCGCAAAGAAATGCCAACAGGTGCTATGTGGAATATTATCGCGTCCGGGAATAGACTAATGCAAGCATCCGAAGGTGAAAGCAAAAGCTCAGCTGCAGGCCCAGGCTACTGCTAACAGCTAGGCTAATAACTCTGCTAAGCCACCACTGCGGACAATGTATCTTTCTTTCTGGAACCACAAAGTGGGAAACCGTTACATTTGGGACAGTTTTATTTTAATCATCACGGAAATGTGGCTCAATTTGAGGACACCCTATTGCTAGTGGACACTTAGACAGCTGCTCTCTGCTTTCTTACGCTGAAGGCAAAGCCCTTCAATTTCATTTAATTTTGAATAATGACAAAAAAACTTCCATTCAACTACAATTATGTGTTAAGTGTTATTATTAGTAAATCTATAATTGTTTATATGTTACAGTTGTATACTCTCAGACGGTAATGATGTAATCTCAGGGTAAGTTTAACCAATAACCGCGAAGAAAGTGCATGTTTGTATGATGGTCGTATGATGGTTCTCCTCTTTTTGCTCATTATTCAAATCAATATTGTTTTATTTGTGATTGATTTTTATCCATAGGAGGCAATAAACAATGTACAATGGTATACTGTGTTGTTTTGCTTTAATTTTGAGTGTTTTAGAACCATTTTGATTGAGCAGTCTATTTATAGCCGGGGTCCTCAATTTTTAAACAAAGAACAACATTTTTTTAAACATATATTTAGCTGTCACCAATCTATCGCCAAGCGCTACTATTGTATCACCAAATTCTCTTTTATTTTTAGTCAAACATCTCACATGCTCCTACGTTTTTTTTTGTATTCACTGCATGTGCTTTGTGTGTGTTAAGAGAGAGGGGAAAAAGTTTTGCTTCGGGAGACAGCGCAGATTGGCTGTTGCCTGAGTGACATGGTATTATGGGCTGGCATGTTTATGACAACGATGCGCTGATTGGCTGAGAGAGCGTAAACGCTGCTAGCTTGACTTGACCGACCACAAGTCTGTTTACGTGCAACAAGTGGAAGAGCTAATCCGACAAAAATGGCGTGCTCAACAATGACTAAAAGACGAAAAGTGGACAATGAAGACCACTGTTTTAATGAGGAATGGACTGACAAATATGCCACCTGCAAGTACAAAACCAATGTGCTTAATATGTTTAAAGACGGTTGCTGTAATAAAGTGAAAATATGAAGCACCATTATGATAAAGAGCATATCGCTTTTGAAAAGAAGTTTACTCATATTTCAGACATGAGAAGACCAGAAATTGACAGTTTGAAGCAGTCATTTAAACAGTCCAGTATGGTTATTGTTAAATCTATGACACAAGGGCAGCAACAGCTCAGGAGTTAAATCGCTCGTCTTGGGATCAAGAGGTCACTCCTCCGAGTTATATGTCGAAGTGTCCTTGGGCAAGACACTGAATCAATAATGCCCCCGATAGCAGGTTGTTGCCTTGCATGGCTGACGCTGCTATCGGTTAGTTAGTGTGTAAAAGGGAAAAGTGTGAAGCACATTGTAATGGGCTTTGAGAGGTCTTCATCGACTTGAAAAGCGCTACATAAATGCAGACCATTTACATTTAACAACAAATTGCAATAGAGTGCTCATTCGGAGTGTCGTGGGTATTGGCCAAACATAAGAAGCCTTTCTCTGATGGAGAAATAACGAAAGAGTGTATGACTGAGGTGATGGCAGTGTTTCGAAGGTAAAGTTTAGTTTGAACATTTTTTATTGTTTTGAAGGAAAAGACAAAGGGGAAAGCAAAAATCAAACAAATCCCACTCTCGGATTCATCAACCACAAGACGCACTGAAGTACTGGCTGATGATGTGACGAAACAGCCTTATGATGATGGCAAAAGAAATGCTGAATTTTGAGTTTGGACCAAAGAGAACCAACTTCACCTCTGTTGACTTACCTTGTACAAGACCATCATAATAAATGGACCTATGCTTGTTTAAAAAGAACAATTGTGAACCTTTAAGATTTGTACTTAAAGACCCCTGATTTATAGCATGGGCTTAACCAACCTGTTTTAGGGTTCTCAAGCACCCCCAAATTCAACCCCAAAACCCCTAGAAATTACATAATTTTTAATCTTCCTTCCCCTAATAAAGGACAGGATAGGCATAAATGTGATGAAAAACGTTTGCTTTATATATATATTTTTTTTTTTAAGTTAAACTAAAATTAAAACATGAACAATGCAGCGTCAGAAACACTGATGCCGTGAAATGTTTCAGTACATTTGATTTCTAGGACGCTTTCGATATAATTTTGTAGTATTTCTGTTTTGTTTTGTATTTTTGTAGAATTTTGTGCAGTCACACATTTGAAGTATTTTGTACAATTTCCATAGTAGTTTTTGTAGTATATCTTCTTGTAGTATTTCTGACATATGTATGTGGCAGTATTTTTGTTGTATAGTATTAGTGTTTTTCTAGTATTTCTAAACTAGTGTTGTTGTAGTATTTCTTTAGTAATTTTTAACATTACTGTAGATGTATTTTTGTTGTAATATTTCTGTAATGGTATTTTTGTAGTATTTTTCTTATCAGGATAAAGACAAAATAATGCATAATCTGTGAATTTCCCTGCGGGGATGAATAAAGTATCTATCTATTTATCTATAAGGTCCCAGTTTTTAGGCACCAAATTAGGTTTTGTATTAATTCTGTAGTAGTTTTGAAGTATTTCTGTAGTAGTGTATTTGTTGCAGACACACAAAGTGACAATGGGGACAAAGTTGGCAACAATAAACATTTTATTAGTAGTATACAGGGAGTGCAGAATTATTAGGCAAGTTGTATTTTTGAGGATTAATTTTATTATTGAACAACAACCATGTTCTTAATGAACCCAAAAGTCTCATTAATATCAAAGCTGAATATTTTGGAAGTTGGAGTAGGGCTTTTTTAGTTTTAGCTATTTTAGGAGGATATCTGTGTGTGCAGGTGACTATTATTGTGCATAATTATTAGGCAACTTAACAAAAAACAAATGTATACCCATTTCAATTATTTATTTTCATCAGGGAAACCAATATAACAGCTCAACATTCACAAATATACATTTCTGACATTCAAAAACAAAACAAAAACAAATCAGTGACCAATATAGCCACCTTTCTTTGCAAGGACACTCAAAAGCCTGCCATCCATGGATTCTGTCAGTGCTTTGATCTGTTCACGATCAACATTGCGTGCAGCAGCAACCACAGCCTCCCAGACACTGTTCAGAGAGGTGTACTGTTTTCCCTCCTTGTAAATCTCACATTTGATGAGGGACCACAGGTTCTCTATGGGGTTCAGATCAGGTGAACAAGGAGGCCATGTCATTAGTTTTTCTTCTTTTAGACCCTTTCTTGCCAGCCAACTTGTGGAGTACTTGGATGCGTGTGATGGAGCGTTGTCCTGCATGAAAATCATGTTTTTCTTGAAGGATGCGGACTTCTTCCTGTACCACTGCTTGAAGAAGGTGTCTTCCAGAAACTGGCAGTAGGACTGGGAGTTGAGCTTGAGTCCATCCTCAACCCGAAAAGGCCCCACAAGCTCATCTTTGATGATACCAGTCCATACCAGTACCCCACCTCCACCTTGCTGGCGTCTGAGGCGGACTGGAGCTCTCTGCCCTTTACCGATCCAGCCACGGGCCCATCCATCTGGCCCATCAAGACTCACTCTCATTTCATCAGTCCATAAATCCTTAGAAAAATCCGTCTTGAGATTGTTCTTGGCCCAGTCTTGACGTTTCAGCTTGTGTGTCTTGTTCAGTGGTGGTCGTTTTTCAGCCTTTCTTACCTTGGCCATGTCTCTGAGTATTGCACACCTTGTGCTTTTGGGCACTCCAGTGATGTTGCAGCTCTGAAATATGGCAAAACTGGTGGCAAGTGGCATCTTGGCAGCTGTACGCTTGACTTTTCTCAGTTCACGGGCAGTTATTTTGCGCCTTGGTTTTTCTACACGCTTCTTGCGACCCTGTTGACTATTTTGAATGTAACGCTTGATTGTTCGATGATCACGCTTCAGAAGCTTGGCAATTTTAAGAGTGCTGCATCCCTCTGCAAGATATCTCACTAATTTTGACTTTTCAGAGCCTGTCAAGTCCCTCTTCTGACCCATTTTGCCAAAGGAAAGGAAGTTGCCTAATAATTATGCACACCTGATATAGGGTGTTGATGTCATTAGACCACACCCCTTCTCATTACAGAGATGCACATCACCTGATATGCTTAATTGGTAGTAGGCTTTCGAGCCTATACAGCTTGGAGTAAGACAACATGCATAAAGAGGATGATGTGGTCAAAATACTCATTTGCCTAATAATTCTGCACTCCCTGTATATTTACAATGACGGCACCGGACAGTACTTACACAAGACAGACCACAGAAATGGTCTCCCTATGACTTTAGTGGTTAAGGCTACGTATATTGTCATTATATTGTCACGATTGTTGTCTGGCGGTCTGGATGAAAAAAACCTGACGGCCTGCATGTAGCCCGCGGGCCGTAGTTTACCCACCACCACCCTGGCCCTGGGTGCTCAGCACCCCCAAAGTTCTGAACCCGAAGAGCCCCTAAAAAAATAGATAAAAACATGAAATATAAAATGTACATCGAGATGTCGGCATGTTTATCGCTGTTATTCTAAAAAGACTTACCTTCAGTTTTTGTCATTGATAATTAATTGCATGAAAAAAGTGGTCCATCTTTTTGGCAGCGGCGATAATGAAAATAATTAGTGAGCCTGCACTATTTTCTCACATATTGCTGAGGTATCAGATTAGTAGATACAAAAAATAATGAAATCAATTGATTTTTTTTCCTATATGCCAATTTTTTTAACCCAATGCAGCCTGCAAATAAATACGTTTTTCCAACTTTGGTTAAACTAGTCAATGTGAGCAAGCTAGCGCCAAATAACTCACCAGCGTGGGAAGACGCCATTCTCCAAACTGGTGGTCTGACTTCGCCGCCACCGCCGCTGGTAGCTGGATGCGTAACTGCTGGTCAGAGAAGAACCCGGAGACGGGAAGGACGTGATCAGAAGGCTGCTGAGGGATGCTGGTTAAAGAAAAAAATTTAAAGATGTTAATTATGTGTTGAATACTTTATCCAATAATAATATTTGTGATTTCAATATATTAAATGAATTAATGTAAAAATAAGTACTTTTATTAATGTACCAATTAGGGATGCAATGATTAGTCAATGTTGTTGAAAAAATCGATAATAGAAATATTTGACAATGATATTGATTGTCGCCAGACAATTTTCCAACAGAGAGAGGCATCACTATATAAATACAACTCTGCTGAGGTTCACGCATGCAGTAACATACATATACAGAAATGGCGGTGTCACATAACAAAGCTGGAGCATTTTATGCCCAATACAAAAGACTACTTGCAATGTTTGCAAAACCGAACTTGTGGATCATGACAGTAGATTGGTGAGGCACAAACATTTAAAAAGAACAGTGGAACAGTAAAACGAAACAGAGTCTGACTCGCCTCGGTAAGATTCAAGTAACGTTCAAGCCAATACAGTTTCGATGACATGCGTTGTGTTTATTTGGCTATAAAAGAGAACCTGAAGGTTATTCCAGACTGTGCTTGAAAAACAAATTTGAAATGCATGCAAAGATCAAATGTCAGATGTTAAAACTATTTAATGAGCCTGCTTTTGATTTACAGATAAAAAAAAAATTACCCGATTTTAATCTACTTAATTGTCTATCCCTTAAAAATGTACAGATATTTATATTTTATATATATATATATATATATATATATATATATATATATATAACATGATATGTTGTAAATTTAGAAATGCATTTGAAACTGGCAGCCTTTTGTGCCACACAGAAAGAAAAAGAAGCTCTCAGCTTCAAAAAGGTTTTAGACCCCTAACAATAGACATAGAGGCTTGGCAATGCAAATGCCAAACATAGTTTATGAGCCTGTCACATGAGGCTGTGTAGTATTCCTCAATCGGTGAGGGGGATCCGGTAAATGGCCTAAATTGCTCTGTGTTTGTGTAGCAGGGATGAAACTGGGCCTAAATTAGAAGCCCCTTTCTGAGCAGCAGCTTTTCAGATCTTCTAAATTTAAATAAAACATCCGCACCAGTCATTCCAGTGAGTCAGTGTGTAATGTCAAGAGTACAAGTTTCAAGTAGCTGAGTACCACTGTGCCGAAAATGTGAACATTTGCCTGCGTGGGTTTGTTAAACTTTTTGCTTTCTCTTACAGTAAGCGTAGTCAATGACAACCCATACTCTTCCTCTCGACACAACAACCAATACACACTCTCACCCAAATGAAAAAGTTGACAGACAAATGTTAGCCTGCAGCTTAAGTGAAAAAGTGCCAAACATTCTTGTGTAACTGTTCTTGACCTCTTTTTTGCCTGGTGAACATACCTGAACGAGCGATGCCGCTGTCCCGTTCGTTGTATAAATCTCTTCCAGGCATGTCCATGGGATGGCTGTGGCCTGGCAAAGAGATTGCAGGAAATGAGAAAATGAACAGATGACAATTTTAAAGGCCATACTTGGTAGTTTTCTGCCTAATGCTTGATTTAAACTGTAATCATGTGCAGTTCTTTATTCTATGCTCCATTTAAAAATGTGACTGTAGCCTGAGGCGTCTCAAGTATATATTTAGACCACATAACAATAACAGAAACATGCTGACCAAAAAAAAAAAAAAACTTGAAACAATTAAGCTATTGAGCAAAAACTAGTGTGTTTTCTGTTATTTTATTACTATCATTATTATTACTATTATCTGGCTCAAGCTCCAGTACCTTGTCTTTTTATTGCACGAATCAGGACACTCAAGAATGGTGGTCGTTCTGCCTGGGGGCGGACCCCCTAAGGTAGCAGGTCCAAAGATACTTGTATGCCGCACAACACACACCACATAGCAATCAGTTTCCCCATGAGCACCCAAGAAACTATGTTATCATAATAGATACTCTAATAATATAATATGCTGCAAATGTACAGAAATAGCAATAATGATAACGATGATGGTAAAATAAGTGATGGATGTAGTGATGGTGATGATGATAATGTGTATCCACAGAGCCAATGTAAATATGTATACTCATAAGTTATCTTTTTACATATGAAAACACAGGGGATCTAGATGTGGGAGGCAATTGTTAATGAAGTCCGGGGTTAGGACTTAAAAAGATTATTCTTCCTACTCCCTTTGGAACATGTACGATAACATTGTTCGTTTTATTTTCTTTTTTTGATTTGTTGTTTTGTTTTTGCTTTGTTATGTTATGTTCGAAAGTTTAATTAATTCATTCATTCATTTTGTGCCTCGCTTAAACGACCAATTCTGGCACACACACACAATTTACAGTGATCCCTTGTTTAACAAAAGAGTGGGGTTCCAAGATTAAACTGTAATCGGCGAAATCTGTGAAGTGGAAACCTTTTAGCGGTTCTTATAAAATACAGTTCAAAACATTTAAATCAAAGAATAAAACAGGCCCAAACATTCTACTCTTTTGAGTAAGACAGTAGACTACGATGTTTATCTGCAAATTAAAAGGAGGGACTCGCATCCCTCAAATCATTGCGGGATTCGCAGCATGCAGTTTTTACAAGAATTTCCGAATTTTATCTTTAGTAGGTACGAGTCTTGTCAAAACCACACAATGTAATAGGTTAGCTGGTGCTAACTGCCAAATTATCAACTGATAAAACAGGACACAAGGTTCATTTTCCAAAAGTAAAAATTTTCAACATGCTCAAAAGTGATTTCTATGCATAGTTCAAATCATCTGAGCTTTACTGTTCTATAACGTTCCCCAAAATTTAGATACAAAGTCGTTTTAGTAACGTTTGCGCGAGAAAGAGCATATGCTAACATAGGGGGGGGTGTATTTTCCAGCAAAACAAAGCACAGCAACACGTACCAGCTACAAAGAACTGGTAAGCATCCAGACTTTTATAAGCTTTCAGATCAGCACCGGTGTATGGGGATACTCCATTTACAAAATAATGGTACAGATGGTGTGGATTGAAGTCAGGCAGACTAAACGATTTATTTGGATGTGCGTATGTCAGGAGGAAGACCATATGGTTTGGTAGTTAACATTGCTAATGCTTTCCTTAGTTTCTCTAAATATCTCCCTTTGTGCTTTCCGACAAAGTGAGCCACTGATAGTATGGCTAGTGTCCCCTAACCGCAACGTGCAAGCGTGTTCATGTGTTTGGAGGCACCCAAGAGAAGATGGAAAGCATTACTCAGTGAATGCCCTCCATGCAAGTGAAGGAAAAAAAATCATTATCACCCAC
The DNA here is from genome assembly GCF_059441175.1 of Urocampus carinirostris. Taxonomy (NCBI): domain Eukaryota; kingdom Metazoa; phylum Chordata; class Actinopteri; order Syngnathiformes; family Syngnathidae; genus Urocampus; species Urocampus carinirostris. The sequence goes on from NC_142365.1 coordinate 33,331,611, forward strand.
AAGAAAGACTATCATCCGGTTCGTAGCAATGCAACTGTGCAAGTTAGTAAATACTGCAACTAACACTCACGCACAGGTTATTTTTGACACCAAGAGAACACATGCTGCTTTGATCAGAAACATGAATGAAACCTACTTGTATGCGGCTGGTCAAAATGACCCACTTTGAAACTCCATTAAATTTCGTAACTACAAATAAACTCTTGAGAAAGATTTCCCTTTTCTCCACACATCATAAAAATGTTGACGGATCAGTCTTTTGATGAGGCGGCTTAAAACTTTAGAAATGTGAATTTCCCTGCGGGGATGAATAAAGTATCTATCTAACTATCTATCTATTTCTGTAATTTTAGAAATGGGTCAGTTTAACCAGCAACAAGACAGGCAAGTTATGCTATCTGCAGAACCAATTTGAACCAAAACACACATTGCCCCCCCAAAGATGGCCGCATGCTGGTGTCAAAGTGTGCACACACAGCAGAATGTGAAGAATTCAGAATCAAAGACATGCAATTTGCACATTCAGGTGTCCATATTCCTTTTTGTTGTTGTTTATAACTTTGCGTTGTAAGCGCAAACCTGAAAAAAAACAGGCGCTTTTGATGAGACGAAGTGGGCCCTGCTCAGAGAAGGCCCGTCGAGGGCTGCAGAGCTGAGAAAATCCTGCGCAGCACAAACAAGGGATGAAAAAGAAAGAAATAGGGTTGGCAGGAATGATGGGAAGGAGGGAGACGGACAAAAAGAAGAAAAAAAGGTTTGTTAGTGAACGAATAGGCAGGAAAGTTGTCGGGCTTCTGTCATAAGAGACACTAAAAGAGTGAGTTTTAGTCAGGCGTACACGCTAAAAAACAAACATTTCGACCTCTATTCTGTAGACTGGAAGTGGTTGCTACAACCTCATGAAAAGCTACTTTTCACATTTTCCGAGAAAACGAACAAAACAGAGCACCACAACAATTGGCCAACAATTCTTCATAGATTCCTTGTACCGTATTTTCCGCACTATAGGGTGCACCGGGTTATAGGGCGCACCCCCAAAAAATAGTTTTTGGTCCTATAGCTTCCATACATAAGGCGCACCGGATTATAAGGTGCTACAATGGGAACGTCGACAAAACAGTCAGATATTTCAGTCAAACTTATTACCCCCTTAACATTCCGAAAGCTTGCAAAGAAGCAAATACGTGTCGTAGACACGTGCGGATGCGGGGTGCGTACGACGTCACTCAAATGCATCGTTCCAAATATCATTCGGAAGGTTAAAGTCTTGGGATTCAAGAAATGCCAACCATTCCTTAGTTTCTATTTTCCTTTTCGCTCGCAACTTTACTGTGCATATGACAATAAACACTTTGAATTGAGTTTAATTTAAAAAAAGACCCATCACAGAAACATCGATATCACTCTGAAAAAAAGATACTGGGAAAATATCTAGCCGGAGTAGCTCACCGAAGTCGTTGTGTTCAATAATAATAATGTGCAACCATGGTCCTCTTATATCCGTGAGTGTAGTAAATCCAGGAGAGTAAAATATTTACAAATACAGTACAGAATAGTACAATACTGTTTACTCTATGCCGTAGTTCTACCCAACATGCTATTCACATTCATCTTTTTCGGCCAATTGCAGGCTTTGTTTTGTCCCTTTAGCCTATGCGAGCCTGTAAATGATAAAAAGGATCCGTCCCCTTTACCTCCGAATAACTTTAGCCAATAGTGATCGATTCAATTGATAATTGACACATTGGTTAGCCAATGAAAAGCCGGTATATAGATCCCAGCATACACCGCGGACTACTTCGCGTTCGGGGGAAAATCTAGTCGGTGGCTGCTTGCATTAGTTGCAAGACTTTGCGACTTAATATTGATCCATATATAAGGCGCAATGTATTATAAGGCGCATGGTCAGCTTTTGAAAAAAATTAAGACTTTTAGGTGTGCCTTGTTAGCGCGCCCCTTGGGGACTCCCTCGTACTGCTGGCTCACGTGGGCAATGACAGTGAGACCATAATGAACACCATGTTCAGACATAAGGGTGTCCATATGTGCACTTGGCACCAGGACACCCTAGGCCGTAGTTCGATGATCGACTTTGTCGTCGTTTCGTCAGACCTGCGGCCGCATGTTCTGGACACTCTGATGAAGAGAGGGGCGGAGCTGTCAACTGATCACCACCTGGTGGTGAGTTGGCTTCGATGGTGGGGGAAGATGCCGGCCCGACCCGGCAGACCCAAGCGTGTTGTGAGGGTCTGTTGGGAACGAGGAAGCGGTGTGCCATCGACACTGTGTATAGTGCCGATGGAGCGCTGCTGACCTCGACCCGGGACGTTGTGAATCGGTGGGCGGAGTACTTCGAAGACTTCCTCAATCCCACAGACACATCTTCCACTGGGGAAGCAGAGCCTGAGGACTCTGGGTTGGGCTCGCATATCACTGGGGTTGAAGTCACCGAGGTGGTCAAAAAACTCCTCGGTGGCAGGGCCCCAGGGGTCGATGAGATCCGCGCGGAGTTCATTAGGGCTCTGGATGTTGTGGGCATGTCATGGTTGACACGCCTCTGCAACATCGCGTGGACATCGGGGACAGTGCCTCTGGACTGGCAGACTGGGGTGGTGGTTCCCGTCTTTAAGAAGGGGGACCGCAGAGTGTGTTCCAACTACAGGGGAATCACACTTCTCAGCCTCCCTGGTAAGGTCTATTCAGGGGTACTGGAGAGGAGGGTCCGTCAGGAAGTCGAATCTCGGATTCGGGAGGAACAGTGTGGTTTTCGTCCTGGCCGTGGAACACTGGACCAGCTCTATACACTCTGCAGGGTCTTTGAGGGTGCATGGGAGTTTGCCTGTCCAGTCTACAGTGTTTTGTGGACTTTGAGAAGGCATTCGACCGTGTTCCTCGGGAGGCCCTGTGGGGGGTGCTTCGGGAGTATGGGGTACGGCAGTCTTATCCGGGCTGTGCTTCCCTGTATGCTCGGTGCCAGATTCTGGTCCGCATTGCCGGCACTAAGTCGGATTCGTTCCCGGTGAGGGTTGGGCTCCGCCAGGGCTGCCCTTTGTCACGATTCTGTTCATAACTTTAATGGACAGAATTTCTAGGCGCAGCCTTGGCGGGGATGGATTCCGGTTTGGGGGCCTCAGCATTGCGTCACTGCTTTTTGCAGATGACGTGGTGCTGTTGGCTTCCTCAGGCCGTGATCTTGAGCTCTCGCTGGAGCGATTCGCAGCAGAGTGTGAAGCGGCTGGGATGAGGATCAGCACCTCCAAGTCCGAGGCCATGGTTCTCAGTCGGAAAAGGGTGGTATGCTCCCTCCGGGTCGGGGAGGAGGTCTTGCCCCAAGTGGGGGAGTTCAAGTATCTTGGAGTCTTGTTCACGAGTGAGGGTAAGATGGAACGGGAGATCGACAGACGGGTCGGTGCAGCGTCTGCCGTCATTCGGACCCTGTACCGGTCCGTCGTGGTGAAGAGGGAGCTGAGCCGAAAGGCAAAGCTCTCGATCTACGTTCCTACCCTCACCTATGGTCATGAACTTTGGGTCACGACCGAAAGAACACGATCCCGGATAGAAGTGGCCGAAATGAGTTTCCTCCGCAGGGTGGCTGGGTTCTCCCTTAGAGATAAGGTGAGAAGCTCAGTTATCCGGGAGGGACTCGGTGTAGAGCCACTGCTCCTCCGTGTTGAGAAGAGCCAGTTGAGGTGGCTCGGGCATCTAATAAGGAGGCCTCCTGAACGCCTCCCTCGGGAGCTGTTTCGGGCATGTCCCACCAGCAGGAGGCCCCAGGGGCGACCCAGGGCACTTTGGAGAGACTATGTCTCTCGGCTGGCTTGGGAACGCCTCGGGGTCCCGTCGGATGAGCTGGAGGAGGTGGCTAGGGATAGGGACGTCTGGGCTTCCCTTTTAACGCTGCTGCCCCCGCGACCCGACCTCGGATAAGCGGAAAACAATGGATGGATGGCTGGATGGATGGATTCTATAGATTGTCCTTGTTGTAACAAAGCCATTTTCGCGGACATTCAAATAAGTTGAAGACGGCCCAGGGGATGTATTGGTGAGTTACCTCTACTGCATCTTGTTTCAGACTGATCGTGATGTTTTGATGAGGAGAATGTTTTGAAAAGATCATAGTATCTTGAATCCCAAGAGTTTAAGCATTCCAATGATATGTGTCATGACGCATCTAAATGACTGCTGCCATCGAACAGACACTATTTGTTTCTCAAAAGCGGCGGAACGTTAAGAGGGTTACGGTACCGTACGTTATTAAAACTCTGTTTACCGTCTTTTTTGGGAAATACATCATGTTTCAATACACATGTTCACTACATAACACACAACAGGTTGAAAACAATTTAGGGTGACTGAAACGACTTAAGTGATGTTTGTGAGGCATTGCTGTGGTTACCTATGTTCCCTTGGAGATTATTAGGGGTGGCATTTTGATCAGGCCTTAGGGTGTTGCTGCCATCCTGTGTAATGAACTCCAGACTGTCCTGTAACCTGGGCGAGAAAAAAAGGGGATTATCAGGAATTTTATGGCAGATGATATAGATCATAGATGCAGAATCATGTCCGCTTACGTGTTGAAGCTGCCATACACACTGCCTCCTTTCCTGGCTGTGAACACCTTGCTTATCATTAGCTGGGGCGGTGACCTGACACAATTGGGGGACGCCAATGAGACATAATATCAGGTACAACCTACTAACGCAAAGGCATGTTTCCTTCCTACCTAATGTGGTGTATTTTCAGTGTGGAGCCCTTGAAACTCATGGCCACCGATCCGAACATCATTTCTCCCAGCATGACCACGTCGGACGAACATCTTGAAGCCTGTAGAAGCAAGCAAGATTAAATGAAGGAAAAATGCCTTTCATATAAATTTTGTCTTTTAGTAGTATTATCGTGAAACGGTCAGCCATACTAGATGGGTTCAATATGATTTTGTCATGGGTCTACATAATTTTGTCGGATGTTCAAATCAAAGTAAAAGGTGTGAAATGTCGTTTTTGTGACTAAGAATTTTTTTGAGTAAAACTAAGAGGCAGAACCTCACAAAGTGCAATAGGATCTCTAGTGCGCTACAAAGCCTTGTCGAAATACTGGGCCATTTCCCAGTCTAAATGAGCTCCAAAGAAAGCCCAAAGTGTCCCAGAAAGACTGGCCGAAAATAGTGTACCCTTTGCAGGGCAGAGTCCTGACATTATCCAGTGCGATCTCCAGGAATGGCGCGGGCACGCTAACACACTTTGTCAATGACAGTCTGCTGTTAGCCAGCTAAAACAAGTCCCAGAAATCGCCATATTTGAACCCTGATCCACAAACCTCATGCTTTTCGAGCGCATATGGGTATTGTTCGTCTTGTTTGACAACATTTGTTGTTGTAGCTTACCATGGAACATTAGTTGCACAGCATTTAAACCAGTGCTTTGATCGCCATATGTTTACTGCTCACCTTGCACGATGTTGACTATTTTTTTGCACTATCATGACTATTTTTTGCACCAAATGCATATGTTGACTATTTTTGGCACTGTGATGACTATTTTTGCACCAAATGTATAATTGCACAAACCCTTACGATACCAAACTGTATGTAACATCCTACATGCCGACATTTTTTGTGTAAATATTGTGTAAATTATAACTATAACCCTATCCTCCTTGTTTTATAACCTTATCTTCTCTGTTCCTTTATCTTCTTGGCTTTTTTACCTCACTGAGAATGTGTGAGACTGGAGTGTCATGCCTAATTTTGTTGTCACAATATGTTAACCCATTTTGTAACAATGACAATAAAGGTATATTCTCTTCTATTCTACGGTCACTCACAATAATGAGGTAAATTTACACCCATTCGATATGGCTGCAATTACTCCAATTGCCCAGGTGTAGATTATGTGATGGAAACTATGAATAGCCGCTACCTGGAAGCGAAGACCTTGCTCTTTGGTTTCCCTGGAATTCTCGGACGCACAGGAGGACGAGGAGCTGTCTAGGGAGCTGCTGCTGCCCCCTGTTGGTCGAAGCCGGCAACATTTACCGAACATTTTCACCTGGCCCTCTGTGCCCTGTGGAGATTTCATTAGTGCATCAGTGACTTAAAATGAGTTCAAACTGCAATTTTCTCAGATAATAGGTGCATTGCATTATTTGAAATCTCCATTTAAAGATAGATCTTTATCATAAATGCTCCATCACGAGCCAAATGAGCTTGACAAAGAGCCTCAGATAAATTAAACTCAATTACTGTTGTTTTTAGTTTCTTTCCTCAGCAGATTGTTGAAGTTTCAAGAGATAGTTGCCTCATTGCACAGTAGAAATACACACAATTTAGTCAAAAGGGCATAGTTTTGCATACACTAAAGCAGTGGTTCTCAAATTTCTTCAGTGATGTGCCTCCTTAGACATATATTTTTAGTCGAGTACCTGCTAACAAAGGCAAAACATTTTTGGAAGAAAAAAAGAGCTACAGTGCAGTTAAGTCAGATGTATTCAAGCCAAACAACAGTAAACCTAAAAAAAAACATCCATATGGCACACACTGCATGTACAAACAAAAAAGAAAAACAGAACACATTGACCACCAGAAGGCATAAAACCAGTCAAAACTCAAATGGGCAAAATGCTGCTAATAATAAATAAAATAAATAACATAAATAATAAAAATCTGTTAACAGAATTAAATCTATAACCTAATTAGAAATAGATAATGTTTAGTTTACAAAATAAATTAACTTGATAAATGAAAATTTACTCACAAATAAGAATTAACGTTAACTCTCTTAGGATAAAAAAAATTGCATGTGTATCAGTTTGCATTGAACATTTGACCTGATTTGAACAGTGTGTAACAGGCAGTGCTTTATGAAAAGTTTAAAAAAAAGTACTCAATACATTTTAATGAGAAATATGAGCGTGCACCTCACTGAGGATCTTTTGCCTCCTTGGTGGCAAGGAGGCAACTGCAGTGATCAAGCTCTTCTCCAAGCAAAATCTGTTCATTGCTTTGTTTTGATAATCATCATTGCTGAGAAAGAGGCCTCACATAAATATGTGGATGCAGACGGTAGCAGCTGCTCCATAGCTTACTGTTCCAGCTCAGGGTGCTCCTGCCTCACACACAGCCAGCACTGAGTGAGAGTGGATGAACCAAACGTCATCTACAGGCCACAGTCCATCAGTTTTTCCTGATGAGTGACAGGAAGCTTGCTTCTGTTTGGTTCTCACCCAATCCAGCTGCACAGATGTCTCATCCATGTCAGCAGAGTAGGAGTAAAACCCACTGATCAAGTTAGCCAAATGTCCCACTATGAATAGCTTGACCAGTGCTGTCGCCACATCCTCATCGGAGAGAAACACATTCAACTGAAGAAAGCAGCAAGAAAAGACACCACGCAAGAAGCCTCCAGGGCTTTGGCTGATGTACTGGAGGTTTTTCGCATGACTTGAAATTAGAAAGTTGAACTGTGGTGACTGAAGAACTCTGGTGACTTACCAACGTGACATCTATTTATTGTGGTGAGATGCCGCTGGAGGTGTGCCGGCTTCATGGTAGCGTTGGCTAACTTCTCCCCGCAAAAAAACAGTGCCTGGGGTGGGTCAGAACTCATGGACGTAAATCCCTCTAAAACATATTCTTCCACGTACTTTCTGGACTTCGCCTCTGGTTTTGTCTTCTTCTTCACTTGTCCATCCGTTATGTTAAACAGCAAAGCTGCTGCGCTTTAGCCACATCTCCATAATTTCAGTGTAATGTAGCGACAGGTCATTGATGAGTGCGTCAGTGGGTCAGACTAACTTGGTGTGGGGGGACAGTTTTTTTTCACATATTCATATTTTATCGAACCTTTAAAAAAAAAAAAATTTTCAAGATTTATTAATAGGATGAGCCTACTGATTTAGATATTTTGAAAAGCTACCCCAAAGAGTACCCCATTTGAGAACCACTGCACTAAAGAATACAAGTGTCATATATACAGTACCGTATATTCGTCTAGAAAGATGCGTCTTCAAATCTATTGTGCTTTCCATATTGAAAAATATAGTAGACAAAATTGGAGATGCATAGTTATGCAATTAAATGATATTCCAGACGCCAACTATTCTGCCTTTGAGAAACATATAGCAGTGTCTGAGATTTAAGGGTAACATGTTAATTATTTGTTGCAAAAAAGAAACGAAAGAAAAGTGCAGACTTTGACAGCAGATGCCAACTTTTGAACACTCACTGCAAATCCTTTTTTGTTGTTGTTTTAGACGATTGCACATAGGTATGAAACATTTTGATTACTTGAACTAAGATTGTTTTTTTTATAGTAACGTTTTGTACAAAATGACATACTCTTGTTTGAATTGATATTAGCATGTCTTACATTAGCTTGATTGATTGATTGATTATTGCTCCAGCGAAGGTCGGGGGGTCCCGTCCCTGTGCGTTGAGCCGACCAGATGAACCAGGTTTTTTCAATGCTGGCGGTCTTGTGCCAGCTGTTCTGCATCCTCTACAGCAACTCCGTGTTGTTGGGGGTCGCCCGCAACGACGTCAAGTGCGGGGTTTCACTCGTGGTCGTCTCCAGCCTGCGGCCTTTGGGTCAAACTGGAGAATGGCTCGTGTCGGATGGTCTGGTGGTAGACGAAGGACATGGCCAAACCAGCGGGTGCGGCGTTGTGCGACCAAGGAAGATGCTCGGGGCTGACACGTGCGGGCTCTGAGCTCTTTATTGGAGACTCGCTGGGGCCACCTGATGTTCTCGATGGTTCTGAGAGCCCTGCTATCAAAACCGTCGATTCTTGTGGCCAGGGTGTCGTTTAGGGGCCATGTTTCTGAGCCATAAAGCAGGATAAAGAGTACGGCGAGGTTGTAAAGGCGGAGCTTCGTCTTGCGTGCGATGGTCTGGTGCCGCCAGAGTGGTTTCCAGAGAGATTGCAGAGCAGATGCTGCCAGGGCTCTTCTGCGGAAAATCTCTGGTTTTAGGTCCCCATTGTCTGTCACCATGGACCCCAGATACACAAAGCTCTTGACAGGCTCTACGATGTCGCTACCAATTTGGATGGGAGGTGGATCTGGTCCATCACCGACATACATGAACTTGGTTTTCGTCCAACTCACTTGGAGGCCAAGCCGCGCTGCCTCTTCGCTGTAAATGCCCAGAGCGTCTCTCAGGTGGCTGTAGGAAGTGCTGAGCATGATGGTGTCGTCAGCATACTCCAGGTCAGTCAGGTGGTAGTTGCCGATGGACACCCCGGGGATGCGCTCACTAACCCTGAACATCAGATGGTCGATGATGCAATTAAAAAGGTCGGGAGCAGCCACGCAGCCTTGACGACCGCCGCTGGAGATAGTAAACCAGCTCTCTGCGTTGCTGTAAAGTAGCTTGGACAGGGCTATGATCTTGGGTGGTGCTCAGAGAGCTTGGAGGATGTTCCACAGTGAAGAGTGGCAGACGGTGTCAAAGGCGGCCTTCAGATCAATGAATCCGATATACTGATAGCGATCTTTACGGAATTCACGAGTCTTCTCTATCAGCAAACAGACGGCGGAGATGTGGTCCGTTGTGGAGCGGTTGGGCATAAAGCCAGCCTGCTCGGCTGAGCAAGATCCTGGTAAAGACCTTGCCCGGGATGGAGAGTAAGGTTATACCTCTGTGGTTTCCACAGACAAACCTGTCACCCTTGCATTTCCAGAAGGGCATGATGACTCCTCTGGTCCAGTCGGTGGGCAGCTGCTCCGATTCCCACACCTGGTTGAATAGGCAGGTTAGCCACTCCACCATGCCATCACCATGCCTTGAGCATCTCGCCGGTAATGGCACAGATGCCGGGGGCTTTCTTGGTGTTCAGCTTCTTCAGAGCAGCTCTCACTTCCTCGGGTGTTACAGGGTCTGTGCAGCAGGCGTGGCTAGGAGGTGCCGTGTTTGCAGCCACTAGGAGGGTGGGGTCAGCCGGGATGGTGCTGTGCTGCAAGAGGAGGCTAAAGTGCTCCAGGCAGTTGGCTTCTGTCATGATGAGGTTGCCGTCTGAGTCTTTTACCAGGGCTGTCTTTATGTGTGGGCCGCTACGGGCTTGGCGTAGTAGACTGAATACGCGGCTCATGTTGTTGTTGTTGGCCGCGGACTCAAGCTGTTGGGCTTCTGCCTGCCAAAACCTCTCCCTATCTTCAGAGATGGCCACATTGCGCAGGCGGTTCAGTCTCCGATACTTCGTGAGGTCGCCTCGGAGCCGGCCTCTCTGATATCCAGGGCTTTCTCTGGGAAGAACGCGGGCGTCCGAAGACATTGTGAGCAGACTGGAGGACACTTTCCTTGAAGGCCGCCCAGTCTGTCAGCTTGTCAGGAGCCAGGGCATCGAGAGTGCGGCAGATGGAGCAACTGAAGTCTCTGGCGATGTTTGGGTCGCTGAGTCGGGAGGAGTCGGGGCGAGGCAGAGTCTTGTGCTGGTTGGCTTGGAGCTTTAGCTTGAGCTGGGCCACCAGCAGACGATGGTCTGTGTTGCCAAGCTGTGCTCCTCTGAACACCCGGCAGTTGGTTACAAACGACTTCCAGCGTCGTGATATCAGGATGTGGTCCAATGCCTTCCTGGTTCTGCCATCTGGGCTGTACCACGTCCAGTGATGGATGCGTTTCCGGGGAAACCAGGTGTCAGCAACACAGAGGTTGTTTTGGTGGCAGAGGAGGAGGAGGCGGTTGCCATTGTCGTTTGTTGCGCTGTCAACGAAGGTGGTGCCGACAGGTGAGCCGGGGGACCGATCATTGCTGGATAGAGTGGCGTTGGCATCAGTGAGGATGATGGTGACGTCGTGTGGTGGGGCTTGGTCGACAGCCTGGTGGAGTTAGTCAAAGAACGTGTCCTTCGCATCCTCGTCAGCGACATCGGTGGGGGCGTAGGCGACAATCACTGTCATCTTGCCGTGATGGTGGAGGAAGCGAGCCGACAGTAGTCTGTCGCTTATGGGTGTCCAGCTGATGAGGGACCTCCGGAGGGCTTTTGGAATTGCAAGAGCCACACCGTAAAGGTCGGTCCGACTTTCGGGGCCACTCCAGATGTAGCAATGGTTGCCAGCTGTTGTTTCACCATTGCCTTGCCATCATACTTCACAGAGCCCTGCCAGGGTGATGTTATAGCGACAGAGCTCTCAGGACAGCAGGGTGGCAGCTCCGGGGCGAAGGAGTGTCTGGACATTCTAGGTGGCGACACGGGTCTTACGACGAAGGTCCATCCGTACTCGTTGGTCGGGGGCAGGCTGGGGTCCGTTACCGTGTTGGTCAGTCCGGCTTCTTTCTCTGGTCAGTTTCATAACAAAGGGGGTTTCTCTTGGGTGAGTTGTTAGCCCTCCGCAGGATAGTCGGTTGGTGGGGCTGCCACCTCACAGCGTACCGACACGCTGGGGTCTTTGTTTGTCTGGAACCTACCCCGGAGACCGGCCCGCCATGGGTGACCCTACCAGGAGCAAGCTCCCGACGGTATCGCTCTCCAGGGTCACTGGAACATGCAAGCCCCCTTGCCGCATCAAGGCTAGACCCATCCAAGGGGGACATTAGCTTACAATGTACAATTAAGCAAGATAACGGGACATTTCGTACATTGTTTTTAATTTCACAGTGGTAGTCCGAATAAACTGCAACTAAAGAAAAGTAGTCTGCTTGTTCTGAACATCGTTCAATGTCGTTACTATGTGTGTGTGATGTGAATGGGTAAGTGTGAAGCCCATTGTAAAGCGCTTTGAGAGGTCTTTGGTGGCTTGAAATCAGCTACATAAATGCAGAACATTTAACATTTACCATATTCTAGCTCTCTAAGTGGCAAAAAAGGGGATACTTTGAAGTGAGGAAGGCAAAGTAACTATTTATGAATTAATTTTAGTGGTGAAACCAGATTTCATAATGTCAAATTATCTTCTATAAAATAAATTACTTAAATGTGAACATCTCTATTTATTTATTATGCAACCAAAGCTGTTACTGCAGTTTTAATTGTATGCACCTTGTAGACCAGTGTACCTTATATATAAAAAATATTTTACAAAACACTTTTTTTGGGGGGTGCGCCTTATAGTGCGAGAAATACGGTAAAAAGAACACCTGGTCTAGAATCCACTTGACATAACTGTTACCTTGAACAATAGAAATCAACATGACAATACACCCAATTCACACGTCATAACTAATGGCAATCGCTCGAACTTATAACTATGTTGAATGCCCTGTTGCAGATTTCCACAGTAGAAATCAACAGAATTGCCCCCATTTGTGACAAACACCAACATGCACGGTAATAATAAACAATAGCTTGAAATGAGTAAAAACATCCCCCGGCACTTACTGTTTGGTGCGGGATGTGTTATGGTATGAATATGCCTGCGGGTGGAATTTTATGAGAACCAATTTAATGCACATAAAATAAATAAATCAACTGAGCAAGTCATTACATTGAATAAGAATAGACGTATTGTACACAGACTGCCTATTGAAAGCAGACTGCGTCATGTGCTTCTTGACTGTCTGTTAGGGGAGGAATGTGTGTCTGTGTGTGTATTTGTGTGTTTTGTGTACACCGAAGCCAGCGCCAGCATGTGACTGCCATTCATATGACTGTTGGGGGAACTCGTGAGCAGGAAAAGCGGCACAACAATTGCAGCTGCCTCCTCTTTTTCTTCTTACAATCAATCATCACCAACCCTCATCATTTGCTCAAAATCAACCGGATATAAATATTGCAGGGTCTATCTATCTATCTAGAAAGCGGCCATACCACTCGGGCCAGGGTGACACAACACACTCGTTTGTTCAATAGCAGGGCTTGACAGCTTTCACTGGTTTACCCCTGCCGCATCATACGGGTGCCCAGCCCATCCTTAAAAACGCGTCCACAATCACACTATCCTTTCACAACACCTCTCCACTCCTTTCTATCACCAACAAGAGCTATCGCTTCCGTTATATTTAGACCTCTTTCTGCAGTGCACTCATGAAACCATCCATCCACGTCAATCGCGTCCTTCCTCTTGGTCTCCTTCCATTGACTTCTGCTCTGTAGATCCTCTTTAACATTCGCTTCTCATCCGTCCTCTCCATGTGTCCAAACCAACAGAGTACTCGCTTATCAACACGCTTGCTCAGTTCCACGACTACTCCAGTTCTGTCTCTCACAATTTCATTTCTCAGTCTATCCAATCTTGTCACTCCTAACAGTCCTCAAACACTTCATCAAGTCAAGAAAATAAATACCGTAAATTCTGGACAACAGAGTGCACCATATTAAAAGCCGCATGTGCAAATTCAAGGAAGAAACTCAGCTTTGTTTTTGTACAAGTTGTACCGAAAGTTGGGCCAAAAACGTGGCGTCATACTAGGCTGTGCTCAGTCTGGTAACTGTTAGCCCGATAAGTATCATGTTTCCCTCCTTATCCATCCAACCATCCATCCATATTCTGCGCCGCTTGTAGTCATGAGGGTTCCAGGCATCTTCGGGCAGTGGGCAGGGGACACCTTGAACTCGTTGCCAGCTGGTCGCAGTGTCCCCCACCTTAGTTAATAACTAATGTTGGCATGTATAATACCTCCAGTTGTAGCAATACTCTGTCTCCTATGTTTCACTTTGTCATGAGCGCAAGGGATCGGAGCGCTTAAGATCGGTCGCATGGCTCTGCATGTGTACAGTACAGGCTTCTGAATTTTAGTCAGTACAGTACATGAAGTTTTGTTTTAAGAATGTTTTTGTCACCTTCTGTGTATGTGTTAATGCCAATTTAATTAATATTGACTGCTTTGCAAGTTGATTAAGGGCCCGGTCACACAGCCGTTTGCGTCTGTATCGCGGGTAAAATTTTGCCGTTTTTTTTTGCCCGTGGTTGCCTGCGATGGAAAATGCGCAAAATTGGCCAACCCGCTGTTCATCGGTGGTATGCCCGCAAAACAGACGCCGGCGACTGTTCCGCTTCCTCATCGCGTCATTTCCGCGTGTGGACCACGGGTATAAAAGCTGCCGCGCCGGGCTGTAGAAATCATAACCGCTCAAGACACAGTCCCGTGAAGATCAAGATTTCAAGCTATGGCAGCGAAGAAGCCAATATGTTATTACTGTAATAGTTTTTCATTTTTATTTTATTATGTGTTTATGAAATGAAATGTCAAGAAATAAAAATGGATTAAGACGAGGTCACTACGGTGACCCATGTTCACCCCTTGACGTCTCGAGCACAACGGACGTGTGCTTGGCAAATCGCGCTGTATATGCGCGGAGAAAGGCGTTTGACCGTCACACGCGTTACACACGCTAATTCACGTGATAACACCGCGATACAGGCGCAGAACAAACGTGCTATGACCGTGCTCCACCCACGATTACCCGCAAAAATTTCGCGTCCTACCCGCGTGTAACCACGCCCTGGCCGCGGCCGTAGCACGTCGTTCCGTGTCTGTAACGCGTCATTACCTCGTGTGTACCACGTGTGCCGCCCGCGGTAACACGTGGTCTAAAGTTTTGAGCAGCGCAAAACTTTTTTGCGCGGCCAGCCGCGTGTGAATTTCCGACCGCGTGTAAAGCACCGCTGTATCTCGCCTGTATGGCGATCTCAAAGCGTCCAACAGCGTCTGCTTCACAGGCAGAAATTTCTGGCCGTGATTCAGCCTCGATACGCCCGTGAAAAGCTGTGTGACCGGGCCCTAAGATTGAGAGCTGCAAATGAGTGTCTCTGCGACCGTCCTATTAAAAAAAATAATGATGCAGTGTTTAAAATGTAGAAAAAAATAGCAGCCTGTGGTCCTTCAACGCTGTTAGACAGAGACACGAAAGCCTGCGGGAAGCGGAGAGGAGGTGGACTCGCTAACACGAGGTGGTGTGACCCTGGGCACAAAGATCTGCTGCAGGGACGTCGAACTTTTGAACTAGCGCGTGTGACGTCATCCACTCCGCTGTGGCTAAACTACAACAAAGCACCCTGAGGGCATCCTGTTAATCTGATAATAACCAACAAAGGAGACTGCTGGAAATGTGAATTTCCCTACGGGGATGAATAAAGTATCATGTATCTATCATTTCACTTATTACTTTTCAATGGCATCTTGCACAAGAAAAATCAGCATGGTAATAAATATATTTATCAGTACGCTAATAAATACACTTATTTTTCCTCTCTGCTGTCTACCATCCAAAATGACATTTAAAATGTGCGAGTAGACACCCAAAAACAAAAAAGACAGTAGTAAATAGCAGAAAAAAGTCAAATATTGTGACTCACAGCGAGATGAGCATCATCTGTGCCCCTCTTCTTGGCGTTGGAGTCAAAAAGAACGTTCCGGCCCCGTCTCTCACAGTCCTGGTACACAATCAGACGAATGTGACTGGGCTCCAGCTGGGGAATCGGCCAGCTAGAAGGACAAAATAAGAGGCTCGTATTATTACACAAAAGGTTCCATTACCCATTAATAATGACACATGGGCAGCAGTAGCTCAGGAGGTAGAGCGATCGTTTTAGGATTAAGGGATCCCAGTTCGAATCCCGGCTTGTCCGTGTTACATGCCGAAGTGTCCTTGGGTAAGACACTGAACCCCCAATACCCCCAATAAGCAGGTTAGCGCCTTACATGGCTGCACAGATCACGGCCGCTATTGGGAAATGTGAAGCACAATGTAAAGCGCTTTGGGAAGTCATGGACTTGAAAAGCGCTATATAAATGCAGATCATTTCATTTCACATTTAGGGGCCGGTCACACAGACATTTGCGGCTGAATCACGGCTAAAATTTTGCGGGTTTTTTTTAGCCCGTGGTTGCCCGCGATGGAAAATGCGCAAAATTGGCCAACCCGCTGTTCATCGGTGGTATGCCCGCAAAACACGCCGGCGACTTTTCCGCTTCCTCATCGCGTCATTTCTGCGTCATTTTCTCGTGTGGACCACGGGTATAAAAGCTCCCGAGCCGGTGTTGTGCCAAAATCCGACTCCTACGCAACACATCCACCCCACCCACCCCCTAGCGTGAACGCGCATTCTGCTGCGATCGCTTTTGTAGGAAGCGTACATTGACATTGGTGACTTTTGCATCCGCGTTAACAAACGCAATTTGTAGAATACGATCGCGCTTTATTGTTAAAATAAACGCGTTATATAGACTAGGATCTCCCAATTGTTATAATTAGCTCGCTTTATAGTTTTAATAAGCGTTTTATATAGAATACGATCGCTTTCGTTGGAAGCGCAGCAGAATGCGCGTTCACGCGAGGGGGGGAGGATTTACCGTTCGATTACGTTCACAACAAAAACAAAGACGGAATGGTTTAAGTTGTATTACATTTCCAACAAATGCAAGACGAAGTGGTTTTGGTTATATGTTCGCCATTACATTCCCTAAAAGTGAGATAAAACGAGGTAAAAGTGGTTGTAGTAGCGAGGGGATGCAAATCTCGGCACCGGGCTGTAGAAATCATAACCGCACAAGACACAGTCCCGTGAAGATCAAGATTTCAAGCTATGGCATCATTTTTATTTTATTATCTTGAAAAGAAGTCAAGAAATAAAAATGGATTAAGACGAGGTCACTACGCTGACGGGGATCCATGTTCACCCCCTTGACGTCTCGAGCACAACTGATGTGTGCTCGGCATTTGCGCTGTTTATACGCGGAGAAAGGCGTTTGACCGTCACACGCGTAACACGCTAATTTCACGTAATAACACCGCGATACAGGCGCAGAACATGCTATTACCATGCTCCACCCACGATTACCCGCTGAAATTTCCCGTCCTACCCATGTGTAACCACGCCCTGGCCGCGGCCAGAGCATGTCGTTCTGCGTCATTTCCGCGTCATTACCTCGTGTTGACCACATGTGCGGCACGCGGTTTAACACGTGCTCAAACTTTTGAGCAGCTCAAAAGTTTTGAGCGCGGCCAACCACGTGAAAATTTCCGACCGCGAGTAAAGCACTGCTCTATCTCGTCTATATGGCGGTCTCAAGACGTCCAACTGCGCCCAACAGCATCTGCTTCACGGCCAGAAATTTCTGGCCGTGGTTCAGCCTCGATACGCTCGTGAAAGGTTGTGTACCCGCGCTCTGAAGAATTGAGCAGCGCAAAACTCTTTCGCGCTGCCACCTGCGCGCGAATTTCCGACCTCGTGTTAAGCACCGCTGTATCTCGTCTGAATGGCGATCTCAATGCGTCCCCCTCAAAGTCAGAAATTTCTGGCCGTGATTCAGCCGCAAATGTCTGTGTGACCGGCCCCTTAGTGCCAGTTATGACTTAAGATTTTTTTTTTTGCATTGTAATAGACTCACTGTATATTAGTCAAATAATACATTCTGGCAATAACTAGGGCTGCAATGGGAGGTCTTGCAGTGACTTGAAAAGCATTATATAAATGCAAACCATTTACCAATCATTGGTTGATGTTCACGACAAAGATCCGATAAGAGAATTAGTAGACGATGTAATTCTAGATCGACATTTTTTGGCAGACTATTTTTTCCAACATAGTAAGGCATCTTGATATGAATATAATCTCTGTTGAGAGTCACATATGCGAAATAGCGTCTCGGTCTTGAGCGGGAAAACAAGCATACAGAAATAGTGACATCAATATTAAGTACACATACAAAAGCTTCTGAAGTTTGGTAGCATTTTAGCCTGGATACAGCCAATAGAGGGTACTTTGCAAAGCAGACCTTGTGTATTATGGCAGTAACTCAAAGACCCATGAACATTTTAAAAGCACGTCGGACAGGTAAGCAAAATGGAGTCTGATAAGATAAGATTTAAGTAACCTCAAGGCCTTTATTGTTTTGATAACATGCGCTGTGCATTTAAAACGCACATATTTAGCTAAAAAGAGAATTTGCACACTACCAGACTGTGCCTCACAAACATATTTGAAATTAAATGCATGCAGTCCGAAGAACAAAAGTCGGTAGTTAAAATGTTAAAAACAACAAATGTCAGTTGTTAAAACCATTTGATTTCAAATGTAGGGAATATTGAAGTTCTTTTTTTGTAACAGACTTTATAGTTGACCATTGAATGTTCTTGACAAAATGTACAAAATATTAGTTTTATTTACTGTGCTACTGTTGCTTATGAGCCTGTCCTTGGTTTACCTGTAAAAATGTTTACTTTAATTTTATTTATTATCTATTTATTTGCAGGTCCCTTAAAAAAATGGACATAGGTTTAGTAAAGGATTTATGTTTCTTCTAACAAAGTACTGCACCTAATCAGTTTTAGATTTTTATTTCATTTTTGTACGAATCTGCAATATGCATTTTTATTGTATTTTTATGTTTTTCGTATCATTGTGCGCATAGCTTAATCAATTCCATGCTAAATTTAAGAAGAATAAAATTATCAGATTATCCGACGAACCATTTCAATAGTCGGTGATTAGTTCACTATTAAAATAATGTTGCAGCCCTGGCAATAACCGATGTAGAGCAATACAAGAGCAATTTTTAAAACACAAGTTCCTGTCAAAGGGTCATCAAGTTGCCAAGTCCAGATAACGCCACATGCGGAATATATTAAAAAAAAAGAAAAAAAACTTTACTTCAGATAGGACAGTCTGATTTGTTTTTACTGTTCCATGGCAGTTACCAGGCAAACAGCGGTTTAGACACAAACCCTGCCAAGGTGGCAGTCGGCATAGCGGCTCATTGTCCATTGCAAAGTATGGGTAATCCCGGGGCTATTACAGAAATTCCATATGTTTTAAGTTAAGTGTAGTTGTAAAGATGATGGTCGGGGATATTTGTGGTTGGCTTTAAAAGTAACCTGCAGTGTTAGTTAACCCAAGGGATTTGGACACGCATAAGTCTAAGCACAGCATTTTGTTAAAATTGTGTATGTAAAAATTAAACAGAGGATTTTTTTTTTTTACCCATTTTTCTGTTTGCTCCTAAGTGAAGATGTCGTAAACCCCAATCAGGTTTCACCAGTTTCCTGAGGCACAGTTGTGATTATCCGAGATCTAACTTACTGTGATGTCATGTACTCAGGAAATTTACCACCCCAGATAGGGTTAAAACAGATCTATTTGACTTTTCTATTTATATTCCGCAAACTACTTAATACCCATGATGTTGGTTTTAGTCTAGCGTAGTAGCACTAAACGTCTTTTAGGATTGACTTCCTTTTGAACATGATTAACTAAATTGGTCTTTGTGGTAATTTACAAAGATGTTTTAAAAAAGCAAAACAGAAAACACAAAATATTACTTTGAGTTACATAGCATCACAATTTTAATCAATGACCTCATTCGAAAATTGGACTTCTGAATTGCTTTCTTTTTTTTAATGCATGGGAAAAGACACCTCTGTCATTCATTTCAATAACTTTTCAATATTAAATTCTGTAATTTAACTGTTGGCATGCAGTTATGGTCTTACTAGCTACATGCCTATTACCTAGTATGTGATGATGGCCGTACTGACATACTCAAAGGCCATTATCGTATACAATAACGTTTGAAATGCAGTGTTTTTTCAATAATGTTTCCTACGAATTCATCATATTCTTTTCATTTTCTTTTATTGTATTCCAATTTAATCTTTTATAAACACTGTACACCCGGGGTTGCAAAGAAATAATTTGCATTTTATGTTGATGACAATAGAGACAAAAGGCCACTATCGCACAGAAAAATGTTTAAATTGATTATCCGCAAACTTGCTATTTGTTTGACAAATTCATGATGTGGTATCAATACTAATAAAATTATGATTTCTAAAAATAAGGTTTAGTGCAATTATAGTTTTTAACCTTTTTCTCGAACAGAGTATTGTTGGTAATGCCATTTTAACACAATGCCCAATAAATCTGCCCAAAAAAAAGCAAAAGAAAAGTAAAAGGAAATTAAGGTTATAGCTCTATTAAATGAAAACACAAGTTTGTGTATTTTTATGGGATATCCTATGACTAAGAAAAAGAGCCATTGTTAGCATTTATATCTAAGTTAGGATGTTGATAGATGTAGTATTGTATTCTTTTATTTTCGTCTGGATAATTTTGCCTGGAAATAAAAATCCCCAATTTTTAATCCAAAACTTTAGGATGTTAGGATTTTAATGCATTCACACATTTTGCTCCTACTAATCGATCTATCTATCTACCCTGGTCATATCCCTTGAGCGGGGTGACAGCAAGACGTTACATACAAAATCAAAGAAAATAAAAAAGGGGAAAAAGTAGCAAAAAACACACACAAAAATTTTGGACCATGGCCAAACCAAATGCCTAAACACCCAAACAAGTTAAGCACCTCGGCACCCAAGTTGGTCATGCCTTTGTCCCTCCAGATG
Organism: Urocampus carinirostris; assembly: GCF_059441175.1. Classification (NCBI taxonomy): domain Eukaryota; kingdom Metazoa; phylum Chordata; class Actinopteri; order Syngnathiformes; family Syngnathidae; genus Urocampus; species Urocampus carinirostris. The sequence goes on from NC_142365.1 coordinate 33,351,888, forward strand.
AAACGGGACACAAGAAAGCGGCCATCTCACTCGGGTCAGGGTGACACAACACATTCTTCTGTTCAACAATAGGGCCCGACAGCTTTCACTGGTTTATCCCATCATACTGGTGCGCTGCCCATCTACTAAACCACCCAGATTTCATCCCAAAAAAGCCACTAGTTGTGTCAACCCAAATAATCCGTATGACACTTTCAAGCAACGATTCAAACACTGAAGGCTGTAAAAAATGTTTTTTTTTAATGAAAATCATATATTGGCGGGTAAGTCATACAGTACACTGAGCACTGGTCGTCTCCAGAACTTGTTATGTGCATGTTCACCTATGCTTCTACCTGTGATTCAACGCTAACGCTCCATCTGGCCGTCATGTGAGGACACGATCGCATTAACACATAGTGCATGCACTCAAAAAAGATTTACCGTATTTTCCGCACTATAAGGCACACCTAAAAGCCTTTATTTTTTTCAAAAACTGACCATGCTCCTGATAATACAGTGCGCCTTATATATGGATCAATATTAAGTCGCAAGGTCTCGCAACAAAGGCAAGCAGCCGCCGACTAGATTTTTCCTCGTAGGCGATGTGGTCCGCGGTGTATGCTGGGATACATATGCCGGCGTTTCATTTCCCAGACAATGTGTCAATCATCATTTGAATCGATCACTATTGGCTAAAGTTATTGGGAGGTAAAGGGGGTGGATCCTTTTTATCATTTACAGGCTCGCATAGGCTAAAGGGGCAAAACAAAGCCTGCAATTGGCCGAAAAGAGATGAATGTGAATAGCAAGTTTGGTTGTCTACGGCATAGAGGAAACATGTTTTACCATTCTGTATTTGAAAATATTTTACTCTCCTGGATTTACTACACTCACGGATATAAGAGGACCATGGTTGCACATTATTATTGAACGCAACAACTTCGGTGAGCTACTCCGGCTATATATTTTCCCAGTATCTTGTTTCAGAGTGATATCGATGTTTCTGTGATGGGTCTTTTTTTAAATTAAACTCAATTCCAAGTGTTTATTGTTATATGCACAGTAAAGATGCGAGCGAAAAAGAAAATAGAAACTAAGGAATGGTTGGGATTTCTTGAATCCCAAGACTTTAACCTTCCGAATGATATTTGGAACGATGCATTTGAGTGACATCTTACGGACACCGGATCCGCACGCGTCTACGACACGTATTTGCTTCTTTGCAAGCTTTCGGAATGTTAAGGTGGTAATTAAGTTTGACTGAACTATCTGACTGTTTTGTCGACGTTCCCATTGTAGCGCCTTATAATCCGGTACGCCTTATGTATGGAAGCTATAGGACCAAAAACAATTTTTTTGGGGGTGCGCCCTATAACCCGGTGCGCCCTATAGTGCGGAAAATACGGTAATCACAACGGGTATGAGTTGGCAGGAAACTCAATTAGAAGCAAAGTTAAATGGCCAAAACCGCATGATAACATGTCCGGTGTGTTTGAGGGGAACGGGGTTAGGTGGTGGGAATGCAGTTTAGAAATAATTAGGATTTGCAATCAAAGCTAGGTGTTGATATATATATATATATATATATATATATATATATATATATATATATTCATATATTATATATTTCTATTGTCACAGACACATTAGTTAATAAAGATCCTAATTCGAGAAGGTGAAGTAATCTTTCAAAATATGAAACTGGACTTGATGGTTAAATACTATTCCTACCACTATACAAATTTTCTGATTTCTTGTATAATCTAAGATCCCTGGGTCCTAATTGAGTGACATGATGCCTGGCTGGCCTACATAAAGAGCTCAAATAACACATTACGGCAACCCTACTGGTTGCTATCCAGCTCTTGTGTGTAATATTACACATCAGGTGGTCATTTTAGGCAAGCCAAATGCTTTTCAGCATCTTGGCCTTTGCCTGCCCAGCCACTTTGCCGATTTAAAAGTATAGCAAAGAGGTACTGTATTTTTTCGTATACAATACGCACCACGATTTTATTTATTTAAAATCGGTATAAAAATTGGTTTCACTTTTTCTCACCACAAACTAAGCATTGTATTGTAATTGACACACTTTGTTAATATGTGTGTATATGATTAAAATCATTTATTGACATTATAAACACAATACAAACATAAAATTTACAATGTGTTTATCTTCGTAAGTTGCTTCAGTACTATATATATATATATATATATATATATATTATATATATATATATTGTATGGAATGTATATTTAAGGTTTTCCTAAGTATGCTTAAGGCTTGTATAAGTTACCTGTATTGTTTTAAAACTGAAAAATAAACCTTTGATAAAATAACATGCTCTAAAACGTTACAAAGCAGGCTGAATGATAAAGCATAGTACTGAAAAAAAAAAACATTAGGCGCTGACATTCTGTGGTCTGTTTAACTTACCGTAATTTCCGCACTATAAGGCGCACCTAAAAGTCTTAATTTTTTTCAAAAGCTGACCGTGCGCCTTATAACACAGTGCGCCTTATATATGGCTCAATATTAAATTCGCAAGGTCTCGCAACTTACTCAACAGCCGCCAACTCGATTTTACCCCGAACGTGGAGTAGTCCGCGGTGTATGCTGGGATTTATATACCGGCGGTGTCAATCATCCGTTAAATCGATCGCTATTGGCTGAAGTTATTCGGAGCCTCGGATTGGCTAGATGGCCAAAACAAACCCTGCAATCGGCCGAGTTTAGCAATGGCGTAGCAAGCTTGCTAAAGTACGCCATAAAGAAACATGTTTCATTAGTCTGTATTTGTAAATATTCTACTCTCCTGGATTTACTTCACTCACGGTTGTAAGAAGACCATGATTGCGTATCATTATTGAACGTGAGAACTTAGGTGAGTTATGCGGCTTTATATTTTCCCGGTATCTTGTTTTAGAACGATCTTGATGTTGCTGTGATGAGTTGAGTGAATTAAACTCAATTCCAAGTGTTTATTGTCATATGCACAGTAAAGTTGTGAGCGAAAAAGAAAATAGAAACATAGAAATGTTTGAATCCCAAGACTTCAACCTTCCGAATGATATTTGAAATGACGCATTTAAGTGACATCGTACGGACACCGCATCCGCACGTGTCTACGACACGTATTTGCTTCTTTGCAAGCTTTGGGAATGTTAAGGGGGTAATCAGTTTGACTGAATCATCTGACTGTTTTGTCGACGTTCCCATTGTAGCGCCTTATAATCCGGTGCGCCTTATCTATGGAAGATATAGGACCAAAAACTATTTTTTGGGGGTGCGCCCTATAACCCGGTGCGCCCTATAGTGCGGAAAATACGGTACTTTTGGAATAGTTAGGCGACTTTCTCCTACGTGGTAAAAAGCGGAGAGAAAAAAGTGATCCTACAAATATTTCAACTGCATCAAGCTTTCATATTTCACTTTCTTTTCACAAGAAACAGCTCGCCTCTTCTTTCCACTTTAAACCAACCAAATATCGAATGGATGCACGAGATATTAAAAAATTAAAATGTCAAAGTTCTTATCGCCCTCGAGATACAGTGCTGTGTGCTTACACACGAACTAGGATGTAGAAGCCGGACTTATTCTTCAGGGTGGATGCTCGGTGATCTCTCATAGCGCTAGGCGCCGGAAAGAACGACTACAGTACTGTCCTCTACTCGGAAAATGGTGCACACAATACAAAATATAACTTACAGCAATGTCCGGATATTTTTCAACATTCTGAAAAAAATGATCGAATCTGCCGTTTTGCGTAAATCGAATGGCCGCAAGTAGGGGAGCGTCTGTAATGCAGCGGGTTTTCTCCTCTCCTATTTTGAGGACTACATATACATAATTGTCAATCGTGATTAGTTGTGTGACAATTAATAATCACCAGAAATTCCTTATTGTGACAGCCCTATCTGCAACGTTTTTTGACTGATAAAAAATTGCACAAATATGGTGATATACCGCAAAGCCCACACAAACTTTAGAGTTGTTTTTTCCTGTAAAAAAGAAATGCACGCTATACAAAAAAAATACAGCAAATGTAAAGCCTCACCCACCCAAGCAAAGTTTTCTGAATCCAAGGATGAAATCAAGCAACTACAAATCTAAGATTAGGCTGTATCACAATGTTGACAACATCTTACCTTCTCATTTCTCTCAGGTGCATGGTAATATGCCATAACCCATTTTGCCCTATTTTTTCATTTTAACCCAACTAATACACCAACAGGCTTTGCTGCCAAATTGCAGCAGCTGTGGTTTGGTGGAAAGCTAGGTTCCAAAGTCGCAATATAATAGCGATTTATTTCATCCAGTTCAAACGTGACTCTTGTGATTGATGAAACTTTATTTCCTAGGTAGTTACTAAATTTAGACTTTTTTTAGTTTTAAACACAGACTCATAGTATTTTGAAAACACAAATAGGCATTTTTAATATATATATATATATATATATATATATATATATATATATATAGATACAGCCCAGAGAATCGTCGGCTGCTCTCTGCCCAGTCTGGAGGACATTGCCTGCTCTCGCTACCTCAGCAGAGCAGAAAACATCATCAAGGACTTTTCTCACCCCGGCCACCATCTCTTCAACCTGCTGCCTTCCGGCAAGCGCTACAGGTCACACAAAGCAAAAACGAACAGACTCAGAGACAGTTTCTTCCCCACAGCCATTACCACCCTAAACAGACACCGCACAAAAAACTGAAAACTGTTGCAAAAAAACTACCTCACACGTATGTAAAATGGTACTCACGTACATGCTGTCTGCACTATGTTTGTTCACTGCTCAAACAGACACCGCACAAAAAAAAAAACCTGAAAACTCGTGCCAACACTACCTCATACGAATATAATGTTACTCATGTCTTGTTCTTGCACATGTCGACTGCACTACGTTTAATGCTCAAATTGCACAATGTCTGACCATTTCCTGTTTCTGCACTATGATGTCTACAGGGATGTGATTTGACCAAAGTGAAATTATCTGAAAATTAGCGGGGGGGGGGGGGGGGGGGGTGATTGCTAGCTGGGGGGGGGGGAAACCAGGTAGGACCAGGGCAGTGCCCTGGTGGGGGGAAAAGTGGGGCGAAGCCCCCCCCCGGAGCTCATGGGTTTTTTTAAGTACTTTCAATGCACTCAGATGACAAAGAAATAGACAAGACAACAGCATAAATTTTCAATGTATATTGAACTATCCCATATAAAATTACAGTTTAAGTCAACTCAAAATCAGTCACATTAAAAAACATTTCCCCAACGCCACTATCTTAATTGTAAAGAAGATGGTTCCAGTGGCAAGGGAGACCCTAGACGACCGGCATCTTTCTACAACTGCAGGCGGCTAACGGGATCCAGGTCTGTAGGAAACCGCCTCAAAGCGTGCCGCCACCAGCTTTTGGGATCACTCTTAGTCTGGACTCTACCCTTCGACCTGTTCGGCTTGGGTAACCCTACCAGGAGTACGAGACTCCCGCCGACATAGCTCTGGGGGTCATGGAGACGCGCAAAGTGCCCCACCACGATAAGGTGGTGATCCGTCGGGACACAGCTAAATCCATTCACATGACCCAAACACTACTTCCTCCTAGACTTCATTGCTTTGGAATGGGTCTTTCTAGCCTGCTTCTGTGCAGCTTTGATGGTTCTTCTTGAGGCAGCCTTGCTCATTTGGGTGTCCTGTTTCACAGCAAGTTCTGTTCGTTTTGCAGACAACATAGCTGCTTCTGCATCCTTCTCCTCCCTGTACCTTTTGGAGGATGTCCTCAGATTTAGGCACAGTATGGACTGCACAGGATCCATCAGAATGTCTTTCCTTCCAAAATGGCTGACAGAGGTGGTATTTCTTGCTCTTAGGGCATATTTTACAGTCTGGATAGAACTGTATGTGGCTATGTCCATTCTGCATGCTTTGGGGTTCAGGACATCACCCATGACACTAAAAGCCCCCTCTACTTGCGGCCCATGGAAGCAACTCATGAGAGCCTTCACCATCTTGGCCAGGGTTGGGTATCTTCCAACAGCAAAGACTTGGGCCCACCAACGATCCAGTGCAATTGCCTTCCCCTCTGAGTCCAAAGGTGTTGGCAACTCACTGTCCAACTGGTATTCTCTCACCTCGAGATCATAGTTCCCCAGCTCTGACTCATCAAGGACATTGGTGACCAACGACGACAGCTTCTTCAGTTGGTTTAAAGTTGAGCTGTGTCCTCTGGCAAGTGGGTCAATGGCAGAGGCTGCTCTCAGAAGCTTGCTGTTCATGGGCAACTTTTTCTGAAGGTACAGACCACATGCCAGATATGCTGCCTTGGCTTTGGCTTTGAACTTGAACACAACTGACGACTTGTTAGAAGAATCCATCAGTTTGCTGGTGACACCACCATAGAAAATATCATTTTCTCGGAGTTGGTTGGCTTTGTTGTTCAGTTCAATTTCTGTCAGTTTACAGCCTTGAAGGGACTCTGGCTTTAGGAAACAGGACAAGAACTTCTTGAAGAAGGACACTTGCTTGTCGTTCAGCTTGTGGATCATTGGCGTTTTCGTCTCAAAGGTGATCACATAGTTCTTCAGCAAGGGCAGAACTGCTGTGTACAGGTTGAGGGTGAGAAGCGTATCCAATCTTGTGAAGAATATCTTCTCATAGATCCTCTGCTTCCTCTTCCTTCCTTCCTCAGTCATGTTCTTTTGGCCTAAAGCTGATTGTATGTCTTTGAGTTTGGCTTTGACTTCTCTTGAAAGATCCTTCTTGTGGTAGATGGCCATGATGGTGGGAAGATAGAGTTCTTTATCTCCTCTGCCAAGAAATGCATAGTAGAAGATGGTAAAGACATCCATGAGGCGTAAGGTGGACATTGAAACATTATAGTTTGAAAGCCATCGATGGCTGACAAATCTCTCTGGCATGGTGAAGGTGATGCCTGTCAGAAAGCAAATTTCTTGAAGAGCTTCCTTCAGATCGGTTGACCACTTGAAATCGTTGAAGAGATCATTATGGAGTCCTTCAATCTTGTACTCAAATGGCTTGCAAAAATGCTTAGAGGCGTTGTGGATGTGGTGGCAGGTATCCCCATCTATGTCAAGGAGATGTGGTGCTGGTCCCTCTCGCAAACGCGTCTCAACTCCAGATTTGGAACCCCGCATCACTGCACATGAGTCCATCAACACAGACACCAAATTGCTCCAGGGAATATTGTTCTTGGTCATGAGGGCTGAGAGTTCATCAAAGAGAGATTTGCCGTCAACTTTAACAACACTCAAAGATGCTAAATGTTCCACCACAACAGACTTTGTCGACGGGGAGAAATAGCTGACGAGAACACACAGGACACGGTGTAGATTGTTGCTGGTGGACTCATCAATGTTCATTGAAAAGTGGGAGGATCTTAAGTTTGTTAAAGTCTCATCAAGCATAGTATGGGCAAGGCCATACTTTGTTTTGTAGGATGCACTGGTTCTATCCATGGACAGTCCATTCAGAGCTTTTGGATCCCTTGCCAGTTCCTTTGACAGTGTGATGAGCTTTGGGGCCATGGTGAACGGAAGAGAATTTTCGGCCAGCACTCCCAACAGCATTGCCTGAAGAATAAAAGAAATTTAACAATAATCAGTAAACAATTAAATAATTTAAATAATTATTTGAATTATAATCCAAAATGTCATGCGACCAAAGTAAATAAAAAAGGATTTAGTCTAAACTTTCATGCACATTCACATGTCAGAGTATTTATTATGGTGACAAAAAAATGTTGAAAATTAGCTACAAACCATTGGAAATAATATTTACCATGCAATAAATCATTTAATCAATCATTCTTAATACATAATGGATAACAAAAACATAAAATACCTCATGCAGCAAGCTCTGATAAAAACACAATCATGCATTCGACTAAGATCATCTCTGTAACTGCATACATCAAGACACTCAACATCTTGAAACCTAAAAAGTGCAAACATGCAGCATTCATTTGAGTTTGTGTCAATGATTAACCATGTTATTAATATTAAGTAAATTATGTACCATAATAATATCGTGGCCATTAAGAAAATCAATGGTAGAATATCATACAAGTACTTAATTTAAAAAATATAAATACTGACAATAGTTTTGATTACTATTAGGCTTAATAATATTTTTAAATTTCCTAAATCATATTTTAAATGTAATAATTTATTTCTTTAATAGCAGCGTATCCAAGTATTTGATAAATGAAAGTACAATAAGTATAGGCCCTACAGTAAAGTGTTGGTGTAATGTACACATGAAAATCTATTATTGTAATTGTTAAATATTTATGGCCATTTTTATTATGTTATAATATTTTCGAAAAAAATGGGAAAACTGTCAAATAAATTTGAAAAGTTTACCACCTACCTCAAAATTCACGACTCTATCAGCAACTGGTACAGGTTGTTGGGGTGGATCACGTCTCTTTATTACCGCTTCCGATTGTGATGTCAATAAGGGATGGAGGCCGTAAAGTTTTGGAGTTTTCGTTTGGGCACCGAAACTTCCAGCGATGGAATAATTTGTCGTTCTTGACTGGAGTTCTTTCACGTGTTTTTTGCTCTTTGCGTGACTTTCAAGAGCTTTGAAACCTCTCCCACCATAGTCGATGGTATCATGACACCAAATGCAAAGTGCTTTCCCGGCACGATCGATCTTCCGAATAAAGTCATTGAACAAATTCGTCACAGTCTTCTTTCCAACATTCGTAGATAATTCCTTCTCCAACCAGTCCCATCGAAACTTGTTTTTTACAATCTTATCAATTTCTTTAGCTCGCGGAGCATCTTTGCGTTCGATCACGGACATCTTTCTTTAAACACCCGGCAAAAACGTGTGAGAAATGAACAATGGCACACTCCTATAACAAGCGCGTTTATTGGTCAACACGAGACTTCAACCAATCGCAAGTACGTTTCATTTCAGTTACGGAAACACTCAAATGGCATGCTGTCGAGACGAAATCGTTTTTTTTTTACCAATTAAAACACCGGAAATTTTAAAATTTTATTTTTGGAGATAAAAAAAGCGGAATTCCGCGAATTAGCGGAAAAATCACATCCCTGTGTCTATGTTTGCACCAATGCATATGCTGACTATTTTTGCACTATGATGACTTTGCACCAAATGCAATATTGCACAACCGTTACGATACCAACGTTATCACGACAACCCTGTATGTAACATCCCACATGCCGACATTTCTTGTGTAAATACCATGTAAATTATAACTATAGCCTTATCCCCCTTGTCTTATAACATTATCTTCTCTGTTTCTTTATCTTCTTGCTGATACCTCACTATGAATGTGTAAAACTGGAGTGTCATGCCCAATTTCGTTGTCACAATATGTTAGCCCATTTGTAACAATGACAATAAAGGTATATTCTATTCTATTCTATATATATATAGATATATATATATAATTGAATGTACACAGAGCAGCACGGCAGTGCAGTGGTTAGAGCGTGTGCAGCACAGTTCTGAGGTCATGGATTCAAATCCAGCTACCAGCCTTCCTATGTGGAGTTTGCATGTTCTCCCCGTGCTTGGGTGGGTTTCCTCCGGGCACTCCGGTTTCCTCCCACATTCCAAAAACATGCATTATCAGGTTATTCAGCCGGTCCTAATTGTCCCTAGGTGTGAATGAGCGAGTGAGTGGTCTGTCCCTGTGTGCCCTGCGACTGGCTGGCAACCAGTTTAGGGTGTCCCCTGCCCACTGCCCGAAGATAACTGGGATGGGCTCCAACACCCCCGCGACCCTACTGAGGATAAGCGGTGCAGATATTGGATGGATGGATTGATGGATGAATATACACATTTTTTAAATGAAATGATGACACCAATAGTCACACTTTCCATAGTAGGGATACTGCCTATCCAAACATTGGAATATTTGCCTAACTCCAAATGTTTTCCCAACAGCAGGATTTCCTTCAGTATTTGATAAACCAGGTGGGCCACCACCATTTTGTTGTCCAGCCCACCAAGTTAACAATGAATAGCAGAGTCCAACAAACAAACTCCCTCATCCAATTGCTAACACCACTGCTTTTGCACGCAAATAGGATTATAAGCCATCTCACTGAGTGACGAATAGGATTCAGCCTATTCCCTTAATAACGACCAACTGCCCTCGAGCCGTATTGATACCAAAAAGTCCAAAGTCCTTGCTAGTCTTAAATTTCATAGCTGGTACTACATAAATAAGATGCTACAACATGCATGAAACCGTTTTTAATTTGACCTCACAATTACCCACGCCCAACGCCTAAATAAAGACTGTTGTCGAAAATAAAATGGAAGAATAAAGCCGGTTTATTAACTTAAGAAAATGTGTCACGCCATATCCATTTCAACAACACGAGCTAGTGTAGTGATGCTTATTTCTCCGGATTATGAATATACAGTAACAACTTTCCATAGTAAATCCAGCTCAGTGTTACATTTGGTGTTTACAGATTCAGGCCGATTCTCTGCACAAAACTGAAACAGAGAAGAGACTGCAGTCTTTGTTATGAAAATGACAGCTCAAGGACAGAGCCAAGAGAGGATACAAAGACATTCTGTCAGGGACTATAATCAACAGTTTTGTATTTTTTAATTCAAAAAATTAAAAAAATGACAAAAACAACTTGACAAATAATAATATTAGATTTATTTTTTTCCTAACCAAATCCATTAATTGGCCATTTTACGTAAATTGTACGTCCAAAAATATGTACGCTAAAGAAAAACACGCTCCCCTGCTTACGACTATTCTTTGAATTACGAAAAACGGTATATACGATCATTTTTATCGGGATGTCTAAAAATATCTGGACATTGCTGTAAGTTAGATTTGTATTGTGTGCACCTTTTTTCGAGTACAGGACATTACTGTAGTGCTTCTTTCCGCTGCTACCGGTGTGTGGTGGCGCTGTGAGAGGTCACCCAGCATCCACCTCGAAGAAGAAATCCACTTGCTCTTCCTAGTTTCGTGTGTAAACATTCTATACCGTCTTTGTCTATTCTAGCTTCAGCACTGTAAGAACTTTTGACATTTTTAATGTTTAATATCTCATGCATCCATTCAAGTATGGTTGGTGGTAAGTGTAAAGAAAAGGCAAGCCGTTTCATTTGAAATAAAAGTGAAATATGGAAGCTTGATGCTGTTGAGAAAATGGTTGGATCGCTTTTTTTCGGCCACTTTTTACCCAATGAGGAGGAAGTCGCATAGCTGTTGAAGCTCATCGTCCAAAAGTAGGTTAGTAAGTAACTTAACTTTATTCATCTTTACAGAGAATATCATTTAATGAAATGTTTATTTTTTAGTACAAAACAATACAGGTTACGTATACAAGCCTCAAACATACTTATATAAACCTTAAAAGTACAAAATATATCACTGAAGCAACTCAAGAACAAATTCAACTTAAGAACGATCATCTGGAACCGTTCGTAAGTAGGGCAGCGTCTGTACTATAGAGAGTAGCAAATTGGTCATTTGATTTTATGGCTAATTGAGAATTTTTAAGATATAAAAACATGGGCATCCCCAAAATACACTAAAAGCAGTATTGGTAACATGTGAAAGTGAGTAAGCGATGATGTGGCAGCGATCTTGTGACTTTCACAGAACAGCAAGTCATTCATAAAAGAAGCACATGACTTCATCAGCCGCACATATACTTGCAAAAAAATAACGCAGATTATGACCACTGACAAATGTGTTTCAGGTATTTTGCAAAATCCTTATGGATTACTTCGCAATCCAGATATGAACCAAAATTAAACCACACAATAAACACAGAGTATGTACATGAAGCTGCCTGACAATTAAGACAAAGCGAATTTGAATCATAAGCATCACCTCCTACCTGAGCATGGTTGTGACTGTGCCAATGTTTCCTTTGGGCACTGGAGCCCCTTTCAACGCTGCTGCTCTGGACACCCTCATCCCCTAAGAATAACGGACCACTAGATTTACACAACATGATACATGTCAGGTGATTGCGACACGAGCACCAGGCATGGAGCGGCAGGCTTACAATGTGCTTCTGACTGCCTCTCGCTCCCTTGTTTACAACCGTCTTAACTCTGGCTGTCAAAATGGCCATTTTTCTTTTCTATATTAAGGGGTTCAGTACAGGGAAAAGCAAAACACAACCAAAGGAAACTGAGGTTGTTGGGGCTAAATGAGCTTTACGGAATTTTGAACTTTGTTACTCGTTGCCGCCATCTACTGGCTTGTGCCATCATTGCAGCAGCAGTATGCTCATGCATAGTGCGCGTGCAAATATTTGCAGTACTTAGGTGCGATTGAATACTCTTCTTTTTTGCGGTTTGGGTTGATGTTTGGACTCAATTTGAAGCAGGAATTTTCTTCCCATTAAATTTTCGTACTACATTGAAAAATATAAACATGCAAGGACAAGCATGATGTCATTCTCCAGCACTTCCCCCAAGCCTAATTTTGCGAACCTAATCTGTCCCGGCCTGGACAGCTCTGCTAAAAGTAAGATTAAAGTCAGATAGGTGCAATGGAAAATAAAGCTTAAGGACTGTTGAGGTTGGGCATTGTTAACACGCACTTAATAGAAAAAAATTTTTACTTTCAACTTTTTATTTCATAACTTTGACAGTGTTTGACACTAAACCCAACTGTCATTGTAGACGTGTAGGCATTGTTTTGACGCTGGGCTAGAGAGTTTTGACGCTGGGCTAGAGAGTGCGCATTTGTTTTTTTGCCCAAGTAGCTACATATAAACCTGCTGTCAAATTCCTTCCAACAAGTATCTGCCTCATTTATAAATCAGGTGCACTGGTAACTTTCAAAAATCAAATGATGCCCAAAAGACAAAAAATTAAGCACCCCTTTACCATAAATTCTGCGCAAACATTTGCTCCATTGATTAACAGTTTGTGTGGTTAACACTTTCCAGCTAGGAGAGGTGCTGCCTCCTTAGGCCTGACAGTTAAATGCTGCTTCTCCAGCTGTGCCTCTTCTTGTATGTCAAGTATCTTTGTGTATTGAGAGAAGCCAAGTATACATTTAAATACAGGAATCCCTCATTTTACGCGGCTTATGTTTCAAAAAGGTCCCGCAACAGTCAAAGCCGCTAAGTAGAAACCTGTTTTAGTTGTATGTAGTTTGTGCAGCCGTTTGAGACTTGTGATAAGGGCTACACAAATAAATGACTTGACTTGAGCACCTCACTAATCCTTGCCCAACAACATGAAAAGATAAATTGCAATGTAAAGATAGAAACTTTCTTAGTCAGAAAGCAAATAGCAGAGCACCTGACTACCAGCATATTTACACCATTCGCCTTTGTTGACAGATTCCCATGAAGTGCATTTGCATTCTAGTTATTTCACGAGTGCAGTCGGGGTAATGATCATGTTTCCGGGTTATCGAGTGGCGGCAGTTTTGTGTTGCTCACGTTGTCGCGACAACGAGATAGATTCACATTCCTGCTATATCAGAATTCTGGATTAAGATTTTTCACCTTGAACAGCTGAAAAGTTTCAGGGAAGTATCTCGGACGATTGTGCCGCTCGCAATTGTTAATCGTCGCGCTGCTGCCGACCGCCGGTTAAGGAGCAACCCCTCATTGGATGCTAAGACACTGCTCGACTTCCGACTTCTCACAAGTAAGTATGGGTTGCTGTAAAGATTGCTCCCGCTAGAGGGCTGTGTCCGTGAGCTAGAGCAGTTTAAAAGGAAAATGTTAGGTGCCGCGGACACCACTGCTAGCGAGGGTTGTGGTAAACCTGCTAGTCCAGTTAGCATTAGCCCTAAGCGGCTTGCTCACCTCGGTGAGCCAATCCATACACATAATAAGTTCAGCCCCCTACCTAGTCCTACTCCACCCCGGTCTAATGGCTCCCGCCCTGGTTATAGGTGTCTCCATCACCCGTAACATAAAGCTTAGCACCCCGGCCACGGTTATGTGTATTTCTGGGGCCAGAGCACCCGACATTGAGGCTATTTGAGGGAGCTGACATCCAAACCTAGACAACAGGACAGGGCTAGCTACACCGATATAGTCATTCACGTCGGCCTTAATAAATAGAATTTACTTTTATTGTCATTCTTTGTAACCATGCACACAGAACGAAATGTCGATACACCTAATCTGAGATTACAAAGAAAAATATTGCCAAAGATGAGTCCGCATAGAGCAGGGGTCGGGAACCTATGGCTCACGAGCCAGATGTGGCTCTTTTGATGATAATATATGGCTCGCTAATCTGAGGTTGGGGTTTAAAAAAAATGATCTTTTGTTTAAATCCATCCATCGATTTTCTACTGCTCGTGTCTTGTGCAGAGTTCCGGTTGCATGAGCGATTGTCTATTATTTTAATTGGATGATAATACCCTACGTTGGCCAATACTGGGCCGTTGCTGGGGGCAAAGGTACACGCCCCCTTTTGCGCCCCTTGGCACTTGGCTGTTGGTCATTAGCTCAAAGCTAACCCTTCGACAGAGAAGATGGCGAAACAAAAAAAAAGATGATGAATATTGTACATTTCAGGACGAATGGACCGAAGAATTTGCCTTTGTGGAGAGGTATGCCTAATTTGCAATGACAAAATTGTATCGATGAAACGGTTGAATGTAAAGCGGCACTTCGACACATGCCATGCTGCCTTTGCATTGAAGATGTGGATGAACAAGTTCAAATCACTGAATGAAGAGTTGGAAATAATTGCACGACAGAAAGCGGAGTTGGCGAGCAAGTACATGTGGACAGAAATGAACAAACTTCAACCCGAAGACGAGCTGATTCTCAAAACTTGGACTGCGCTTCCAGTCACATACCACACACTGAGGCGTGTGAGCATTGGTGTATTGACAATGTTTGGATCGACGTATTCATGTGAGCAGTCATTTTCACATCTCAAAAACATCCAAGTCCAACCTACCATCACGTTTAACGGATGAAAGCCTCAATGCCTGCATGAAGCTTAAACTCACCAAGTACCAACCAAACTACAAAACCATCAGCAAATCCATGTAGCAACAGAAGTCGCATTAATGGTGAGTATTATAACAACATTATTTAAAATAATAATAAGAAGCTTTTTATGCTCACATTTAATTGAATTCAGTCTTAAAACATATTATATGGCTTTCACTGAAACAAATTTCCAAAAATTGTGCTTTTATGGCTCTCTCAGTCAAAAAGGTTCCCGACCCCTGGCATAGAGTAATTGCCTTTGGCCCCTTGCCTGCGAGGGGCAATGATGAGAGGTTTAGCAGATTAGTCTCGCTCAACCAGTGGCTGGCAAGTTTCTATAATACCAATAATAAGAATTGTGTTATTAAACATTTGGCAATATTATTTCAATGTTTTGATTTGCTTGCTTTACTCAAAATACTTGTTTGATATCACTCTTCCTACAAGTTGACACTTTTATGGTATGAATTAATCTGTCGATTAACAATGCACCAAAGTCTCTGCATTTATATTGTGTTGTGACATGACCACGCTTCCCACAGTCACATGCACACACAAACATCAGGATTATGATTGAGGCAAGCCTCACATGACACACTGAGTTATGCAAGTATTTTTGCCGTTTGGGAACCAGAGACACATCGAATGGGTTGCAAGACGCAGAGTCATGTCAATCACAGGAAAATTGCATCTCATGCTATTTACGGTGAAGCTTCCTAAACGGTTTGTGGGGAAATGTGGGAGCACACTCAAAAGACAATCTTTGGGATGGTCTCTGCTCCGTGACATGAACAGTATGCCAAACGGGGCTCTTATGCTTTCGCGAAGAAAATGGGAGAGGTCAGAGCCAGATGTCAACAAGGCCCAGCTAGTATTCTGTAGGGAGGCAGGGCTTTGTGTTGTTCATAATATAACAGTTTGTTAAAGTGATGATAGCAAGAGAAGTCACCAGAATCAAACATCATATTTTTGAGTGAATTATGTAACAGAAAATAGTAAAAACAACAAAAACAATCCCAAACAATAATTACCATATTTTCCGCACTACAAGGCCATTGGAATACAAGTGGTGGCTGGGTGGTTGGCTAGCCTTAACCACTAGGGTCGTAGGTGTATATCTAGTGCTGTGTCATGGGAAATAACAGCCTGGTGGAACCATTCCCACTTCAAACAAATGTTTTCACCCGGTCTCGAACCGGGGCCCTTTTGCGCGTTAGGTAAATGTGCTAACCACTATGTATACATATATATATATATATATATACACACAAACATATATATACACAAACATATATATATATATATATATATATATATCTCATCTCATTAGCTGCACCGCTTATCCTCAGTAGGGTAGCGGGGGTGCTGGAGCCCATCCCAGGCAATCAACGGGCAGTGGGCAGGGGACATCATGAACTGGTTGCCAGCCAATCGCTCGCTCATTCACACCTAGGGACAATTTGGACCGGCCAATCCACCTGAAATGCATGTCTTTGGAATGTGGGAGGAAACCGGAGTGCCCGGAGGAAACCCAAACAAGCAAGAGGAGAACATACAAACTCCGCACAAGAAGTCCGGTAGCTGGATTTGAACCCACACAGGAGGTTCCCAAAACCTTAGATCTGTGCCACACACGCGCTAAACACAGCTCAGTGTACTATCTCCCGGATATTGCAATGTTTCCAACTCTGAAGGTGTTCTAATTCAATTTAAAAGGTATTTGAGCACATTACGCCTGTTCCATGCTTGGTTTCAAAAGACCACTGGTAAAAACAGACTCCAGCTTCTGGCTGTCATGGCAATTGAAAAATATGTGCTTGACCAAGTACAACGCCAAAATGTAGCTGACAAGTTCGCAGCCCAAAAGGTCAGGCAACACAGCTTAATCCATAAAGTGTAGGGTGAAATTAAAAAGTGCTGATTAGAATGCATCATTGTTTAATAGGTTCCACGGTTCTTCCCCTTTATGTGTACTCTATAAGAGCTAAATGAATAAAAACTGTGCATTGTGTAGTGCTGTAATAGTGTTTCTGCGAACCGAAAGGGGTAACGTGATGTTCCCACATGGGAAGTGATACTACTGAATAGTGTTGAATGATCTTGAATCACTTTAAATGAAAAGGAGTAAGACATTCAACTAGCCAGAAATTAGCAAGTGCTCAGCACCCCCAAAGCTCTGAATTTAAAATCGCTCCCAGTTCAACCAAGAAATAAAACTGCACCTGCAACCAACTGATGTTCTCAACCGCTGGCACTTTGCGCGTGGACCGTAGTGACGTCGCGATCCAAGATTTAGGCACTGGGTGCACTTTGAACCCATTCTCCTTCCTACTGTAAGCCACTCATCGTGAACTGATAACAAAAAAGCCACGCGACACAAATACTCGCGTAGTAGCGGTGTCGAAAAAAGAGACACCGTCCAAAAGTGTCACACGGAGCCTTTTTTAAGACTTGACTGTCGATAAACACGCTAGCTTTAGGTTTCCCCAGCTAGCTGCTAGCTTTCGCCAAGTAGGCTGAAAAGCGTCGCCCGCTCGCTTGGATACATCACACGCATTAAACACAACACGCCTGATCTCAAATAATCGCCATGAAGCGAAAATCAACTCTTGGAATGTTTTAAGAAATATAAACGCCATTGCTTTACTCGGAAACGCCACACGCGTGCACATGAGCTACCTGAAAGCTGGCCCCTCTTTGTTGCATCTCTGCGGAGAAGGCGAAAAGGCGATCTTCTTGTTGAAAAGTTTCTGAAAGAGAGTCGGGGGCATTTTGTAACGAGAAGGGGGGGGGGGGGGCAGGGTCTCTATTCCCTTTTTTTCCTTTTCAAATTGACGAGCGAGTCTTGAACCCTGTAACTGTCTCCGTGCGTGTCATAGTCATATGACAGACATTAGTCACGGGAGCTACTTGGAAACAGACCTACCCCTACGTTATTCTGATTGGGCGAGCGGCCATATGGATTATTTGATTGGCTGATTATATTTGGACCACGCACCACGTGGTAGGCAGGTCTCCCCAATGTTGATGTTTTGTCTGAGTTCGGGCTGCTGTCTAGGCCATAATTCTGGATTGGCTCTCACACATGCATCTGAAAAGCTCTCTTACAATGCAGTGAAAGGTAACACTTGACAAAAGCTTGCACACATACTGGTGAAAAGCTTACACGCGTACTGCTCAAATGAGTGCGTTCGTACATGAAGGTCAAACACGCTCACTTAGTGGTCTAGTGACTAAACAGTATTGGCTAAGGCTTTAGGGCTAGGACCTTAGCTTGGCCTTTTGGCTGAGAGTAAGTGTCCCGGCTCTTAGGCTTTGTAGCGTATTATGAACTGACTGAAAACGGATAATGGATAATGAATAACGAAGATAGAACAATAACCCTTAAAAACCCCAAACCCCACTACTGAAATCCTCTCACAAACACAAGTTTACACACGTACTACTCAAATGCTCTCACTTACACCGCTCAGAGGTATGTGTTAAAAACACTGGTCAAATTCACTTACATACAATACTGAAATCCTATGATAAAGTTATTGTGATATTGTGTAATACACTCCTCTTCTGCGGTGTCGCTGTATACTAATGTGCAGCCTTGAACTTGTGCTTGATCGACCGATGAAGAGTGGAGTAAACAGTCTATGAGTCATATGGTCCGTGTCTGTCTTACAAGCTATTACAATCCTACTACATACACAACATATTGACGAGGATGACTTGTTTCGGAATCTCACAACCCCCTGCTTTGCCTGAAACCCCGGGTGAGCCTACTATGTTGTACACCACGTGGATTCAGATGTTTCAAAATTACCTGCTAGCATTGACTGCAAACGACATGCCGGACAAACGAAAACGTGCACTACTGCTGCACTGTTTAGGCACAGAAGGGCAGAGAATTTTTCTTTCCCTTCCCGACACTGGCACTTCTTAAAAGTCCACCTGTGATGCGCTTAAAACTTTCTTTGTACCAAAGGTGAATGTCTTGGCTGAGCGGAGCTAGTTCCGTCAGCGTGCTCAGAGACCTGGCGAGACCACTGTTCAGTTCATTGCCGCATTGAGGGAATTAGTTGCTAACTGTGACTTTGGCGCGTTTGCTGATGATATGATTAGGGATCAATTCATTGAGAACACGTCCTCTTCGAAAATCAGAGAACGCATGCTGTTGGAAATGGACTTAAAACTAGACAAAGCGATCACTATTGCTACACAAATTGAATCCGCTATGGCAGAAGCGAAGGCTATTGCTCCTGTGCACGTGCCCGACGCCCCTGTGAAGCTCGTGCAACCAAGAGCTG
Organism: Urocampus carinirostris; assembly: GCF_059441175.1. Taxonomy (NCBI): domain Eukaryota; kingdom Metazoa; phylum Chordata; class Actinopteri; order Syngnathiformes; family Syngnathidae; genus Urocampus; species Urocampus carinirostris. The sequence goes on from NC_142365.1 coordinate 33,371,134, forward strand.
ACGGTGCGAATAAAAGGCATCGGAGCAACACACATACACAGCGCTCTTCTCAACACAAAACCTGCTACCGTTGTGGCTCCAACTCTCAACTAGCAAACGACCCCAAATGCCCTGCTAAAAATGCAACCTATGTGGAAAAATGGGACATTTTGCTAAAGTGTGCCGCAGCCCAGTCCCTACGCGATCAGTGAGATAAGTTACTGTCACAGACCTTACTGTGTGTCATGTAGCCCCTACAGCTGCGGTCTCAAAGCGCCTTACGTGTACAGTTGCTCTCCATGCGAATGATGAACAGTCACTTACTACTGACCTGCTTGTGGACACTGGTTCAGCAGTCTCAATTCTGCCAGAGAGCATTTACAGACATTCATTCATGCACGTGCCTCTCTCAAAGCCTACTGTACGCCTGGTGACCTACATGAAGAAGCCAATTCCAGTGTTGGGCTGTCTTCAACTTACTGCTACATACTGCAATCAGAGTGCACATACTGACTTCTACATAGTTCCTGACGGTACACCACTACTGGGAATGGACCTGTTCACTGCACTTCGCCTTCACATACAAGATGGGCAGATTGCAACACCTGCTGCATCAGGGATGAGTCACACCGTCAACGCTACAAATGCTTTAGGCGTTGCTACAGGTTTTATACACAAAGTTAAAGTGCGTGCAGACGTGCCTCCAGTCCAGCAAAAGCTACGCAGACTCCCATATGCCGTGCGTGACAAGGTGTCGGAGGAGCTGACGAAACTGGAGACTGATGGCATCATCGAGAGTGTGGACGCGTCTGCCTGGGTGTCGCCTCTGGTGGTCGTGAGCAAGAAAACAGGTGACCTTCGTGTGTGTGTGGACTTACGTGAACCAAACAAGGCTGTGGTGATCGACAGTCACCCGCTGCCACACATTGAGGAGGTGTTCACTGAGCTCCGTGGCGCTACAATGTTTTCCACGATTGACCTACAAAATGCACACCACCAAGTGCAGCTACATCCAAGCAGCAGAGATCTTACAGCGTTTATAACGCAAGATGGACCGTTTCGTTTCACACGAGTGCCTTACGGCCTGGCCTCAGCACCCAGTGCCTTCCAACGCATGATGTCTCAGATCCTGGCTGGTCAAAATGGTGTGCAGTGCTATTTGGACGACATCATTGTCAGTGGGGAGACGCCGGAAATACATGACACCAGATTGAAAGCCGTTCTCCATCGTTTACAGGCGAGTGGGCTGAAGCTCAATGCTGCAAAATGCCACTTCAGAACAACAGAGTTGTCCTTCCTTGGGCATCTCATCTCTGCCCCTGGTCTACATCCAGACCCTGGCCATGTACTGTCTGTGGTTGAAGCTCCCCCTCCACACGACGCTCAATCTCTGCGATCTTTCCTAGGCCTGACTGCGTGGTACTCAAAGTTCATCCCCAACTACGCCATGCTTGTGGAACCTCTCCATGCTCTACTCAGACAGTCTGCTACATTCCACTGGTCTGAGGAGGCGCAAGCGAACTTTTCCAAAGTGAAGGAGATCATCACTACTAGCTCTGCACTCGCCTTGTTTGACCCTTCCCTGCCAACAGTCGTGACAACAGATGCGTCAGACTATGGCATCGGTGCTGTGTTGACACAAATGAAAGATGACACAGAACAGACCTTTGCATTTGCTTCCAGGGCGCTGACTGCATGCGAGCGAAATTACTCAACAGTCTAAAAAGAGGCTTTGGCATGCGTCTGGGCGACTGAAAAGTGGCGTACTTATCTCTGGGGCCGTCACTTCATTTTACGGACTGATCATAGCCCTTTGACCACTCTACTCACAACCAAAGGCCTTGGACGTGCAGGCATGAGAATAGCTCGCTGGTCTGCTCGCCTGCTGTGTTTTAACTACACAATCAAAACCGGGACATGAGAATGTTACTGCAGATTGCTTGTCACGTTTGCCTCTCCCCATCACAGACGACCACGAGGAGATGGAGTTGGAGATGGTGGCTGCTGTTTCTCCTGATTTTGCTGCTGTCACTGCTGATGAGCTCTCCAGTGCGTGTGAGGAATATCCGGTGCTACAGAAGGTGCAGAAAGGATGGCCTCGTACTGCAAAAGGCCTTGACCCCCTCATCGTGCCATACTTCCGTGTGCAAAATGAGCTTGCCGTGCAGAACAGTGTCATTATGCGTGGCACTCATCGTGTTGTGATACCACAAACGCCTACAGGAAAAAATGATCCAACTTGCTCACGCTACATACACACCAAGGTATTGTTCGCACAAAACATAGACTGAAAGACTTGTACTGGTGGCCTGGAATGGATTCTCAGGTTGAGCCCGCCATCAAATCAAGCACCACCTGCTTGCAGCATGACAAAACCGCAACCACACGTACTGCCCCGTTACAGCCTGTGCCTACCCCAACTGCTGCCTGGGAAAAGGTTGCTGTGGACATCGTTGGTCCTATTCACTCTGCGCCTGCTGATTGCCGCTTCGCCATCACCCTCATTGACTATTACAGCTGATGGCCTGAGATTGCCTTCTGCTCAAATGTTACTTCTGCCTCTGTTATGACTTTTCTTTCCACTGTGTTTAGCAGAGAAGGTAATCCACAGGAAATTGTTACTGACAATGGCCCTCAGTTCGTGTCGACTGAGTTTGAAGCATTCCTTAGTGACAGGAACATCACACACCGTCGCAGCTCTGTGTACTACCCACAGGCCAACAGTGAAATTGAGCGTTTCAACAGAGTCTTCAAGAACTGTCTACAAACAGCCAACATCAAAGGTAAACCACTGAAAGCTTTCTTCACTAAGTTTTTACACACTTACAGAGCCACACCACATGCCGTGACTTCAGTGTCCCCCGCTGAACTGTAGCATGGTAGACCACTGAATACCAAGATTCACATCACAGGTCTTCACTCCATGCGCCCCACTGCTGACAAAGGCAACATGCTACAAAACATAAAAAACAAACAACAGATGTCAAAACAATACACTGACAAACGTCATGGTGCAAAATCACCCAGCTTCCAGATTGGCTCTGCGGTTCGCATCCGCAAACCTGGAATCATTGCCAAAGGATACTCAAAGTTCACCAAGCCACTGACAGTGGTAGCCCAAAAGGGTCCGGCCACTTATCTGCTGTCTGATGGAAAGGTGTGGAATGCTTTCCACCTTGCTCCAGCATCACAGCCTGCTGATGCTTGTCTCCTGCCAAGCAACCAAGGTGCTGAGCCACCCGAACCTGGAACTGTGCCCTCACCACATCCCTCTCCGAGTGCACAGAGAATACGACATGTTCCTGCATGGCTTCAAGATTACGTGATTTAAAAAAAAAAAAAGAGAGAGAGGACATGAAAAATGTTCATTGTTTTAAAAATTGTCATGTTTGTTTATGATTGGGATCCTCATACAGTCTGCTTACGTTTACAAGGTTTACACACTTTTTGCTTACCAATATTGACAGTATAGTTCCTTACAATATGGCTTATCTTTGATAAATACTTCCTGCAATTTGGTAATGAGTATTAGTTCACAATGTTTACAAGTCTTACTTTACTATTTGCTTCACCTGATATAGACATTGTAATTCCTTACAATATTGCTTACCTTTGATAAATATTTACCTCTTATCTGGTAATGAATATTGAAATGTATGTTTTCTATAAGCTCATACTTACCAAAGAGTTATTGCTTGTTTCAGATTAATGCTACTCTATTTGTTATTTCTAGTTTTCAATAATGGAGTAGAATTCTTATGCTACTGTTTGTGTCCTATTCTAACAAAAGGGGAATATGTGCTATTGTGTAATACACTCCCCTTCCTGCGGTGTCGCTGTATACTAATGTGCACTTGTGCTTGATCGACCGATGAAAAGTGGAGTAAACAGTCTATGAGTCGTATGGTCCGTGTCTGTGTTGTAAGAACAAGCTATTACAATCCTACTACATACACAACAGTTATGTCAAAAGCTTACACACATACTGGTTCCAATGTGTTCGCAATAGGCACTTGTCAAATTCACTCACATGCAGTACTAAAATCCTCTGATAAAACTATGTCAAACACTTACACGCGCACTGGTCAAATGCGATCACAAGCACTGGTCAAAGGCGTTCAATTGCAGTACTATCCGTTTAATTGCAGTATTATCCTCTGATAAACTTATGTCAAAAGTTTACACACGCACTGGTCAAATGCGTTCACTTATACTACTGAAATGGTCTCAGCCTATTTTAAAACACGTGTAAAACTCTTCCATACACACTTATGAAATATCTGGGTTCTAAAAGACATGTAAAATATGCTAATAAAAAGTGCAGAAATGCTTTCATCATACACAAGAAACGGGCCTTTTATAAAAATTATTTAATATGCGTTGTAAACACAAATCTCATTCAACATTTACAGTCCTGGGCATATGAAAGTACACCCTATCTGAAAAATGACTAATTCACTAATGAGCACAAGACCGACTACCCAAATGTTTACAAAACTTTTGCATTTATTTAAGTATTTTATCTTCAGCGTGAAATGTTGATACAAACTCCAGTTTACCAAGATGCCACGAGTCCAATAAAGCCACCCTTTGGAAAGAAATTACTACATATTGTATTTTATATGACTTACATGACCTTTATGGTCAACATGTCCACGACACATGACATCAAAAGTTGACGCTTTACCTAAGGCTCTACTCGTATGCGCAACCTGGTCATAAATAAATAAAAACGATTATTTTCGCATAATGGACAAATTTACATTTTTCACGAATCAATAGTTTGATTTTTTTTTTTTGTAGTACAGTGCAGAATATCTTGAGTTTAAGAATAAATCAATGGTAATGTTAGACCTGTGGGGATTGTCTCATTTGTTCTGATCACTATATCTACAAAGAAAGCTCATGGGGGATAAAGTAAAGGCATTCAGTTGTTTTAAAATAAGATTGATTTTTGACAAAAAACCTGAGATATTATCCAGGTAGATTTTTCTTTGAAGAAACGGAATTTAAACCATGCCCACATCAACCAGCAATTAAAATAAACACATAAGTAAGAAGAACAATACATTTATATTTATTTTCCGAAATCGCTTATCCTGATTAAGGTCGCAGGGGTGCATTGCTTATAGATGTATATATAAATGGTAAATGGTCTGCATTTATATAGCGCTTTTCAAGTCAATAAAGACTTCCCAAAGCGCTTTACAATGTGCTTCACACTTACCCATTCACACACACTAACACACCAATAGTGGCCGTGCAGCCATGCAAGGTGCCAACCTGCTTATTGGGGGCATCAGGGATTCAGTGTCTTGCCCAAGGACACTTCGACATACAACACGGAGGAGCCCGGGAATCGAACCTGCAATCTCTTGATCCCAAGACGAGCGCTCTACCTCCTGAGCTAAAAACACCATTATATTATATAGATAGATATATACTTATATCTAATATGTAAATAAAATCAGCCATGTTTTGGCAAAGTGATGGGTATCAATGACAGCTCGAATTGAGTATCTTATAGAGCTGAGGAAATGTGGTGTTCTTCATCTCTGGACATAAATAGTGCATGTATGCTTTATTTAAACAACTACCCATTGCTTCATTCACTAAAGTGTACCTGTTACGATTATGAAAATGATTAAACAGTCGAGGAGCGTCGGTCCACGAATTTGTCCCTTCCTACATACCGTCATGACGAACACAATAGCAGTTTTTTTCAACAGTCCAAAATTTCAATTGCCCTCCGTCAGGATATTTTGTGCATTGAAATATTTTATTGTGTCAGGCTGTACACAATAGAACACAATACTGATCATTGTAAACTCATCGGCAAGCTAATAATGTGCATGATAGAAAAACCAAACTGCAAATATTTTTCCGGACGACACCGTGTTGTGTCTGGGAGTGAACACTTTCTCCAGCTCAGCCGCCGGGATCCCGAGGAGTTCTCAGGCCAGCCTAGAGACATAGTCTCCCCAGCGTGTCCTGGGTCGCCCATGGGGCCTCCTGCCGGTGGGACATGACCGGAACACCTCCCAAGGGAGGTGTCCAGGAGGCATCCTTATCAGATGACCGAGCCACTTAAACTGGCTCCCCTCAATGCGGAGGAGCAGTGGCTCTACAGAGTCCCTCCCGGATGACTGAGCTTCCCACCTTATCTCTAAGGGAGAACCCAGACACCCTGCGGAGGAAACTCATTTCAGCCACTTGAATCCGGGATCGTGTTCTTTCGGTCATAACCCATAGTTCATGACCATAGGTGGGGCTAGGATCGACCAGCAGATCGAGAGCTTTGCCTTTAGGCTCAGCTCTCTCTTCACCACAACGGACTGGTACAGGGTCCGAATGACGGCAGAAGCTGCACTGACCCGTCTGTCGATTTCCCGTTCCATCCTACCCTCACTCGTGATCAAAACCCCAAGATACGTGAACTCCCCCACTTGGGGCAAGATCTCATCCCCAACCTGGAGGGAGCATGCCACCCTTTTCCGGCTGAGTACCATGGTCTCGAACTTAGAGGTCCGCTTCTCACTTGGCTGCGATTTGCTCCAGTGAGTGCTGAAGATCACGGCCTGAGGAAGCCAACAGCACCACGTCATCTGTAAAAAGCAGTGATGCAATGCTAAGGCCCCCAAACCGGACTCCATCCCCACCAAAGCCGCATCTAGAAGTTCCGAACATAAAAGTTATGACCAGAATCAGTGACAAAGGACAGCGCTGGCGAAGTCCAACCCTCACCACGAACGAATCCGACTTACTGCCGGCAATTCGGACCAGACTCTGGCACTGGGCATACAGGGAGCGCACAGCCTAGATAAGACTGTGCGGTATCCCTTACTCCCGAATCACCTACCACAGGGCCTCCCAAGGAACACGGTCGAATTCCTTCTCAGACTTCACAAACCACATGTAGACCGGATAGGCAAACTACCATGCACCCTTAAGGACCCTGCAGAGGGTATAGAGCTGGTCCAGTGTTGCATGGCCGGAACGAAAACCACACTGCTCCTCCTGAATCCGAGATTTGACCTCCTGGCGGACCCTCCTCTCCAGTAATCCTGAATAGACCTTAGCAGAGAGGCTGAGAAGTGTGATTCCCCTGTAGTTGGAACACACTCTCCGGTCCCCCTTCTCAAAGAGGGGAACCACCACCCCTGTCTGCCAGTCCAGAGGCACTGTCCCTGATGTCCAAGCGATGTTGCAGAGGCGTGTCACGCCCACAACATCCAGAGCCTTAATAAAGCCCTGGAGGATCTCATCGACCCCTGGGGCCCCCCCACCAAGGAGCTTTTTGGCCACCTCAGTGACTTCAACCCCAGAGATATGAGAGCCCAACTTGGAGTCCTCCGGCTCTGCTTACCCAGAGAAAGACGTATCAGTGGGATTGAGGAGGTCTTCGAAGTACTCTTCACAACGTCCAGTGTCGAGGTCAGCAGCGCCCCATCAGCAGCGCCCCATCGCCACTATACACAATGTTGATGGCACACCGCTTCCCCCCCTTAAGACGCAGAATCTGAAGTCGCCTTCCATGGCCTCGCCAAACTGCTCCCACACCCGAGTTTTTGCCTGGGCAACCACCGGAAGCGGCTCAGTGTGGCTCGGTGTTTCCAAATTATAAAGAAAATGATGTAATCGGCTATTTTCTTTAAAGTAGTTAAGTTGGGGCGGCACGGCAGCTGGGTGGTAAGCGCGCAGCTCCACGGTGCGGACATTCAGCGTTCAAGTCCAGCTACCAGCCTTCCTGTGCAGAGTTAGCATGTTCTCCCTGTGCTTGCGTAGGTTTCCTTCGGGTGCTCCGGTTTCCACCCACATTCCAAAAACGTGCATGTCAGGTTAATTGGCCGGATCAAATTGTCCCGAGGTGTGCCCATTGCCCGAAGATAGTTGGGATGGGCTTCAGCACCCCCCGCGACCCTACTGAGGAGAAGTGGTGCAGACAATGGATGGATGTTTGGATAGTTAAGTAGCATGTCGGAATGGAACGTAGCTATTAACATTAGCACCAGTACGCCTGCATCAACTTCACTTGACTCGTATTGACCGTGGCATTACAATATTGTCTTGCAATGCGTCATTATGCTTTAAATTAACACATATACAGGACTGTCTCAGAAAATTAGAATATTGTGATAAAGTACTTTATTTTCTGTAATGCAATTAAAAAAACAAAAATGTCATACATTCTGGATTCATTACACATCAACTGAACTATTTCAAGCCTTTTATTATTTGAATATTGCTGATTTTGGCTTACAGCTGAAGAAAACTCAAAAATCCTATCTCAAAATATTAGAATATCATGAAAAAGTATACAAGTAGGCTATTCAACTAATCACCTGAATCATCTAATTAACTCGAAACACCTTGCGAGGGTTTCCTGAGCCTTAAAAACACTCAGCTTGGTTCAGTAAACTAAATCACAAGTATGGGGAAGACTGCTGATCTGACTGCTGTCCAGAGGACCATCATTGATACCCTCCATCAGGAGGGTAAGACACAAAAAGAAATTTCTCAAAGAGCAGGCTGTTCACAGAGTGCAGTTTCAAAGCATATCCACAAAAAGTCTGTTGGAAGGGAAAAATGTGGCCGGAAACGCTGCACAACCAAGAGAGATGACCGCAGCCTTAACAAAATTGTGAAGAAGAGCCGCTTCCAGAATTTGGGGGAGCTTCAAACACAGTGGGCTGAAGCTGGAGTCCAGGTATCAAAAGCCACAGTTCACAGACGTATCCGGGAAATGGGCTACAATAGCCGTATTCCCATGGTCAAGCCACTTCTGAACTCAAGACAACGGAAGAAGCGTCTGACTTGGGCTATGGAGAAGAAGCACTGGACAGTTGCAGAGTGGTCCAAAGTCTTCTTTTCAGACGAAAGCAAGTTTTACATTTCATTTGGAAGTCAAGGCGCCAGAGTCTGGAGAAAGACTGGAGAGGAGCAAAATCCAAGTTGCTTGAAATCCAGTGTGAAGTTCCCACAGTCAGCAATGGTTTGGGGAGCCATGTCAGCTGCTGGTGTTGGTCCACTGTGTTTCATCAAGTCCAGAGTAAATGCAACTGTGTACCAAGAGATTTTAGAGCACTACATGCTTCCATCTGCTGAAAAGCTCTATGGAGATGAGGATTTCATTTTCCAGCATGATCTGGCACCTGCCCACAGTGCCAAAACCACCAGTAACTGGTGCACTGACCATGGCATCACTGTCCTTGATTGGCCTGCTAATTCCCCTGACCTGAACCCCATCGAGAATTTGTGGGGTATAGTTAAGAAGAAGATGAAAGACACACACCAGACCTACAAATGCAAATGAGCTGAAGGCCGCTATCGAAGCATCCCGGGCATCAATAACACCTCAGCAATGCCACAGGCTGATTGCCTCCATGCCACGCCGGATTGATGCAGTAATCCGTGCAAAAGGATTCCCAACCAAGTACTGAGTGCATTAATGGACATTTTCAAATGTTTGATTTAGTTTTGCTGTTATAAAATTATTTTTTTACTTGGTCTGAGGAAGTATTCTAATATTTTGAGATAGGATTTTTGAGTTTTTTTCAGCTGTAAGCCAAAATCAGCAATATTCAAATAATAAAAGGCTTGAAATAGTTCAGTTGATGTGTAATGAATCCAGAATGTATGACATTTTTGTTTTTTTAATTGCATTACAGAAAATAAAGAACTTTATCACAATATTCTAATTTTCTGAGACAGTCCTGTATTAACAAGTCTGAAAGTATATCAGTCACGCTAGCAATGAAAACACGCTCTTTGTTGAATCAGGGTACTTTATTGCTTTTGCCTCAGCTCTGTATTTTATTTTGAAAATATGAATTCCGACTGGTCAAGTATACAATATCCTGTAAACCTCTCACACACTTTGTTAAAACGCGGTCACTCACACTACTACAATGCCCTTTCTTAAACCGTTGAAACACCTTCACAAATACATGTGAGATGCTCTCACACACAAGAGTGAGATGTCTGTGTTCACAAATGAATAGTAAAACAGCCCAGAAACTGTTTTGAAATGCTTCCTTCCACAATGGTCAAACTCTTCGCACTTTCACTCGCTATGTGCCCTAGTCACTCGGTTTTGCGCGTTCACGTGAAAATGGGGTGTGTCCCGATACTCTCAAGACCGAGGGAGAAGTGCCCTCAAACCATGTCATAACCACTTCAGACCTAGGGAGCTCCCTACCTCACTTGGCGGCGAAGTGACTACCCAGAAGGCTTTGCGAATTCTCATTATCAACAAACATGCCCGGAAAGGAACCGCACAAATGTAAGTAGTTTTCCGCAACCACGCATGTATTTGCAACAAAATGTATTGAGATATCTTAGTTAGACGTAAATGCAATAGAAAATCGTATTTTCGCGTTAAAACATGAACATTGCAAAATCGCTACTTTACGAAGTGCACAAATTTACCAAGGGAGCTGCCAAAAAAGAATCTTCACGCTACAAACTGTAAAGTAGGATAACTGTGCAGAAAATCACGGTTCAGCCCATCCCTGTTTGTATCTTAAACGAGTCGTGCTTTTACATCTACATGGCCAGTCGCTAAAGGAGCATAGTCAGAATAACGTTCTGGACATAAGCGCTTGTTTACTGCACACAATTTCGGGTGTCGTGTTTTATTTACAATATGATTCTTTCATGTGAGAATGCATTAGTTTTCATCATGCATTATGAGTAATGTCTCCGAATTTCACGTGAAAATACAGTTGAAACAAATTACTATCACACAGTCCACTGCCTTCTCTGTAAACACATATTAAGTAAACTACTCTTCTTGCACTATCGGCACTATGGTAAAATACTATACGTAGCCAAAATACAATACAACTTTATTTATATCTGTACATTCAAGGAAACTGTGGGGGTCAGATGCATCGACATTTCGTTCTGTATACACGTGTACTAGAATGACAATAAAGTAGATCTGAATCTGAATCTGAATCTGAATCTAACTACCTTCTCAAAATGTTGTCCAAATGTGGAGACAATTCTAAAGCATATGTGATGCTGGCCAATAGAAGGCTCTTAAAGCCATAAGAATAACATGTCAATTTTGTGTATCTATTCACTATCAAATAATTATCCAGAACACATCCTATAATTTCTCACATCAACTTGTTGAGCATCCTATACACAGTTGTTTTTGTGCAATACACAAGCATTAAGTAATTCTTGTTTTTTCCACCCAACCTAAAGGCCAATGTAGAACGTCCCGTGGAAGAGCTGGCCACCATCACAGCTACCACGCCATCCACACCGACGGGCACATCGTTGGCATCTTCTAATCCGGCGCCAAACCCCAAATCACCCAGAAAAAAAAGGAAACACGATACACTCCTTGACTTTTTGAAAGAGGAGTCTGCCGGAGTGACGAAAAGGCTCGAGGAAAGTGTGGCCAAAACTGAGCGGTTCCCGTCCTTTTTGGGAAGCTCGTGGACAAATTTCCAGAACAGTGACATCCCTGCAATGTTTCCCTTTGTTTTATAAAAGGAAAATATTTTATTTTATTAAGAACTCAATGAAGTTCCAGTTTGTGTTTTCCAGCTTTATGGAAGTATTGGTATATTTTTGTTACAATTTGTGACACATTATTTATTTACTATTATGTATTTCGGCCCAATGTGATTTTGTTTTTCTGAAAGTAAACTATTATTTAAACTGGAGTGATTTGTAGTTGTTTTCTGTCCAACAGTCACATAGTTCACACACAGTATCTCACATCATTATGAAATAAACCACCAAGGTGTTACTCAAAATAAAGATGTTTATTGAATAGTAATGCAGAAAAGCACGGAATGCAAATGTGGGTCTAACTTCCAAAGCCTAAAACATGGCTTTTGGGCAATGTATTCCATATTAACTGTGGACAATTCTGTGTATAGTGGACCTGGGAACCCTGAAGACCCGTGACACCACACAGTAGGACAGACCGTGGGCCAGCCAGTACAGGCCCTCCAGCCATGGCCCTGTTCCCTCTTGAGCAGCTCCTGCAGGGCCCACATGACCTTCTTGCTCAACCTTAAGTCCTGAATGAGTTTTGACTTCACATCGAACCATAAGCACAGGATGGGAACATTCCTGTCCAACCTGTCCACGCTTATGGGACAGCCACTCTGGAACACAATAGATAACAAACAATTTAGACATAAATGTGGGCATAGAAAAGAAAAAGACAGCTTTTACTCGTGATGTAAGCATCATGAAAAAATGTTGAAATGACCTTTTTTATATCCAATGACAACTCTTTTGAATTAAATTCCTTATGAACTAAGGTTTTTGGGTCGTACAGGGAAGTTTGGTGACGATATTATGTCAGCTTAAGGGTCAGGTGGACTGTTCTTGTGTTTGTTTACTTTTCATCATGTCACACACTAAAGACCCCTAGTATATGTCATAAAATGGCATTAAGATACTAATAAGTAGATTGCCATCTATGTCTACACAAACTTAAGGTATTATGTGAACGTGCATTGTATGTTAACTTTTACTGTATTTGACCGAACGGGTCATTTTTTTTAATGAGTGTACGTACCTTGTAAAGATGAATCAGCACTACATAGCGCCGAAGCTGTCTTCAGTATAGCACATTTCTCCTCCGTTGATTGGAGACACGGAAAAGATGATGAGCTTTCAGGCAATCGGTAATAACACAGCTGTAGCGGGCATTTTTAACGTTGCACGAACTCTCCAACTGACACACCACAGGTTGAGACTCGAGTTGTTTACATGTGACGTAGACCAATACGTCACTGAGGTCTACTGCCAATTCATATTACGGCCATCTACTGGACTGGGGTGGAACCTTGCAAGTGTCGTCCAATTTCTTAGGGGACAATCTCCACTTTGCACTCCACTCACGGAGGGCACTTCCCTATCGAGGGACCTCACTGGAGGGTTCTCAGGGCCAAGTGAGAGGAATGGGATTGGGCCTAAAGTTTATAAGAGGATTTCAGTCCTGAAAGTGAACGCATTTGACCAGTTTGTGTGTAAGCCTTTTGACATTTGTTTATGAGACGATCTCAGTACTGTATGTGAGTGAATTTGACCAGTGCTTTTTGCGAATGCATTTGACCATTATGTGTGCTAGCTTTTGAAATAAAATTATCAGGGGATTTCAGTGCTGTATGTAAGTGAATTTGACTAGTGGTTTAAACACAAACCACTAAGCAGTGTAAGCGAGAGCATTTAAGGAGTACGTAAGCGTTTGACTTGTGTTGTGAGAGTATTTCAGTAGTATAAGTGAGACGTGTTTGACCTGCACATACGAACGTAAGCATTTGAACAGTACGTGTGTAAGCTTTTGACCAGTATGTGTGCAAGCTTTTTACATGTGTTTCCTTTCACTGTATTGCATGAGAGCATTTTAGGTGCAAGGGTGAGAGCCAATCCTGAATTATGGTCCCGACGGCACCCCATTCTTAATACAGTACAGTACTGTGTTTATTTACAGAACCAAACATCATTGAGTTCCTTTCAGGACAAAAAGACGAACAAACCTAAAAGACGACATTATATGCAATTTATTTGTTTTGAACTTTTTATACTGTCAGGTCAAAGTAGTTTGCAAGCCTCTGGACATTTCCCCTAAATGTGAATAAATACAACAAAGTTAAATATATACTTACATTATAAATACATGCTGCAAGTAAAACAGCAACAGAATGTCACACGCCTGACATCTAGTGGCCATTTAGTAACATGAACAATAGTACAACATTTTATAGACCAGGAGTCTCCAACCTGGTGATAATTAGCAGATGACCAGCATGGTAATAACATGATATAATTAAATTTTAGAAAAATAAAAATAAAAAGTTCCAAATTGTGTGCTTCATGGACAAAAACATGATTCAAGTATTGATACATATGTTTAAGCAATTAAAAGAATATATTGAAAATCTACCCATGTATCAAACAAATTTACTCTATTGTTTTTTATGGATTTATTTTACAGGAAGTACATCAGATTAAATTCCAATTTGTTGTCATGATTGCCAATTCAGAGCACTTGTGCCTGCTCAATTGGCGCCAACAGCCCTGAGAGCTGATTGGCTGATGAACTCCTTTTAAACCCCCGGCTTTCAAGAGATCCATGTCAGATCGTTATATGCGAACCGATGCTCCCAGCACGGCAAGCTCTTACGTCAGACTCTGTTCCTGCCCTGTTTTTCTCTGCCTGATCCTCATTGCCAACCTGTTTCCGGACCTGACTCTGCCGCGTTTTGCCTGCCCGTTATCCGATCTGTTTAGCCCCGCTACCTGCCTGCCTCCTGTTGCCTACCTCGTTTCCGAACTTGAAACCGCCCTTGCTCTCCAGTCCCGGCTAACAACTTGTAATCTAGTTCCCTTTAAGTTTTTACCTGATTACTTTTGTAGTTAACTATCAAGCTACCTTTTGAAATTCCAGAAATTCATATCAAACTGGGTACCCCTCGCGCAAATTAGTAACAAAAAGTAGTTCTCACCTTGAAAAAAGTTTCAGACCGCTGAAAACCTTTTTCAGCCTGCGTCATCACCGGATATCGGCAGGATGCGTGCACATTGTTGACCCGAAACAACGGATTAGTGGTAGGAGTTTGAATAGAGCGAGGGAAAATTTGTTTGCCGAGTTACATTTTTAGAATCAAAGTTTACTGGTGCACAAATTACAATTTTAAGGATATTTTTTTTCCAAATCCCAGAGGTAACAGGCCTCTTTTGAAAAGGCCTGTTACCTCTGGAATTTGGAGGCTGTGGCTGCAGGCCATCAAAAACACTGACAGGACAGAGGACATCATTAGGAATGTCCGCATTTGCAGTGTCCAATTTACACTGGTATCTTGGCTATCTGGTTTGGATTGACTTGTTTTGCGAATCATTTAGTAAGTGTAAGTAATATTCATGTCAGGTAATTGTGTTTCCTAACTTTGCTACTACTCATGCTAGCTGGTAGATCTTTTGTAATTATCTCATCTCATCTCATCTCATTAGCTGCACCGCTTATCCTCAGTAGGGTCGCGGGGGTGCTGGAGCCCATCCCAGCAATCATCGGGCAGTGGGCAGGGGACACCCTGTACTGATTGCACACGGGGACAGGCAACTCACTCGCTCATTAACACCTAGGGACAATTTGGACCGGCCAATTCACCTGTAAGGCATGTCTTTGGAATGTGGGAGGAAACTGGAGTGCCCGGAGGAAACCCACGCAAGCACGGGGAGAACATACAAACACCGCACATTAAGGCCGGTAGCTGGATTTGAACCCACGCAGGAGGTTCCCACGACCTCAGAACTGTGCCGCACACGCGCTAACCACTGCACCGCCGTGCTTATGTTACATATGCCTTATTTAATTATAATAGATTATCATAATGCTATTAGTAATAACTATTGTTTTATTTGTTTTGAACGACCAGTTTTTACTAGTGTTGATGAGGATTGCAAGACAGCCAAAATTATAGATCCTATCCAGTCATTTGGTGTGAATAGTTTCATGTGGAAATGAGTAATTACTTCTTTAAATTCTCATCTCATTAGCTACACCGCTTATCCTCAGTTGTGTCGCGGGGGTGCTGGAGCCCATTCCAGCAATCTGAAGGAGTGAGCGCACTCCTTCCAGCATGTATCTATTGTGGTTAATGTTATCGCGGGTGTTTTTTAATTGTTTTCTAAACGTAATTGCACCACTTTTCTTTGCACCGTTGTGACGATGCACCATTATTTCATTGCATTTTTTTTATTAAAACTTAGGCCAGTTTCAAAGCACTACATTGTAAATATTTTGCCTATTTATCCCAACAGTCAATTATCTTACTTTTCTCTTTAAAGTCTTGTTTCCATGTTTACCTTGAAGTGACATGTCTATATTATTTGCTTAGAATGTTTCACTACGATGATATCAATGAATATAAAGAGAATCCAATTCAAATCATAAATATTAACCTCAATAACAGTATATCGAATAAACCCCCGAAACAGCCCAACCCCCCCCCCCCTCCCACACCCGTAAAATATTTTATATTATAATGTTACTGTGTAAATATTGTCACGATCCTGTCAGTTGCCCTCTAATTACCCTCACCTGCGCTCACTCCTTCAGCCCCAGCTGCCACTCGTGTACTAATTATCCCTCTCCCTGTTTAAGTGCTTCCTCTCCGGTCACTCTTGGTCAGTCCAGCAGCAAACTTCAGCACATGCAAGGCAAGCACTTTTGACTCTGGCTCCCGGTTTTGATTCCCACCTGTTCCTGCATCCTGCGACCTGCCTGCCCACCTCGTCTTCCTGCCTGATTCCTTCCCCTGATTCCTGCTATCGGTCCCCTGTCCCTGACTTCCCGATCGTCTCCGGTTACCTGACTTGCTCCAATCCACGATCATGCTCTGCTCTCCAGCCACGAACGGTCCGCCTCGCTACCCGTCACCAGCCGCGGGGTCTTCCTGCTTCACCTGCCCAGTGAGCACTAGATCGCTGTTTTTTTCCTCTCGCCCTGATCCTCCCGATTCCTTAATAAAGTGTTGTGTGAAACGTTACGCATTTGGGTCCACTGTTTGTTCTGATCTTGACAAATATATGAATTAAAAACAGAGTAAATGCTTGGAAGGTTGATATTTTAAGTTCTTTATGAGTTTAGTGTCACACTTTCCTTTACAGCAACATACAGGTATGGATGTTCCAATGAAGTTTGCTTGAATTTCAATTCAACTTCTGATGCATATGATTTTATGGGAAACAAAGGCACATTATTCATTTTATCTCACAAATGAAAACCAAGTAAAACAGTGGTTTAAAACATTTTCATAATTTCCCCTTTATTACATGAACCTTTCCAAGCCCCAATCATCGACATTATTTATATTATAAGGATATGCTGCCGACTCGACTGCAGAATAAGATAAATAAATACCTTTGTCCCACTACACAAACACCCTTCGAACAAACACAAAAGTAGTAAAAGTCTCATTCAAACCAATAATTTGCGTTGTCAATAAATAAGCCAACATCTATAGTATAGCTGTCCTCATTTATGTACATGAATCATTCAGTTTCCCACTTTGGAAGAAAAAGTCTTAAAATGTTCCTATGAAAAAGTGCGTGGATAGGTGGGGTATAGCAGTTCCTAGCGAACTGCCGAGCAACCGCATGCACAAACCCATAATATACTGCTTTTTCCATTGTTGTTGATTTAGTGCAACAAAAAAAAACATAAATAAATACAAACGTGGAAAAGAGAAGGATAAAACGGATGCGCAGTGGTTAGCGTGTGCGGCACAGTTTTGAGGTCATGGGACCAAACCTTCCGGTGTGGAGTTTGCATGTCCTCCCTATGCTTGCGTGGGTTTCCTCCGGGCCCTACGGTTTCCTCCCACATTCCAAAAACATGCATGTCAGGTTAATTGGCCAGTCCAAATTGTCCCTAGGTGTGAATGAGCGAGTGAGTTGTCTCTCCCTGTGTGCCCTGCGACTGGCTGGCAACCAGTTCAGGGTGTCGTCTGCCCACTGCCCGAAGACAGCTGGGATGGGCTCCAGCACCCCCGCAAATCTATTGAGGATAAGCGGTGCAGATAATGGATGGAAAAGAGAAGAGTGACAGTTCTGCTCCACAAAATGGCCACCAATACTTGGTAAGGCAGGAGGTACCCTTGAGCAGACGTACAAAAAAGTCAATTCCTATTCAAAAAAAAGAGAAGAAGGAAAAAATATATATAAACTACTTGTTGAGATGGATGAATGTCTTTCTTGTATTTTCCTCTTCTTTCTTTGTTCACCAATGCATATTATTTTGTCATTTTGGAGCTTCACAGTCACATAGAGATGGCGCTGTAGAGCTGTTCAATCTTTTCTTTAAAGAATTCTCGAAGCTCAGGCCGCTTAGCCTTTAGGGTGGGTGTCAGCAGCCCGTTCTGGATTGAAAACATCTCGCAGTGGATGTAGATGTTTTTCACCTGGAACAAGTGAGTAGAACGGTAAATATGTCTTAGTTCAGAGGTGTCAAATATGTGGCCCACAGCCAGATTAGTCCCGCCAACTGATTTATATCCAGCCCCCAAGATAATTCTGAAAGAAACACAAGAAAAAATGAGCACCATCACTTCAAACAATGGCCTGCAGTTTAAATATGTCCACTTGATGTCGACAAAACCAGGTGACACTCCCAAAGTAAACCACCCACTCTGACTGTATTTTCTGACTACCAATTAATCAACCAGAAACCATTTCAGGAAACACCCATCCCACTGTTATTTTACTTTAGGTCACAAACATTCTGTTAAGGCAAACATTCTGTTCATGCACCACACGCACTCGTGTGTGGTGTATGAATGTCTCTTAACTGCGACATTTGCTACTAAACTACCCTTTTTTATTTATCCCCCAGCAATGGGAATTTACCGATTAGTCCCTGGTTTCAAAAATAGCACATGGGTGTCTTTGCGGAATTTTAAAATAAGCTTTAGCTTCTTCCTATAATAGATATGAAACATTAGTATTTCTTGACCCATTTTTGTCACTTTCCAGTTTGCAAGATTTTCCCTGAGTTAAATAACCTCTAGTGAAATTTAATTCAGTTGTGGTTTTCCTTTTTTTTTCACAAATGGACATATGATAAACACAAAAACCTTAAAATTTAGTGAAGCAAAAAGTTATAGGAGGAACACACATTTTTCCAACATAGTGAGGCAGCTCTACAAGAATATAATCTCTTCTGAGAGTCGCTCATGCGCAATAGTGTCTCTGTCTTGAGCGGTAACATACAGAAATGTCTGTGTTAACGTCAAGTACGCGTAGAAAAACTCCTTAGGTTTTGGAGCATTCTAGCCTTGATTCGGCGAAGAAAAAGACTACATGACAAGTTTGCAAAGCAGACCATGCGTATCATGGCATTACCTCAGTTATGCACCAACATTTAAAGAGAACAGTTGGACAGTTGAAAAAAACAGAGTCTGACTCGCCTCTATAAGACTCAAGCAAAATTATCTTACAGGTTTTGTTGACATGCATTATACATTTTATGCGCATGTTTGGCTAAAAAAAGAGAGCTTGAGTCATTCCAGACCGGACCAGACAAACAAACTATGCATGTAGTCTGAAGAACAAATGTCAGTTGTTAAAACTGTCTCATTTCAAATTGTTGAGAGTCGCTCAGTACTTTAGATACAAACTTTTTAGTTGACCACTGAATGTGCTTCAAAAAGTGTACATGAGATTTGTTTTATTTACTGTTCTCCTGCTGCTAATGAGAATATTTTTGTTTTATAGGAATAAAAAAAGGTTTACACTATTTTAATTTGTTATGAAGTTAGCTGTCCTTAAAAAATGTTCAGAGGTTTATTTGTGGATTTACTGAGCGAGCACTCTGCCCAATTTGTTTTGGATAGGTATTTGTATTTAATTTTTGTAAAAAATCTCCAGTATGATTTATTTTACAGTGTACCATTTTTTAATTATCATTTGCCACCAAATAAAATGAACCTTAGTTTAGAAAAATAAGTGAACAAATAAATAATCAACTAATTGTTTCCGTAGTCAACAATGATTAATTGATTATAAAATTGTCATTAGTTGCAGCATTATTGTTGATATTTCTCAAAAGGAAAATAAATCATGTTTTTTTCATATTGTAAGAATTTAAAAAACTTGGTTATATTTCAATGCCCCGCATTTGCAAATAGCTGAATATCAAAATAGAAGGCTGCACTTCTTAATCACCTGCTCAAACGAATGCAGGCAACTGGCCTTGCCGAGACGCACCAGATCCTCAAGGATGGCTTTCTTCAGTTCCTTTCAAAACAAACATTAAAAACTCTCCAAAATGTCCTATTTGCCGTTCCTTATTAAAGTGCGACACCTACTGTGTTTTTACACAAGTCCTTGTAGGTCCCCAAAATCCCTCTCTTCTTGGCCCACATGGGCATGACCTCCGGGTCGGGCACGACAATCCCAACCAGGCAAGACTGTAAGCAGGTAGCAAAAACGGGGAGAAGTGTTTCTCAAAGTCAATGACACAAATATTTTTATTACCGTATTTTCCGCACTATAAGGCGCACCGGGTTATAGGGCGCACCCCGAAAAAATAGTTTTTGGTCCTATTTTTGACATACATAAGACGCACCGGATTATAAGGCGCTACAATGGGAACGTGGACAAAACAGTCAGATAGTTCAGTCCAACTTATTACCCCCTTAACATTCCGAAAGCTTGCAAAGACGCAAATACGTGTCGAGAACACGTGCGGATACGGTGTCCGTAAGATGTCACTCAAATGCATCGTTCCATCATTCGGAAGGTTTAAGTCTTGGGATTCAAGAAATGATAACCATTCCTTAGTATCTATTTTCTTTTTCGCTCGCAACTTTACTGTGCATATGACAATAAACACTTGGAATTGAGTTTAATTTAAAAATAGACACTCCATTCCATCCATTATCTGCACCGCTTATCACAGAAACATCGAGTTCAGTCTGAAACAAGATACAGGGACAATATAAAACCCGGAATAGCTCACCGAAGTCGTTGTGTTCATAATAATGTGCAGCCAATGTCCTCTTATATCCGTGAGGGTAGTAAATCCAGGAGAATACAATATTTACAAATACAGAATAGAAAAAAATGCTTTCTCTATGCCGTCAGCCACATGCTATACGCATTCATCTTTTTCGGCCAATTGCAGGCTTTGTTTCGCCGTTCAAGCCAATGGCAGCCTGTAAATGATAAAAAGGATCCGCCCCTTGACCTCCGAATAACTTTAGCCAATAGTGATCGATTCAACTGATGATTGACACTTCGTTTTCGGCCAATTGCAGGCTTTGTTTGCCGTTTAAGCCAATGGCAGCCTGTAAATGATAACAAGGATCCGCCCCTTGACCTCCGAATAACTTTAGCCAATAGTGATCGATTCAAATGATGATTGACACATTGGTTAGCCAATGAAACGCCGGTAAATAAATCCCAGCATCCACCGAGTACTACTTGGCGTTCGGGGGAAAATCTAGTCGGCGGCTGCAAGTTAGTTGGAAAACTTTGCAACTTTAAAATTGATACATAAATATGGCGCACTGTATTATAAGGCGCATGGTCAGCTTTTGAAAAAAATAAAGGCTTTTAGGTGCGCCTTATAGTGCGGAAAATACGGTAGTTACTGTCAAAGATTTTCTGACCTGGAGGCTGTCTCCGTGAACGTAAAGCTGGGCCACAGGCTCGCTCCGGATATAAATGTTCTCAATCTTCTCAGGGGAGATGTACTCACCCTGTGCCAACTTGAAGATGTGCTTCTTCCTGTCCACAATCTTTAGTGTGCCGTTCTGCGACAAAAAAAGAGAAAAGGACACAAGGGGTTAAATACTTACTCGTCGGTTGTCAATTTCTGAGCCGTACCAACAGCCATTTTCCGATGTCGCCGGTGTGGAGCCAGCCGTCCTGATCCAGCGTCTCTGCGGTTCTCATGGGGTCCTTCAGGTAGCCCTTAAACACGTTTGGTCCCTTCACGCAGACCTGACCCAAATCAATCAAGGAAAAACCTCGAATACCATACTTCTCAACCTAATCCAAGGGTAAGCATCCCAAAATGTTAAAAGATATTTGACCAAAAAAACAAAACAAAAATTTGTCTGGAGTAAAAAAAAATTAAAAGCCTTATATAAGCCTTATATCGAAGGCAACACATGCTGTGTGTATTAGCCGACTAGCAAAATGACAAAGTTTAATGCAGCGCATCATGTGAAGAATAAATCAACCCCGTGATACCTCAAGTTTAACATCTTTAAAGTATGAAAGAATTACAGCAATTTTCATTTATTTGATAAAATTAGGAAAGGCAATAAAGACATTCAATTTTTGATGTCATTTTCATTTTTAGGATTAAAAAAACACAAAATAGAATGTGTTTAACATGCCCCTTATCCGGGCAACAAAAAGAGTTCGATAAAACGTAGCATCCATTTACAAAAATAAAACAGGAGCCTTTTGATGAGGCAAAGTAAATAAAATTTAAATAATGCAGTTCAAGTCTGAGTTATGTACAAATGTCAAAATAAGCAGTACATGGGTAAAACTCAGCAGCACCCTCTTTTCTCTCTCTTTTGATACTAAAAGCAGTCATCCTCGGGCCTGAGGATGACTGTCATTCAAAATATATACTGACAAAAATCAGAAATCACTTTACATAAACAGCTACTTTGTTACTTAAAAAGTACTTATGACAGCATTGTGCCCCTACCCATTTAATATGAATTCATTGTTGAAATTAGGAGTGCACCGTTAAATTGTGAGGCTGTTGCTTTGAAAGGGGGGGACCTTGTGCTCTGCTTGGCTTGGCTCAAACAGAAAAGATAAGAGCGGAAACAATCGAAAGAGCTGGTGTGCCTCTCGTCTCATAGTTATGTAGTAGCACCCAGAGACTTGAATGAAATGTTTATTCTACATGTTTTTACAGCATACTATAACTTTAGTTTGTGTCATGTTTTTCCTCATACAGGAACGAAATTCAAGAAAAATATATTTTCCTTTTCTATTTTATTTAGTTTGTAAACATTTTTGAAAAAGGGGAGCCACTCCTCAGCACTAAAGAGCCGCATGCAGCTCCTGTGTCGCAGGTTGCAAACCCCGATCCCAGGGCTTAGGTTTGGTTTTGACATTTCTTGATCACAAAATATTGGTGGTGACAAAACCATGATTGCTCAATATTGGTGGGGAAATGTCCTTTACATCCATGCCAAACTTTCTCCTTGGTTTTATCCCTTCTTTACTTACCTCCCCCTCCCCTTTAGCAGCAAAGTAGTTCTTCTCTGGAACATCCACCAGTTTGATGAGGTTGCAAGGAAGCGGTGCACCGACATGACCTAAACACCAAATCCCCCAATTGTTGTGGGAACAATTTTTCATTTAGAAATGCAACATCATACCTGTCAAGCTCCACGGCTCCATGCCCTTACAAACTGTTGTATCTTCTCTTACAAAATACAAAAAAATCGTACACCATAAACGGCTTTATTTAAGTAGTTTAACATGTTATATTGTACATGTGTTTCGTTATATAATTCTGTACATATTCTTGATAATAATAATAATTTAAAAAATCAAGAACAATTGTAATCAGCGTAACTAAAATATCCATTAATAACACTTTAAATTTAGATTTGTAAACAAAGATATTTTTGGAGGAAAAAATGTGTTGGCATTTCTATTTTGTAAACCAAACTACAATATCAACCATTGTTGTGTAGTGCCTAATTTCGACTCCCCTGCAAAATCTTCCCCCCTCGCGTGAACGTGCATTCTGCTGCGCTTCCGACAATAGCTTTATTGTTTTAATAAGCTTATTATATAGAATACGATTGCCATTGTCGGAAGCGCAGCAGAGTGCGCGTTCACGCGAGGGCGGGAGGATTTTGCAAGGGAGTCAAATTAGGCACTACAGTGGCAGACGCATGCGTACAGTAGCATCAAACGCTTGCTTTGTTTGCAACGAAAAAAAACAATACCGTGGCGAACTCGTTTGACTTGATTGACTTACCGATTCGTGATAGTCTGTGTATACCGGATGGTACGCATTGACAAATTTGTGTTCTTCCGTACAGATTTTCTTGTACGTCCTACACGTCTTAAAATGCATAATAAACGTACTTTGTACAGCAAAAACGTACAGGTTGACAGGTATGCAACATCAACAGTGGTACCTCTTTGTACGAGCACCTCTACACACGAGAATTTTGATACACAAGCTTGTTTTTTTTGGGTTTTTTTTTTCAAAAAAAAAATCTTGCTTGCTTTACAAAAGAAAATCAAGTTCAAGAGCAGGCCCTAAGGCTACCACCAAAGACAGCTCACTTGCGGGCAGCCAGCAAAGAACAACACCTTCAACTCTCTGAAGAGATACTGGTCCAGACCGGGCCTACAGACTTGAGGACTGCCGCTCTACTGCCGAGGACATTTAAACAGCCTTCACCAACATCAAACCGAGACCAAAGTCAATCTCATGGTGCCAGGTATAGATAGGTGTGACTTTATTCAGATTCAGATTCAGATTCAGATCTACTTTATTGTCATTCTAGTACACATGTATACAGAATGAAATGTCGATGCATCTGACCCCCACAGTTTCCTTGAATGTACAGATATAAATAAAGTTGTATTGTATTTTGGCTACGTATAGTATTTTACCATAGTGCCGATAGTGCAAGAAGAGTAGCTAACCAGATGTGCAAAATGGGCAGTCAGGTTAACAAGTCAGGTACACAGTAACATTAACACTGTAACAATAACGCTGTAATTACAATAGTGCAGAGAGCAATGTGCAATGAGTGGCAAGCTATAAAAAACTGCCAGTAGTGCAAAAAGTCAGATTAGCAGCCGTTTAGATTTAAGTTAACTATATGTTAGATTGACCATTTAACAGTCTAATGGCCAGGGGGACTAGACTATTGACTATTATGGGGGAATTCCATCAAATACAACAAAGACCAGTTGCCTTAAGTACAGTATACAGTAAAAATTAAGCCACCACATTGGTTTCTATCCTAAAGATGTCAGCCAAGATCCCCACTTATATTTTTCTTTGTGCTTTTTTCTTATCCTTGTCTGTTTTGTGTTCTATTCAAGTTTTTTATCTAGATGATTAGTAAAGAAAATTCATTAGATCCAAGAGTGTGTGTCTTGATAAAAGTATGTTTAAGGATCAAAAATGGTGAAAACAACTCACGTAAAATTGCTGTGTGGCCAATCTTTCAGATTGAACCAAAATATTTTTTATCTGTTTTCCTGATATGATTATCTAAAATCCTATGTGGTGCTCCAAAAAGGCTGGACAAGTTTGTAAAAAAATAAAATAAAATAAACTTACCTCGTCATTTAAATTGGTCAATTAATTATTTTTTTAAACAATTTATTGACCAGCCAAATTCGCTCCACCACTATTCATGACAAGATGGAGAGGCTTGTTATTGTGAATACATGACAAGGATCTAGTGAGAGATAGCAACACCGAGAGCAGAAGTCGCTGTCTACAAACGCTGCCCTACTTACGAACAAGATTCCAGACGATCGTTCGTAAGTTGAATTTGAATTTGTTCGTAAGTTACTTCAGTGCTATATTTTATATGTCTAAGGTTTACTGGCCTGTCTCAGAAAATTAGAATATTGTGATAAAGTTCTTTATTTTCTGTAATGCAATTAAAAAAACAAAAATGTCATACATTCTGGATTCATTACACATCAACTGAACTATTTCAAGCCTTTTATTATTTGAATATTGCTGATTTTGGCTTACAGCTGAAAAAAACTCAAAAATCCTATCTCAAAATATTAGAATACTTCCTCAGACCAAGTAAAAAAATAATTTTATAACAGCAAAACTAAATCAAACATTTGAAAATGTCCATTGATGCACTCAGTACTTGGTTGGGAATCCTTTTGCCCGGATTACTGCATCAATCCGGCGTGGCATGGAGGCAATCAGCCTGTGGCAATGCTGAGGTGTTATTGATGCCCAGGATGCTTCGATAGCGGCCTTCAGCTCATTTGCATTTGCAGGTCTGGTGTCTTTCATCTTCTTCTTAACTATACCCCACAAATTCTCGATGGGGTTCAGGTCAGGGGAATTAGCAGGCCAATCAAGGACAGTGATGCCATGGTCAGTGCACCATTTACTGGTGGTTTTGGCACTGTGGGCAGGTGCCAGATCATGCTGGAAAATGAAATCCTCATCTCCATAGAGCTTTTCAGCAGATGGAAGCATGTAGTGCTCTAAAATCTCTTGGTACACAGTTGCATTTACTCTGGACTTGATGAAACACAGTGGAACAACACCAGCAGCTGACATGGCTCCCCAAACCATTGCTGACTGTGGGAACTTCACACTGGATTTCAAGCAACTTGGATTTTGCTCCTCTCCAGCCTTTCTCCAGACTCTGGCGCCTTGACTTCCAAATGAAATGCAAAACTTGCTTTCGTCTGAAAAGAGGACTTTGGACCACTCTGCAACTGTCCAGTGCTTCTTCTCCATAGCCCAAGTCAGACGCTTCTTCCGTTGTCTTGAGTTCAGAAGTGGCTTGACCATGGGAATACGACTATTGTAGCCCATTTCCCGGACACCTATGTGAACTGTGGCTTTTGATACCTGGACTCCAGCTTCAGCCCACTGTCTTTGAAGCTCCCCCAAATTCTGGAAGCGGCTCTTTTTCACAATTTTGTTAAGGCTGCGGTCATCTCTCTTGGTTGTGCAGCGTTTCCAGCCACATTTTTCCCTTCCAACAGACTTTTTGTGGATATGCTTTGAAACTGCACTCTGTGAACAGCCTGCTCTTTGAGAAATTTCTTTTTGTGTCTTACCCTCCTGATGGAGGGTATCAATGATGGTCCTCTGGACAGCAGTCAGATCATCAGTCTTCCCCATACTTGTGATTTAGTTTACTGAACCAAGCTGAGTGTTTTTAAGGCTCAGGAAACCCTCGCAAGGTGTTTCGAGTTAATTAGATGATTCAGGTGATTAGTTGAATAGCCTACTTGTATACTTTTTCATGATATTCTAATATTTTGAGATAGGATTTTTGAGTTTTCTTAAGCTGTAAGCCAAATTCAGCAATATTAAAATAATGAAAGGCTTGAAATAGTTCAGTTGATGTGTAATGAATCCAGAATGTATGACATTTTTGTTTTTTTAATTGCATTACAGAAAATAAAGACTTTATCACAATATTCTAATTTTCTGAGACAGTCCAGTATATAAGTATGTTTAAGTGAAGCAAAAAGTTATAGGTTAAATAAGTATGTTGTATAAACAACCTGTATTGTTTTGTACTAAAAAATAAACATTTCATAAAATAATATGCTCTATAAAGATAAAAAAAATTGAGTTTAACTTACTTTTGGAAGATGCGCTTCAAGAGGTCCTCCTCCGTGGTAAAAAAGTTGCCGAAAAAAAAAAGCTTCACGACCATTTTCTCAACCATTTTCTTATTCCACTTTCATTTCAAAAGGAACAACTCGCCTCTTCTTTACACTTACCACCAACCATATTTGAATGGATGCACGAGATTATAAACAATGAAAATGTCAAGGTTCTTACCGAGCTGGAGATAGAATAGACATAGACAGTATAGAATGTTTACACACGAAACTAGGAAGAGGAAGCTGATTTTTTATTTTCGGGTGGATGCTGGGTGACGTCTCACAGCACGACACGCCGGTGGCGGCGGAAAGAAGCACTACAGTAAAGTCCTGTACTCGGAAAAAGGTGCACACAATAAAGAAATCTAACTTACAGCAATGTACGGATATTTTTCGACATCCCGAAAAAAATGTTCGCATCTACCGTTTTATGTAAATCCAATGGTCCTAAGTAGAGGAGCGTCTGTATTTACAAAAACTTGAGGCATAATCTAAATGGATTTCAATGCCTGCCATGCCTGATTGTATTTATTTATTAATTTTTGTATTTTATTTTCCCCCCCTGGTTCTATACTGCAAATTCAAGAAGACAACAGTCTCTGTGACTACTGTTTGGCATGAGGAAGCGGTGAGTGCAGGTTACAAAGAAGCGGAAGTGTTTTTATGCTTTGCTTCATCGAAATAAAACAAAACAACAAAAACTGCTTCCGCACCCCCTGCCCCTACTCCCACACCTCCGCGCTATGCACACACCTTCATTACAGGGACTCCTTAATAATAAACTTGCATTTTAATTCTTTAATGTAATCTTATTTATCTTATCATTAGTTTTTTAATGTTTAATTCCTATTTGAATGTGTTTTTAGTGATCAGGAAAATGTGTTTTAAAGTTATTTAGAGTTAATGTGGATGTTTCTTGGAGTTTGGAAACAGACCAACTGGGTGGCAACCAGTTTGGGGTTTCCCCTGCCCACTGCCCGAAGACAGGTGGGATGGGCCCCAGCACCCCCGCGACCCTACTAAGGATAAGTGGTGCAGATGATGTTTGGATAGATGGAAACACACCAATTATTTTTTAATTACAGTGGCTTTCGAAGCTATTTGGCCCCCTTGAACCTTGTGAATTTTCGCCACATTTCAGACTTCAAACATCAAGATATAAAACTGTAATTTCTTGTGAAGCATCAACAATAAGTGGGACACAATCATGGAGTGGAACACACTTTATTGCATATTCTAATTTATTAATTTTTTTAACAAATAAAAAACGAAAAAGTGGGTGTGCAAAATTATTCAGCCCTATTGAATTAATACTTTGTAACGCCACCTTTTGCAGCAAATACAGCTGCAAGTCGCTTGGGGTATGTCTCTATCAGTTTTGCACATCGAGAAACTGATATTTTTGCCCATTCCTCCTTGCAAAACCGCTCGAGCTCGGTGAGGTTGGATGGAGAGTGTTTGTGAAGAGCAATTTTCAGTTCTTTCCACAGATTATCAATTGGTTGAGGTCTGGACTTTGATTTGGCTATTCTAACACCTTGATATGTTTTTTGGTGAACCATTCCGTTGTAGCTTTTGCTTTATGTTTTGGATCATTGTCTTTTTGGAAGACAAGTCTCCGTCCCAGTCTCAGGTCTTTTGCGGACTCCATCAGGTTTTCTTCCTGAATGGTCCTGTATTTGGCTCCATCCATCTCCCCATCAAATGTAACCATCTTCCCTGTCCCTGCTGAAGAAAAGCAGGCCCAAACCATGATGCTACCACCACCATGTTTGACTGTGGGGATGGTGTGTTGAGGGTGATGAGCTGTGCTGCTTTTACGCCAAACATAACGTCTTGCATTCTTGCCAAAAAGTTCCATTTTGGTCTCATCTCACCACCTTCTGCCACATGTTTGGTGTGTCTCCCAGGAGAATTGTGGGAAACTTTAAATGACACTTTTTATGGATATCTTTAAGAAATGGCTTCCTTCTGGCCACTCTTCCAGAAAGGCCAGATTTGTGCAGTATACGACTGATTGTTGTCCTATGAACAGATCTTCCCAACTCAGCTGTAGGCCTCTTGGCTGCATCTCTGATCAGTTTTCTCCTTGTATGAGCTGAAAGTTTAGGGGGATGGCCCGATCTTGGTAGATTTGCAATGGTGTGATACTCCTTCCATTTCAATTTTATTGCTTGCACAGTGCTCCGTGGGATGTTTAAAGCTTGAGAAATCTTTTTGTATCCAAATCCAGCTTTAAACTTCTCCACAACAGTATCTCGGACCTGCCTGGTGTGTTCCTCATTCTTCATGATGCTGTCCGCGCTTTAAACAGACCTGTGAGACCATCACAGTGCAGGTGCATTTATACAGAGACTTGATTACACACTGGTGAAATCCATTTATCATTGTCAGTCATTTATATCAACATTGAATCATTCAGAGATCCTCTCTGAATTTCTGGACAGATTTTGCTGCAGTGAAAGTAAAAGGGCTAAATAATTTTGCACACCCACTTTTTCGTTTTTTATTTGTTACAAAAGATTGAAATATCCAATCAAGTGTGTTCCACTTCATTATTGAGTCCCACTTATTGTTGATTCTTCATAAGAAATTACAGTTTTATATCTTGATGTTTGAAGTCTGATATGTGGCAAAAGATCACAAAGTTCAAGGGGGCCAAAAAATTTCGCAAGCCACTGCATATCATATCGGAAAAATTTGCTCATAACTTGAGCAATTTGAGCTACAAGCGGAATCCTGGAACTTATTGAGCCCGTAAGAAGAGGTACCACCCGTTCTTTCCAATAAGTAGCAGTGTTCTGCAGTAGTAATAAATAAATAAGCTCACCTGAAGTCCAGTCCCCTGGTGTGGTGAAAGTGCAGCCGGCGGTGCATTCTGTCTGTCCATACGCCTCGTACACCTGGAGGGATTAACATTTCCAATTGATCTCAGGCAGTCTATTTATTCAGTCCAAGACTTCAAAATGGTATTGATTGTTCCCAAAAATCTTATTTTGCCACGTTTGATTCTTTTGCAGTCAATTAAGAAACAGTTTCCAGTGAATGCCAGTTTTTTGGGTTAGAAATGGCCATTGTCTCGAATGTCTACTCTTACCAGTAAGAATAGACAAAAGGTAAAACGATGATTGATAATTTTGAAGTCTTCTACCAACGCATTTCCTGGTAATCATTTTTGCCTTATTTTTTAAAGAATTCTGCATGTATTGTGTTATTTATCTTCAAAGGAGTAAAATAATTACAATTATAATTTGTCTGATTTATATTTCTAAAATATTTGATTATAATTCCGCACACAGTATTTAACAAATAAAAAGATAAATCATTTGATTAGGAGTTTATTGATTTTTTACATCTCCTAAAACAAGGGTGAGCAACAAGCAGTTCTGGAGCCGCATGTGGCTCTTTGGCGCTCCCTAGCGGCTATCTGATGCTTTTTCAAAGAAGTTTGATAATGGAAAATGATTTGGTTTCTGTTGGAGGCCAAACATGACATGCTGATTCTTAACATTTTTAAATGAATATAGATCTCTACAGCATCTGTAGTATGTGTTGCCTTTCTCATAAGGCTTATTGTGAAGCTTTATATTCTGCAGCTCCAAACATGCTGGGTATTTTGGGATGCCAACCCTTGTCAAGAAGAACAATTCTTCATTTTATAAATAGATATTTATTTTGGAGTGACTTTTGTGATTTAAATGCAAATAGATTTTAAAAGTTTGTATCCCTACCCAGCCAGTTTTATTTCTTTTCAGATTCATCTGCTAAAGCAGACGTTTTAAATTCACACACCAGGGGCCAGGATGAGAGTTCGAGGCCCCCTTTTTCATGAGAAAGTTAACGAGAAAGTGTGTATTACTTAGCCACTAGATGTTGTAGTATTAAATTACAGGCAAGAATCAAATTTATGGAGACTCCCCAGCCTTTCACCAAGTTTTTTTAGGTACCCGTAGTAGCAAGATGGGTTAAAATTATGTCATCTCTTGCTAGGTGAGGCTAATGTTATGTAAAATAAACATATCTCGACCTACAAGTATTTAAGACCAAGGCACATCTATATGAGAGTTCATGTCTCTCATCTCATTAGCTGCACCGCTTATCCTCAGTAGGGTCGCGGGGGTGCTGGAGCCCATCCCAGCAATCATCGGGCAGTGGGCAGGGGAAACCCTGAACTGGTTGCCAGCCATCGCAGGGCACACAGGGACAGACAACTTGCTCGCTCATTCACACCTAGGGACAATTTGGACCGGCCAATCCACCTGAAATGCATGTCTTTGGAATGTGGGAGGAAACCGGAGTGCCAGGAGGAAACCCACGCAAGCACGGGGAGAACATACAAACTCCGCACAGTAAGTGAGAGTTCATATACTTTTGCTAATTATTTCTCAATATTTTAATATATCAATATTTTTTTTTCGAATGAATGACATTTTCTACCACTAGAAGGCACTGAATGATACATCCTGTCCCTTTAATTACTTATTGATCATTTATTTTCATATGAATTCTAAATTTTTTTTTTTTATCTCTATCTCTCTTATTTAATCTCTTATTTTGTGTAACAAATTAAAATCAAAATTATATTTAGAAACAGTGGAAGGTTTCTTTTCAACTTTTTTGTGGAAAACTTGATTTTGCCCAACCTCACCCAGACTAGCTTTAGTGAATTGTCCACCCTCCTCCTCCTGATTAGTTGGTAGTTGCCTGTTATGCACAACTTCAAGTATGTGTGTCTTACCTGGCATCCTAAAGCTGCTCTGAGGAATCCCAAGACAGTAGGAGAGGCGGGAGCTGCCCCGGTTATGATCATCCTCAGTCTTCCACCCAAGCTAGCCTAAAACACCGAAGTACACATACACGTATGTAAAAAGAACAATAAAGTTTGGCAATATATTTAAATGTCGTTGTCGTGTTTCTCCCCACAATTATGCAGATTTGTAAGGAAATATTTCACATGCCAGGGGACTCGAGAAATGTAGTCTCAAAGTTCACCCATCTGGTTTGTCTGCGGTATAACTGTGACGTCATTTAACACCTCAACATTTTCAAAATCCCATTAACACAACATGTGAGGCGGGTAGCACTGCGGTTGGGTGGTTAGCACGCAGCCCCACAGTGCGTAGGTCCAGTGTTGGATTCCTCGTGTGGAGCTTGGATGTTCTCCCCGTGCCTGTGTAGGTTTCCTCCGGTCACTTTTGTTTCCTCCCACATTCCAAAAACATGCATCTCAGATTAATTAGCCGGTCCAAATTGTCCCTATGTGTGCTTGAACAAGTGAGATGTCTGTCTCTATGTGTACCCTGTGACTAGCTGGCAATCAGTTCAGGGTGTCACATGCCCACTGCCTGATGATGGCTCCAGCACTCTCCGTGACCCTAGTGAAGATAAGCGGTGCAGAAAATGGTTGATGGGCAACAGGTAAGGCAACCTCCAAAACAAACAGCGATCGTAGTGAACAGCATTCTCTTACTGCTCATTTCTGCTTGGAAGGTATGCCATTGTTGTTTTTTGTTTGTGTTTTTCGCCGCATGTGTTGCGGTTAGTATCATTTTGTCTGGCTATCTCCCTGTTAGTGTCAGGGTCTGCCGACAGCTTTCCTGTTTCACTTGTTGGTTTCTGTTGCTTGGCTAGCCTGACGTTAGCGCTGGTTTTGCCGCATCGCTTGGTTTATTCCTGGCTGGCTTCACATTTATCGCTGTAGCTGTTTCTGCTACTGTTGTTGGTTCCTGATTAGGCCGGCTGCTCAGTGTATGTATTTTGAATGGATAGCCTGAATTTAGCGCCAGTTTTGCTGTGTTCAATGGCATATTCTCAGCCTGCTTTGCATTTATCACCGTAGCTGTTGCTGTTTTTGTTGTTGGTTCCCGATTAAACTGGCTGCTCAGTGTGTGTACTTTTATCGGCTAGCCTGACATTTGTGCCAGATTTGCCATATTCCTTGGTGTACGGCAGCCTGCTCCACATTAATTGCCATAGTCATTGCCACTTTTCAATGTTGTTTCCCAGTTAGCCTGGGTGCCCCACTGTGTTTTTTGATCGGTAACCTGAAGGTAGAACCGGTTTTGCCGTGTTACTTGGTTTGTGTATTCCTGGTTGGCCATAGCTGTTGTCACTTTTTATTTTAATTCCCAGTTAGCCTGGCTACTCATTGCATAAAACTCTCAGAACCTCTTCGAATAATTAACACATAAAACAATTTGGCAACTAACTTGCTACTGGATACTGGGGTTCCTCCAATGACGAATACCGTCTTCAAAAATGAATTGTCTAAACAATAATTGGAATGTAACAATGACATATATAACGGTTTTATGCCAAAACCCATGTACTAATTCCTCACATTTTGCATGTTTAAAATTTCAAAAATACTTTTAAAGCATCAGGTACCTGCAAGACCGTCTAGTATTTTTTGACACTTGCAGAGATTTTGCAAATTAGTAAAAAACAAACATTACTTGAATTTTACTGAAGAAGATTTTGTCCCAGACACTGTCGCTGCGAATGACACCGCGAATGACTTCAGCGTCTTTTCTCTTGGCGGCAAAGTTGAGGATCCATCGCTTCAGCGGGCTGTTGGCCTGACTGAAGATCTGCACATCAAAATCAAAATGACCTACTTTCACAGGTATTTTATATTACAACCCAAGTAAAAATCAAGGGGATCTCAAACGCACCTTGTCGTACATGCGGTTGAGCAGGCGTGGCACCACGGGGAAAATGGTAGGTCGCAGGGCCTTCATGTCATCGGGCAACAAGCGGATGTCACCCTGATAAAAGCCAATACGTCCACCATGGCAGTAGACCACAGACTAGGTAACAAGAAAAGGGTTTTGAAAAAAATCCAGTCAAATTTATTTGTAATACCCTTAAACACAATCAGTCTAAAAAGTCCGCACAGACCACCGATCTGAAAACCGACATGAGGGTCGGGGGAAAAAAACAAAAACCTCATGAGGAAAAGGAAAAAGCCTTAAAAGTAGTCGCACATAAGGAAATCCTCCTTGCAGGCTGAGACTCCATGCATTCATTATGTGCATCCGTAGGGCCGCGGGGGTGCTGGAGTCTATCCCAGGTATCTTCAGGCAGTGGGCAGGGGACACCCAGGACTGGTTGCCAGCCAGTCGCAGGGCACACAGAGACATGCTATCACTCGCTCATTCACACCTAGGGACAATTTGCACCGGCCAATTAACCTGACATGCACGTTCTTTGAATGTAGGAAGAAACTGAAGTGCCCAGAGAAAACCCACACAGGCACGGGGAGAAATGATCTGAAATGAAATGATCTGCATTTATATAGCGCTTTTCAAGTCAATGACTTCCCAAAGCGCTTTGCATTGTGCTTCACATTTCCCAATAGCGGCCGTGATCTGTGCAGCCATGTAAGGCACTAACCTGCTTATTGGGGGTATTGGGGGTTCAGTGTCTTACCCAAGGGCACTTCGACATGTAACACGGACAAGCCGGGATTCGAACTGGGATCCCTTAATCCTAAGACGATTGCTCTACCTCCTGAGCTACTGCCGCCCCTAAGAACATGCAAACTCAACACGGGGAGGCTGCAGTAGCTGGACTTGAACCCCGAACCTCTGCACCGTGGGGGCTGTGCGCTAACCACCCAAAAAAACCTTTTTTAAAAAAAAATGTTTTATAATTAAAAATGTTGTTTTGTGTGCACTTTAATTCCCTCTGTCCAAATCTTCAATATTTAAATAAAAAGGAGGAAATTTAGTGTTTTTTTTAAATCCAATTTATCGATTAATCAAAAAATCTAACAAATCATCAATTATTAAAATAATCGTTTGTTGCAGCCCTAATTTATATCATAGTCCATGTATTGTTGCATATTCTTCAAATTAATATATTTATTAAACAATTGAAGCTTGTTTTTTTTTCGAATAGGAGGCCCTATATAATACACAATGTCCCTTTAAAAGAAACAAGTTAACTACACAAAAGGCTATTTTTCTTCCGGACTGAAAAAAATATTTCTGGCCTGAAGTAGAAATTCATGTGCCCAAATATTGACTTCATTTAAACCATTGTTTTCAGGCAACAGTAGGTTGGTGGGGGGCACATAATAACAATAATAATAATTAATAATAATATTATAATATCATAATCAGGCCACTTCCTGATCCCTGATTGTCTGAGACATCAGAAGTGTGTTTGCATGGATAAGTGCACCACATCTTACTCTACCTCAATAAGCCTCTCAAACATGTGAGCCAGCGGCAGGAAGGAAATAAGGCAATCATCTCGGTTGGGAAAGATCACTTTCTACAAGGAGTAAAAAGAAGATAAAGGAAAAATAAGCTTTAAAATAGGAAGAAAAGTGAGATAAATGGTAGTTTTCTGCTAACTTACATCAGTCACTTTGAGGAAGCCTGAGAAATCGGCAACCACGTTCCCGTGAGTGAGCATTACTCCTTTCGGGTTTCCTGAGTGAGATATACAAGAAGGGGTGAATGTCATTTGTTTTTATATTTACTGTAAATTCTGGACTACCTTTTGCACCTGATTAAAAGCCGAAGGTGCAAATTTAAGGAAGGAAGTCAACTTTGTTTTTGTACAAGCAGCATCGGATTTTAACCCACTGTCACAATCCTGCACTAAAGTTTGTCTTCCTCAAGTTTACTCTCTGTTTCTCCCTCTCACTTGCCCATAGCTTATTTGGTCACTCACATCATATCCATAACTTCCACACCTGGTGTCATTTGCCCTGATTACCCTCAAATCAAACCTCTCCCTCTTCACTATTTGAACACACTGTATCCTTGGCTCAGTGCTAGTTTGTTGCCTTCATGTTGCGACCCAGTGTTTTAGCATCTCAGTGTACCCAACCTTTGCATGCCCATCCGGAGCACAAGTACTGCCCAAACAACTCTTGGACTGTCGGCCTCACTATTTGGACTCACACCAATCCCTGGACCATGATGATGTCCTTGCTACTTGACTTCCTATGTACCCAAGACTGCCCGAATAAATGACCTCTTTTTGAAGCCTTTCTGCACTTTGCTTGCGCACCATGCTGAGTGGTTTACTGACAGTTGCAGGCTTAAACAGTCATAAAAAAAAAACTGTAAGTACAAAGTTTTTTTGCAATTAAAAAAAATCAGCACACTTTTGCGGACTCTGTCCGTAGATATCAATTTCAATGAACGAGCACAGCAGTCAGTATGAATTAAATTGGAAGGAACATATATGCAGGAGTGCAACAAAAATCATTACACACTACACATATCTTTGGAATCTTTCAGACAAGTGGTGTCGACTGAATATTTTAGTAATTAGGTGACTAATTTGTCATGATTACCTAAATGGAGCCACCTGGGGTAATCATCTGACGCGCTGGAATGCGCTCCCTGATTGGTTTATGTTCCCTTTTTAAGCACGCTACGCGGAGACCTCTTCGTCTGAGGATACTTCTGTACCCCGTATGACTCTCCCGATTACCTGTGCCTTCTTGTTTACCTGATTATGCCTGCCTGCCTCCGATCCGACCTGCTTCCGTCCCACGCTACGATCTTCTCTCCAGTCCCGGTAAACTCGACCTGCTTCCGTCCCACGCTACGATCTTCTCTCCAGTCCCGGTAAACTCAACCTGCTTCCGTCCCACGCTACGATTGGCTACGTGTTCTGAAGTTGTCTTCACGGCGTTGCTGCTGACGTTCGACGGTCATCGCGTCTCCCGCTAACCCTGTACGCTTCCCCAAATAAAAGACTTGTAACGAACGCTCTGGGGTCTCCTGCTCTGTTCTGGTCCTCCTGACATAATTACTTGGTCTGTTTTTCCTATCAGGCCGAAATCTGACATATTATGCTGTGATCAGTCTAATAACTGTCAGCCTGATAATTATTGTGTACCCCTCATTGGTAATTACTGTAGGCGTGTGTAATGCCTTTTTTATTTAGTAGTAGAAATATTAGGTCTCCTCTCTATCACTTTGTCATGTGTGCAAGGGAAGGGAGAGCTTACCATTAATTGCATGCCACAGCAAGTGTACGGGTTGTTGTAATTGTACGGGATTCTGAATTTTAGTCAATAAAGTATAAAGTTTTGTTTTTGTTGCACTTCTACGTATATATTAATGTCAATTCAATTAATATTGACTACTGCGCTAGTTGATTGACAGTTGCAGACACAATACGCAAACCAATGTCTTAATTGCCTCACAACTTGTTACTTTTCTGTACTTTTCTGTACTGTATTTACCCGCTGCAAGTGCAAGTATGTGAAATTCTGAGACTCGTTCAGATAAACTTTAAAAAAAAAAAAAATTTTTAGGAGTTTATGTTGTCATTTGGTCTGTATTTGTAACAGTCATTTTTTTACTTTCCCCACTCTCATTCTAGAATTTAAAAAAAAAACCTTAAGCATGCGCAAAAATTCAATCTATTACCAGCCCACATCCTTTCCTCAAGCCTAATGCGCACGTTGGCCATAACACTGATCTTAAAAGTAAGATGAATTCAGAAAAGCGTCGTTGTACAAAATATATAAAGGTTCTTTGAACTCAGTTGGGCATTGTAAATACATACTTAATAGAGAAAATATTTAATTTTAAACTTTTTTAAAGACGCCTCAAACTATGCACATTACTTTTAAGTTTAATTGAGTATTGTTCCAAGCAAAAAATTGGATTATCATATTCTTGAGTGATGGTTTGTGAATGGATTGAAAGAAAATGTTTTTCACTCACCTGTGGTTCCACTGGTGAAGCACACAATAGAAAGGTCTTGTGGCGAAGGCGGCTTTGTAGTTCAGAACAGGGATAGATGAGTCAATATTTCATGTTAATGATTTTTTTTTTAAATCACAAGTAATACAGAAAGAAAGTAATTCCCTTGTGAATTAAAACACAAGTTGGGGGGTAAAGTTTTGCCAATATCTGGACCTCAAAAATCATTTCAAGAATAAATTTAACATTTTATTGAAACAAATTATGTGGTTAGCATGAAGAAGAGCATTTAAATAAGACAAAAAAGCAAATAGAATTTCTAGTTAAATCCAAACATATCTCTATGATATAAATTAGCATTGGTCATTGGGATTTTTCTAGGAGATCCGAAATCTAACTGGCATGACGTGTAATAGTTAACTGGGGCTATATTAACCGCTACCAATTACAACCTGGTAATAACGTAGCAAAAACATAGTAACAACATAGTTATAACATGTTATTTTAGAAATGCATATTAAACTTGTAGCCCTTTGTACTAATACCTAACAAAAAGTAGCTCTCAGCATCGAAACCGTTGGCAACCCCTGATATAGTCAAACAATTGTTTAAATATCTAGTACAGTCATATTATACAGCAAATTGTGCATATTTCTGCAAAGTTGGATAGTGGAAAAATTAAGTTGTAATATTAATTACATAAATGTTTAAGATGTTGTTATAAAACTACAAACGGTAAGATTTGAAAATGCTGTAATCTGGTCTTGGATTTTTCCAACTCATTGGCAGTGTACCTTATTAATTGATCGGCACAAAAAAGTAAATCAGTAATTAAAACTTACAGAAGGTTTTTGATGGTGGTCCCTGCCCAGTGCCTAAGGGAAACACAAGCACAAAAAAATCGATCAGGAAGTCATGTTCTGTGCAAATATTTTTACATTAAACACTTGCAAACACACTATCAATCTATATTTGCTGTCATCAAAAAATGTCATATGTAGCGTGAGAGGTTGTAATTACAATATTATTTCTTTAGTGGAGAAACTAATAATGTGCTAATGGAACTGGGAAGAAAATGTGTCTATATGAGATATTAAAAAAATTATAATGCGAATTGGTGAGTGCACACAACTTTTACTGTAAATCCCGGACTCAAAGCAGCTACTTTCCCCCCCTACATTTTAAATACTGCGACTTGTAATACAATGTGGCTTTACAGCTGGCTTAGAACTGGGGAATCTGACTGTCAATTAAAAGAAGCAATGCGAGGGCACGCGGCGGGTGATGAGATCATGTGATTTCTGCCGAGTGTTCTGAATGTCAAAGTGAAAGAAATTCAATCAGGCGGGGGTGAACGGCGGGAGTAACTATGACTCCATTTGGTAGCCAAAGGCCCCATCATCTAATTAACTACGCGCATGAATAGATCAACGAGACTGCCACTGTCCCGATGGACTGCAATCGCAAATCTTGGCAGAACACATTGTGCTGTGATTAAGACACTGGTTTGTGGATTGTGTCCACAGCTGTCAATCTTTATCAACTGGCGAGGCAGTCATTCCTTATTAAATTGGCGTTAATTTATATGCAGGAGTGGGACCAAAACATTCTTCAAACAAAACTCAGTTTACCGTACTGAATAAAATTCAGAAGCCCGGACAATCACAACTGCCTTAACTGTGGACATGCAGAGCCATGTGATTGATCTTAAGCCTTCCAAACTCTTGCACACATGACAAAGTGATATAGAGAGTAGAGGTCAACCGATTTCCGGGTGGGCCGATTATCGGCTCTGATATTTGGGGATTACGCGGATATGGGTATCGGCCTGTTTACTTATTCAAGGCGCCGATTATTAAGCACAACACCAAACAACAGCCGAGCTAGGCCTTTTTCTCACTCTTCTGCCTTCTGTCTCTGTTGTACCCACCCCGCGCCTTCTAATTGGATAGGCGGCCGTGGAGCCTCTGAAGTAGGAAGCTGTCTTTACTCTGCACTTTCCGCTGTCATAGACTGCAGACTGGAGCAAGAGTAAGAGCCGTCGTAAATATTTTTCACATTCGCAATTCACGTTTTTTTTCTCTCCGCCCCCTTTGTGACCACTCTTGACTGAAATGTCAACGTACAGCGACGCACACACAGAAGCAGACAACAACCGTGTCTCACTCTTTCATGTGAACACGTACTCGTCTTATTTACAATGCTTCTCTGCCCTGCGCTTCCAATAGAACAAGTGTTGTGATTAGGGTTTCAAAAATGTGTTTATTAAGAAATATTGATTGCCACAAATAAGACAAAAAAGCAATTGTTGTCTATATAATTACCAGTAGTTTTTTTTAAGGCATATTCATGCAAACCTCACCAACACTGGAGGTGACCCAATGTAGCTAAACACTACAATATACATGATCACGACTAATTGTCCACAAGTGGGCTTTATAGCCACTATAGTAGTCTATGTCATGCGTGTTTATAGTGTGCAATAGTAGCCTTATGGTAATGCATTTTATTCTAGGTAGTTGTTTACTGATTGTTGCAACTAGAGCACCATTGTGAATGATACCCTGTTTTCATTGGATTTCCTAATGTAAACAAATGTTTTAATTACATTTAAAATCTGACTCCTCAATTTACTGTTTGCATACCTGTCAACCTCCACGGCTCCATGCCCGTACAAACTGTCGTATTTTCCCTTACAAAATACAAAATAATCTTACATCATATATATATTTTTTTGAATGATGCATGATGGGAAAGGGCAGCACGGTGGTGCAGTGGTTAGCGCATGTGCGGCACAGTTCATGTCTTGGGAACCTCCTGCGTGGGTTCAAATCCAGCTCCAGACTTCCTGTGCGGAGTTTGTATGTTCTCCCCGTGCTTGCGTGGGTTTCCTCCGGGCACTCCGGTTTCCTCCCACATTCCAAAAACATGCATGTCAGGTAAATTGGCCGGTCCAAATTGTCCCTAGGTGTGATTGAGCGAGTGAGTTGTCTGTCCCCGTGTGCCCTGCGATTGGCTGGCAACCAGTTCAGGGTGTCCCCTGCCCACTGCCCGATGGTTGCTGGGATGGGCTCCAGCACCCCCGCGACCCTACTGAGGGTAAGCGGTGTAGCTAATGAGATGAGATGATGGGAAATCCCCAGGTGGCAGAGGCATGCGCACAGTAGCATCAAACCACTCGCTTTGTTTGCAATGAAAAAAACGATACGAGATAGAGGTACCGCGGCAAACTCGTTAGACTTGATTTGCCGTTTCGTGATAGGTGGTGTTTACCGGATGGTACCCATTAGGTAAATTGACAAATTTGCGTTTTTCCGTACAGATTTTCTTGTACGTCGTACACGTCTTAAAATGCATAACTTTTATATCACTTTTAGGGAATTTAATGGCGAACATATAACCAAAACCACTCCGTCTTGCATTTGTTGGGAATGTAATACAACCTAAACCATTCCGTCTTTGTATTTGTTGTGAATGTAATCGAACGGTAATGCACGCCGTATACAAATCACTTTTGAGCAGGTAACATGTTTATTTTGCCTTTTTTTATTCAAATCGCTCGTATTGAAACTGTTATGCACTCTACCATAAAGCTTATTTCTGCATAATAAGCTTTACGGTAGAGTGCATAACAGTTCTCAAAAGTGATTTATATACGGTGTGCATTACCGTTCGATTACGTTTACAACAAAAACAAGGACGGAATGCTTTATGTTGTATTACATTCCCAACAAATGCAAGACGAAGTGGATTTGGTTATATGTTCGCCATTACATTCCCTAAAAGTGAGATAAAACGAGGTAAGTGGTTGTTGTAGCGAGGGGATGCAAAGCTCAGCAGGGATGCATTTCTCGGCATAACACCTGGCTGTAGAAATCATAACCGCTCAAGACACAGTCCCGTAAAGATCAATATTTCAAGCTATGACACCGAAGAAGCCAATATGTTATTATTGTAATAGTTTTTCATTTTTATTTTATCTTGTTATGAAATGAAAAGAAATGTCAAGAAATAAAAATGGATTAAGACGAGGTCACTACGGTGACGGGGATCCATGTCCACCCCTTGACGTCTCGAGCACAACTGACGTGTGCTCGGCAAATCGCACTGTATATACGCGGAGAAAGGCGTTTGACCGTCACACGCGTAACACGCTAATTTCACGTAATAACACCGCGATACAGGCGCAGAACATGCTATGA
This sequence comes from Urocampus carinirostris, assembly GCF_059441175.1. Taxonomy (NCBI): domain Eukaryota; kingdom Metazoa; phylum Chordata; class Actinopteri; order Syngnathiformes; family Syngnathidae; genus Urocampus; species Urocampus carinirostris. The sequence goes on from NC_142365.1 coordinate 33,412,871, forward strand.
CCGTGCTCCACCCACGATTACCCGCTGAAATTTCGCGTCCTACTCATGTGTAATCACGCCCTGGCCGCGGCCAGAGCACGTCGTTCCGCGTCATTTCCGCGGTTACACGTGGTCTAAAGTTTTGAGCAGCGCAAAACTTTTTCGCGCAGCCATCCGCGTGTGAATTTCCGACCACGTGTAAAGCACTGCTGTATCTTGTCTATATGGCGATCTCAAAGCGTCCAACATCGACTGCTTTACGGGCAGAAATTTTTGGCCGTGATTCAACCTCGATACGCCCGTGAAAGACTTGGCGACCGGGCCCTAAAGTTTTGAGCAGCGCAAAACTTTTTCGCGCTGCCAACCGCGTGTGAATTTCCGACCGCGTGTGAAGCACTGCTGTATCTCGGCTGTATGGTGATCTCAAAGCGTCCAACAGCGTCTGCTTCACAGGCAGAAATTTCTGGCCGTGATTTAGACGCAAACGGCTGTGTGACCGGGCCCTAAGACACACTTCAAACCTATTGTGTCATGTGGCTTCAGGACACAAGAGGAAAACCACACCTATTATTCATGTGAAAGTAAATGATTGGTCACTTTGTGTTGTAATTCAAATGTCTTTACTGTAAAAGGTTTCATAGCGCTCTTATATTTGAATTGATAACAAATATTTGTTGTTTCTTTCTTAATTGTTAAAATTAATTAAGTCAATTTTTATGCTTTTACAGCAAATTAATATCGGCTCCAAATATCGGTTATCGGCCTTCTCTTAATACTACTAATCTGTATCTGCCCTGAAATACTCATATCGATCGATCCTTAATAGAGAGGAGACCAAGTATTGCTACAACTACATGAAAAAAGTCATTATACATTCCGATTCTAGTTACTAAATAATGACGGATACACAATAATATATTTATTTTGATGTATTCCTTAAAGCCAGGTCTTTATTTTCTTATTTAGATAGGACATAAAATATGCATTTACAGACGCTCCCCTACTTCCGAACATCCGAGTTACGAAAAAGATACGAACATTTTCTTCAGGATGGCAAAATATATCTGGACATTGCTGTAAGTCAGATTTTGTATTGTGCACTTTTTTCCGAGTGCAGTATTTCAAAAGGCCATACTTTTATTTTGAAGGCATCTTGCCGAAGGCATCCGTTTCCAAATCTTTATCAGCAATTAGAAAAAGTCTGCGAGCCCTACAAATACAGATTAGCATGCGAAGGAAAAACTACGTTTGCCAAGAAAGGCGGATAAGGGCACAAGGTATGTTTACCGGCTATTGATCTGCGTTTCAGTTCCCGACGCCACCATCGCTTGTCACGGAAGTCCCCACTTTCAGAACGAACGGGTCCCGGCGACCACCGAGCTCCAGATCGTGTGTACCCTCCTTTCCCTTCTTCCCAATAAAACTCTTTGAAACGTTTCGCTACTGGGACCTGTCTCCATTCTGGTTTCTAACACATTTCCTGGCTGACTTTTTTCAAATGTAAGAAAAGGACGTGAATGCGTTCCATTTTTCGCTGTTAAAGCTTGTGCAGCTTTTAATCTAGTACCACTTGTACATAAAAAAAAGTTGAGTCTGTCCCATGATGCATGTGGCTTTTATTCGGGTGTACTTTGTTGTACAAAATTTACGGTACTATCTTGTCTTTGCACAACTGGTCACCACACTATCCGACACCGATAAGATTGCTGAAATTTGCAGCAGTGCAGTACCTCCAATTCCTGCATGGCTTGCACATGGACGCCGCAGCCGCGTCCACGTTCCACCAGGGTAACATCATGAATGTCCATAAGAACAATGCGGCGCAGGGCTGGAGTCTCTGCACGCTCCACGCTAGCTAACAGCACTTGCGCCTTGTCTGCCTTGTCGCAAATTACAGTAGAGATGTCAGCTGCAAGACACAAAATTATACAATGATGTATACAGATTCAAAAAAAGTTTTGCTCACACAGGGCTTTAAGAAAGTTTTCACACAGTCCCCTTTTGTTTGAATCACAGCCATAAGTCTTTTGGGGTATGTCCCTATAGGTTTTGCACAACTTGAAACAGAAATATTTGCCCATTCTTCCTTACAAAACATCTGGAATTTCTTAAAGTTTGATGTAATCGTGCACATTTTCCAGATTTTTCCACAAATGCTCCATAGAATTGAGGTCTTTGCTTTATTTTGTTAGTATTAACCTCTTCCCAAGTAGATTTTGCTTTGTATAAGGTTGTTGTCCTGTTAGAAGGTTAACCTGTGCCTCTTTTTCAGGTCTCTTGCAGACTCAAACAGATTTTCTGCCATAATTTCCCCAAATTTTGCTCCATCCAGCTTCCTATTAACTTTATTGATTTTCCCAGTCCCAGCTGAAGAAAAGGAAACTCTAGAGCAGGGGTCAGCAACCTTTTTGGTGTGGAGTGCCACTTTCAAAATTTCCTTGTAAATCAATGTTCCACACCATGATTGATGCCTTGCATAACATTTTTTAATATCCAACAGAGCTGTCATTCGACACCAGTCCAAATATACAACATGGATAGACATTTTAATCGTATAACTCAGTGTTTTTCAAGCCTTTTTGAACCAAGGTACACTTTTATTTATAAAAAAGTTCTGAGGCACACCGTTTGCGAAAATGTTTGAAAATGAAGTTATGTCAAATATTTCACTGTACTACTGCATAAGCAGATAATTCTATATCTATCTATCTACCTTGGTCATATCCTTCAAGAGGGGTGACCGAAAGCAACACACACACATACAATAACAAATAAAATAAAAGGTAAATAAATAGCATAAAAAAACACACAAAAAAATTTGGACCATGGCCTACCCAATTGCCCAAACACCCAAACAAGTCAGGCACCTCGGCACCCAAGTTGGTCATGCTTTCGTCCCTTCAGATGAAATGGGACACCAGAAAGCGGCCATGTCACTCGGGTCAGGGTGACACAACACACTCTTTTGTTCAACAGCAGGGCCCGACGGCTTTCACTGGTTCATCCCTGCCGCATCATACGGGTGCCCAGCCCATCCTTAAGAACGTGTCCACAATCCCACTATCCTTTCACAACACCTCTCCACTTCTTTCTATCACCAACAAGAGCTCTAGCTTCCATTATATTTACACCTCTTTCCTGCAGTGCACTCATGACACCATCCATCCACGTCAATCGCGGCCTTCCTCTTGGTCTCCTTCCATTGACTTCTGCTCTGTAGATCCTCTTCAACATTCGCTCCTCATCCATCCTCTCCATGTGTCCAAACCAACCGAGTACTCTCTTATCAACACGCTTGCTCAGTTCCACGACTACTCCAGTTCTGTCTCTTACAATTTCATTTCTCAGTCTATACAATCTTGTCACTCCTAACATAGTCCTCAAACACTTCATCAAGTCAAGAAAATAAATACCGTAAATTCTGGACAACAGAGTGCACCATATTAAAAGCCGCATGTGCAAATTCAAGGAAGAAACTCAGCTTTGTTTTTGTACCAAGTTGTACCAAAAGTTGGGTCAAAAACGTGGCGTCATATTAGGCTGTGCTCAGTCTGGTAACTGTTAGCCCGATAAGTATCATGTTCCCCTCCTTATCCACCCAACCATCCATTTTCTGCGCCGCTTATAGTCAACCAAACCAACCGAGTACTCTCTTATCAACACGCTTGCTCAGTTCCACGACTACTCCAGTTCTGTCTCTCACAATTTAATTTCTCAGTCTATCCAATCTTGTTACTCCTAACATAGTCCTCAAACACTTCATCTCAAAAACATTCAACTTACATCTTAAATCTGCATTCAGGCTCCAAGTCTCTGCACCATACAACACAGTCGGCACAATCATACTCTCATACAGTCCCCTCCTAACATCCATACTCATACTCTTGTTCATCACTCTCCTCAGAGCAGCCAAAACCTTGCTTCCTTGATTCACTCTGTGCAATACCTCACACCCCATTCCACCAACTGCAGCCACATCACAACCCAAGTACCTAAAGCTTTTAACTTCTTCCAGGACCTGTCCATGCAACCTGATTTCTAGCGCCATGCCCACTCCATCACGTGAACACTTCATCACCTTACTCTTCCCAACATTGACAAATAACTTACGCCTATCACATACTCTTTCAAACTCCGTTACCAACCTTCTCAATGTTTCCTCAGAACCAGCCACAAGCGCGGTGTCATCTGCAAACAACAACTGACTTACCTGCCACACTGTTTCACTGTTGTCCCTCATGTCTACACCTCTGCCAAATACTCTTGCATTCACCTCTCTCACCACACCATCCATGTACACATTAAACAGCCATGGTGACATCACACACCCCTGTCTCACACCAGTCAACACAGGGAACCACTCACTTGTCTCACTCCCTAGTCTTACAAATGCTCTGCTGTTCATATAAAAACTCTTCAATGCTTCCAACAACTTTCCACCCACTCTATACATCACCATCACTTGCCACAACGCCTCTCTATCAACTCTGTCATACGCCTTTTCCAAGTCCATGAAAGCCAAATAAACATAATCTTCCTTTCCTGAAACCACTTTGCTCCTCCATCACCACCTTCTTTCGTTCTTTCTTCCACTCTCTTAATCAAGACTCTTCCATAAAGCTTACCCGGCACAGACAACAAACTGATACCTCTCGAATTGCTACAATCATATTCATCACCTTTACCCTTTTACAATGGCACCACATATACACTACACCAATCAACAGGAACCACACCACTTAAAAAGCATACATTCAACAAGCGTACTAACCAGTCAATCATAGCTGTGCCACCTTTTTTCAGGCATTCAGCAGTACAACCATCCAACCCAGGTGTCTTCCCCCCTTTCATTTCTTTCACTGCCTCTTGCACCTCCCATCTTTCCACAGGCTTCACATTTAAATCACCCAACACGGAAATTCTCTCCATACCATCGATCGGCTCGACTCTCACTTCTCTCCCATCCTCCACATTTAGCAACTCCTCAAAATACTCTGCCCATCTCGTCCTGACTGCACTACCGCTAACCAACAATCTACCATCCTTATCTTTCACTTTCTCTTCCTTTCCAGGACACTTTTCTCCCTTCCTCAAAGTTCACCCCTATCTTTCAACACCATTCATCATTTGCTTTTCTTTTCACTGCTTCCACTTCCGCTTTTACCAACCTTTTCTTCACTTTATATCTTTCATACGCATCACCACTCTTATCTTGCAGCCACTCCTCAAAGGCACGTCTCTTTTCTATCACAACCTCTAATACCTCATCATTCCACACTTCACTTCCTTTCCTAATACCTCGACCAACTTTTCTCATTCCACACACTTCTTTTGCACTCCTCAACACTGCCTCTTTAAACCACTTCCATTCAATTTCCACACTCTCCATTTCTCTTCTACTAACCCGTACGTACTCTTCCCTTATCCTCTCTTTAAACTCTTTTCTTTTCTGCTTTATTCAACTCCGACATTTTCACCTCTTCCCTCACACTCTTCTTATAACTAGCCCTCCACGATCCATCTATTCTCAGTTTTCCTTCCACATAAAAATGATCAGACATACCACTCATTTCACCTCTGTAAACATGCACATTCAACAATTATTTAACATCCCTTTCTTAACCACTACATAATCCATCAGTGTTCTGTCCAACATCTTGCCACTATCCACTCTGACAAAGGTATACTTATTCACGTCAGATAATTAGTATATAAAAGAAGAAAATAATACTTAACATAATAATGTGCTTTATGTTTTTATTTTTTACAGTGCAATCTTAAACTGCTTTGTTAAACAAATTAAGTGTTTGAATGTACTGTGCTACCTCAACAGCAGATAATTAGTACATAAAAGGTATATAAAAATCTGCTGCCACCTACTGATAATGATGACTATTACAGTTCCTCGTCTGAAGATAGAAAAAATACTGAATAATGGCCTGACTTTTTGGAAAGATAAAATTGGGCAAATTCCAGCGGCACACTAGACAAGGTCTCACGGCACACTGGTGTGCCCCGGCACACTTGTTGAAAAACACTGGTATAACTGACCAATTTATCAATCAACTTAAAAATGTGAATAACAAGTGGAAAGGCCTGTAGCCATCCATGACTTCAACTTTTTGCCAAAATAATTAACCAGAATCAACCATTTTCCCAATCAAAAACAAGTGCTATGGACAGCAATCATACCATTCATCAATGATATCTTGTTGCAGAAAATATCAAAACTTGAAATAACAGCAGCAAAGCAGAAGGCCCGCACACACGTGCGCTTTTTAATATATTCGTCATCAGTAAATGGTTTTCCGTGCTTTGCTATGCAGTGAGCAATTTCATAACTTCGGTTTTTAGCAGTGAAAATATTTTCAGGGTCCGTGTTTGTTTGCCGTACCTGGACACAGCGCGTTTTAACGTATCCGCCTTGTCAGACTTGTCCTTGAATTTACGTTCATGTTTTGTCTCGTAATGATGTTTAACACTTGATGCGCAAGGTACAATGCTCTCGGGGCATAATGCACAAAACAGCACGGTCATTTTTGCCACAAAGCCCCAGTCATCTGTCCACGCTGGCTGTAAAGAACGCAATGTTTTCGCTCGAGGAGCCATCATGATTCGTTCATTTATCACGCGCTTATGTTTCGTTGGCTGGGTTAAAACACAGATCTCTCATCTGCGAGGCGCCGCGCAAGCACACACTGACACAAAACGCACCTAAAGCCTAACGTAAAGCCTCAAAATAAGACAGTATAATCATTATTATTTTGCCATGCGCTCGCGTGCCACTGGTTGCCGACCCCTGCTCTAGAACATGATGCTGCCAGCACCATGTTTGACAGTGGTGATGGTGTTTTTAGTGTGTTTGCAGTATTATTCTTACACCAAACATAGCATTTTGCTTTCAGCCCAAAAAGTTTGATTTTGGTCTCATCTAACCAGAGCACTTTGTTCCAGATATTATTTGTGTCTACCATGTGGCTTTTTTTAAGGTATTTTATTTTTCAGAAAGGGCTTTCTTCTCGCAAATCTTCCATAAAAGGCAGATTTATGCAGAGTCTGACTAATAGTTGTCGTATGCACCGATTGTCTCAAATTAGCTGTGAATGCCTGTAAGTCATCCAATGTGATCCCCCTCTTGGTTGCTTCTCTGATTAGTTTTTTTCTTGTTTGGGCCAAACATTTAGAGGGACGACCAGGTCTTGGTAGGTTTGCAGTGGTTTTATGCGCTCTCCATTTTGATATCATTGCTTGCTCAGTGCTCCAGGAGATGTGAAAATGTTCCGAATCTTCCTATTCCTGCCTCAATTTTTCCACAACCTTATCTTCCTGGTGTGTTCTTTGGTATTTATAAAGCTGTCTGTTCTCATGTGTCTCCTCTCACTGACCTCTGAGCTGAACACAGAATAGGTGCATTTAAACTGAGACTTAATGATGCATAGCCGCACTTTATCATTGTTACTCATTTAGGTCGAGATTGATCATTCAGAAGTCATCTGGAACGTCTGGAGTCAGTTGGCTGAGAACAGAAGGCCAATATTTTTGCAACACCTATTCAGTTTTTTGTTGGAAATATAAAATGTTGAAATTTTTTTGCTCCAATTCACATTTGTGTCTAGCATGTTGTTGATTCTTAAGAAAAAAAAAAAGTTTTTTTAGCTTGAAATGTGGCAATATGACAAAAGGTTCTTAAGGGGACCAATACTTTCACAAATCACTGAATGATATTAATTAATTTCTGCTCAGACTTGCCACATTAGTGTAGCGGCTAACAAGTGTCTTACCTGTGTTTATAATGAAGCGTATGGCGTCAGGGCCGAGAGTGTCATAAAGTGGCACCACCACCATGGAGTATGTGTAGCACGCTAACTCCGAGATTATCCACTGAAATAAGAATAATCAACAATAAATCCAATTCAATAAAATGTCAGTACTTTATTTTTTGAAAAAAATCTAGTTTTTTCATGTTCACAAAATAATTTAAAATAAACCACAAAATCCAAAAGTTTATCTTTGCCAAGTTGAAAGGGCACCGACTTTGATAAAAACGGTCTAAAATGGGAACTTAGCCAGATGGCTCGCTGAATAGCTAATATTGTAGTTTGATAGCAAGCTAGAATGGTAAGCAGCCAAAAATAAACCCAAAAGGGAGCTAAATAACTAGCTAAAAGTGTTAAAAATAAAGCTGGATAGCTAGATAGAAAAGAGGCTAAAATTTAGCTCGATGAGATAGCGTGTAAAAAATTTAAAAAGCTAGCTCGATAACTTGCTAAAAAGCCTAAAAGAAAAATAGCTATCTAAAAAGGTAGGCAGACAGCTAGCTGAAGAAACTACACATTTTTTTCTCATTTGCCTTATAAAAACCCATTGGAATTTAGTTTGTTGTATATCCTGTGAAAAAAATCAATAAAAAGATGAATAAGTACATTTGTTTAATACACGGATAAATTCTTAGTCTATTCTCTTAATTAATTAATTGAAAATAATTATCAATACTTGAATACATTTTTTTGCTCATGAAGCCCATGAACTGAAATGTAATATATTTGAAATTTAAATAACAATCCATCATGTTATTACTATATTTTTACAACGTTATTACCAGGTAAAATTATCAAGAATAGGGGTTAAGAGAGGCTCAGTCAAGCAATAAAAAATAATTTTTCAAGAAAATCACAATGACCCATTACAGGTGAGGTATTTTCCGAACAGGTTCGCAGGCAACTCAGCTGTCCTTGGGGGGCACCATGTTGGACACCCCTGGGCTAGTTGTTAACTCGTGACCATTCAAACTTGAATTATGGCAAGTTTAAAGAAAGTCATGTTTACATTTGCGCATTAGTACTTTATCCCTTAGGTAACTTAAGTCAAACTAAGAAATATTGACGTGCTAGCAGCTAATTGTAAAAATGACCTGTTTAATGTTATTGATTAACACATGAGATGAGATGAGACTTAAATAAGGTAATCTCAATTACTCTTGTGTTGTCCAGATTTTAGGGACCTTCTTTGTACTTTTTTAACAGCTTACTTGGAAATGAGAATAAAAAACAGCATTTTTCTTTTGCAGTTAGGACCAATCTCAGAAAAGCCATAACATTTGTAGTTAAATATAATATAATTTAGGGCAAGGGTGTCATCGTACTCCAGTGTTGTTGTTATTGTATAGTGACTCTTTTACCTGACTGCCCATTTTGCACATCTGGTTAGCTGGTTAGCTGCTCCTCTTGCATTCTTTGCACTACTGTATAATACTATACATAGCTATAATAATTTAGTATATTATTAGTACTTCAATACTCCAACTCAATACAACATTTTATTTATATCTGTACATTCAAGGAAACTGTGCGGGTCAGATGTATCGACATTTCGTTCTGTATACACGTGTACAAGAATGACAATAAAGTATATCTGAATCTAAATCTGAATCAAACCCTTTCGAGCCTGGTGCCACATGGTAGAAAAAAACTCACGGGGGCCTGACTTCTAGATTAAAGAAAAAAAACGTGGGAGAAAAAAAAACCTGTAACCTGTATGGGAGTAGAAACTGGGTTATTAGTGACTCGAGCAGTCTCCACATTCAGGTCATCTGGAGGTTCATCTGGTGGTTCATCGGGTGTGAACGATGCAGGGCCCTCAGAACTGTCTGGGCCGTCTGCATCACAGCATTGGTCGTTTCTGGTCGACTGATGGGTTCCAGCATCAAGTAACTGATCCACATGTCTGCTGCGCCAGATCAGTCCTGGTGACACTCGGACTGTGTACATAAGTGGGCCAGTTTTGGAAATGATCTCACCAGTTTGCCACTTCTGTTTTCTATGACGATAATCTCTGGTGAGCACAAATTGACCCACATTGAAGGTTCTCAGTGGTGATTTTCATCTGGATGGTTTGTTTCTTTGACAAACCCCTGTGCAGGTCTGGTCTCAGGGGGTCTAAACAGGATCTCAAGGATCTTCCCTTGAATAGTACAGACAGTGATTGACCTGTGGTGGAATGTTCGGTGATGCGGTAGGACAATGGGAAGTTGGCCAGTTTCTCCGATAAGGACCTTTTTATGTTCGCCATGGGTTTCATGGATTGCTTAAAGGTTTGGACGAATCCCTCTGCAAGTCTATTTGTTGCCGGGTGAAATGGCACGGTGGTAATGGGCTTGATTCCATTTCTCTTCATAAAGATCTGAAATTCTTCAGACGTAATTTGGCTACCATTATCGTTGACTAGTTGCTTAGGGAGTCAAGCCCGAGCAAACAGCGCACGAAGAGTTTCAATGGTTCCTGTGGGTGTTGCGCTCTTCATAGGGAACACTTTAGGCCATTTAGGATATGCATCGACGACTACCAGGAACATTCTGTCCAGAAAGGGACTAGCGTAGTCGATTCTTTTTTATTCCATTTGTTTTTCTTTTTCTTTTACTTCATTTTCATTTTTTCCTTTCTTCTCTCCTACATTCTTTTTATTCCTGTTTTCCTTTTTGCCAGTTTCTTATTTCTTCTTCCCTATTTTTCATTCCTCTTTTTCACAAAAAAAAATCACCTTCCCTTCTTTTTGTCCTTCTTTGTGAAAGGCTGGGTATAAATTGGAAGAAAAGGGTGCTTTATACTCACTTACAGTCTCCTTAGTTTGTAGTCTTCCTTGGACACATTTTTGGTTGCACTACACATTACAGCGACATCTAGTGGACAAATTTAAAAGATGTGTCCTTTTAAGAACAGCGGAATGATTTTAACAGCGCTGTTTGGCCCAACCTCATCTGGATCCTAGCTTCAGTGACCCCAAACTCAATTGAGTTTGAGACCCCTGCCCAAGACACACTACAGGAAGTGGTGCCCTGATGACCCAGGCGGTTAAAGGAGCCATGAACTGTGAATATATACATGTTTATGGACGTTAGCTTATGCCACAAATTACATCTTAAGTGTTGGTTCTTTTTTGCCTGTTCTGGTTTATTTTGTCTATTGGTTTGAGCACAAGAAATGTTTTATGTTTAAAGGGCTAAGTGAGAAGTGGACAACCTCAGGCCGGTTCTGAGCAAAGACCCCAATAAACTGGTCTGGACTGGCCTTGCAGCCCTGGTGTAGTAGGCCCGATCCTAAATGCTCAGCCCTGGATACCACCTGCAGAACCGGAACCACACAACAACATATTGGTTAACGGGTTTTCCTTCCCCCCTTTTTTTTTTAGGGGGAGAATTTCTCACCTCTTTGTAGGACATCCATCTGTAAGGCTGGTTGGGGAGTCGCGAACCCAGGCAAGGTCCATCACCTTCGAGCATAAAAGAGATTAACCAAATTAGATATTGTTATTAGTTTGTGAGAGCTTTAAATTTCACACCTGAAATATTGAGGCCTCGCCGAAAGACCTCGTACATTGTTGTAGCGTCATCGTGGTAATGAGTCAACAGCTTGGAAGGGTCCCCCATCATGGAGCGGCGCCCCCTGTCTTCACGCTTCATTAGAAGAAACATTAAACCCGTTTTCGGGTAAAATTGAAGATAGATATAGTTGCCAACAGATCATATTTCATGTTTCCAATGGAGTAAGTTATCTTACATGATTATAATCTCTGCTAAGGGTCACTCAGGTGAAACAGTGTCTCCGTCTTGGGCGGCATCATACAGAAATGACTGCATTATCAAGTATGCACACCTAAGGTTTGTGAGAATTTTAGCCTGGATACAGCAATCTAGACTACTGGCAAAGTTTGCAAAGCAGACCCTGCGCGTCTTGCAGTACCACAGTGATACACGAAACATTTAAATAGAAAACATGGCAGACAGTTGAACGAAACAGAGTCTGGCTCGCCTCGATAAGATTCAAGTAATTTTCAAGCCTACATGATTTTGATGACATGCATTGTACATGTGATACCCGTATATTTTGCTATAAAAATCATTTGAGTGTTATACCAGTGTGTGCCTGAAAAACATATTCAAATTTAAATGCATATAGTCCTAAGAACGAGTTGTCAAAATGTTAAAAACAGAGTCCATTGTCAAAACCATTTGATTTCAAACTGTTTATAATCGTTTTTGTTTCAGACAGTAGTTTACCACTGAATGTAACCTTACAAAACGCATATAATATTCCTTCTCTTCACTATTCTACTGCTGTCAATGTGCCTGTTCTCAGTTTACATGGATAAAAAAATGCTTGATATTATTTATTTGCTTGTCCGTCAAAAATTGACAGAGGTTTTGATGGAGTTGTATTTATCCTACAGTTGACATTTAATATGTTATATGTGTTCTCAGCCATTTTGAAGAGTTCTCAGCCTGTAAACTACTCTCCAAGGCCATGAGTTGTGTTTTGATGTACAGACTGTGTTTTGTTCTCACATACCAACGGATGTACCCTGACCTGGAATGACCTCTTCATGCCATAACTCAGGAAGGAAAGGGAGTCTTACCCAGGACAAAGGAAACCTTCCATCATCTGCCGGAAAGCAGGCCTTCGAAAGAAGACTAATCAACTCTACGTAGCAAAGGCAAAAACTGAATATTAGAAGGGAGGTTTTTCGAGGAGATCCTCAGAGCCAGAGCCGAGCCGAGCCAGAGCGCAGCAAGCAGGGCAGAGCGAGCGAAAAGATGTCTAACAGCAGAATCTCGGCGGCTCTCAATATGATGATTAATAAAGTAACTAATTATAAAGAACCGATTCTCTTTGTCCTATATTGCAGAGCGTTTTATTATAAATGTTGGAAACTTGAACCTAACATTAAATTGGTCCTTCGAAACCGGATTCCAAGATGCCAGATGATTCCAGGACGCAAGAGGAAAATCCAGGAAAGACTGTGGCCACAGCATAAAGACCCTTTATCCGGGACTGGACCTTCCCTCGCGGGCTGGGATCTGACGGTTGACGGAAAGCCAAGGACTTAGAGAATCGTGAGTAAAATTTATTCATAACATTGTGTAGATAACCGGTAAAAGAAATTGACTCGCGAGCGCGGGGGGTAGATTCTTAAGGTTTAAGGATCCTCCGTCGAAAAGATTAAGAATCCTCTGTAGAAAAGGAAAATCTTAACAGAGACAAAGATTAAGAATCCTCCGTTGAAAAGGAAATTACGGGGGCAGATTCTTAACAGAAAAACCCTGACAATTCTAGACTCTATCAGGTAAATAGTTTTCAGACAGTTAAAATTCCGCAGGAGGCGTGGACTCCCCTAACCCAGCGCTTTAAAGTTAGTTAAATTTCACAAGGATGTGCGGAGTCCTCTGTCAACTGAAAATAAGTGGAAAGAAAAAAAATAAGAACAAGCGATGTAAGAACGTGATCACGATAAAAAACAAGACGTCTGTGTGATTGAGAGAGAGCGAATGAAAATAAAGTTGCCACTAGGCAATTGTATTTAATAAAAAAAAAAAAAAAAAAAAAACACCGACAAAAACAACAGTGAGCTTCTGTGGATGCTTGTAGGCAAGAAAGCTCCACTTGAAAAGGTAGGAGCGAGCCTTACCACATGAGTAATTAATCGTTGTCTTGTTGAAAATAACCCGGTGTTAGAATACCCTATGTATTAACACCCACCAAGACTAAATTGCAGACTTAAAATGGGGAAAGGACAGAGTAAGGAGAGACAAAAATACTCGATGAGCTCCAATGTAAAGACTGAAGAGTTATTTATAGGGAAGACCCGACCGCAATCGAGCCTCTGTGTTACTGGATAAAAGTGAGAAATTTGGGAAAAATATAAATGAGCTATTTAGATGCGTTAAATCAAAATAATGCCAGAATAATACCGAAAAAGATAAAATATTCCTGTTTTCAGTTCAAAAAATTGGTAAAAAAGGACTGGGAAGAATAGGAAAAATCTAATTGAGTGAATTGAAATACACTAATTTGAGATAAGGGCATTTTTATACCAAAAAATATTGAAAAAATTGTTTATAAATACTTTTTTTTCTCTTTCAATTAAAATGGAAAAAATGGATTGAGTGAAATTCAAATGAGTAAGATAACTCATAAATAAATAGATGCCATTTTCACATTAAATAGGTGAAGCTAAAATAGTAGATTTAATTGGTTTAAAGAAAGAAAAAAAAAAAAGAGAGAGAGAAACATAAAGGGGAAAGTTAATTAAATATTAAGAGAGATAATTTGGTGAAAATTAAGTGAGACTAACCTTAATACAATAAATTGGAAAAAAACCCTTACTTTTTCAACATTGAACTGTTTTAAATCTAGTGTAAGTAAATGGGTAGAGTGGAGCACATTATAGAGTGCTTTTGAAGATCTTCATTGACTTGAAATGCGTTGTTTAGATGCAAACCATTTGCGATTTATGGCATTACCTTTGTGGAAATACCGTAATGTATCCTAAAAAGGAGGATAACGAATATACAGGGCCATATAGTGAACCGCGTCGATTAATGGCTGCTGCCTCTTTACTGAGGGAGGAAGAGCAGGCACACAGTAATACGCCTCGCTCCACGCCGCCCCCACAATATGCCAAATATCATTCACATGCGCACCCCCCAGGCCATTTACCCGCTTCCGAGGAGAAGCCGGAGCCTGGTCACATAGCATGTTAGGAGAACTAGGCAAAATACTGTCCCCCTCACCACAAGTACGGTCACTGGACCCGGAAAGGGAAGGTACAGAAATATAGACGAATGCGTTAGACAAATGGAGTTATTTTTCTGGGTTGAATAATGGTTTTAAATCTAGAAGGGGGATTCACACGTGACACCGAGCAAGCTGTGAATAGTAAAAAAAAAAAAAGAGGTGAATATGAGGACGCAGGAATTAAGTGGACACTAAATTAAGGAGAAGATAAGGTTATAGTTATAATTGATACAATATTTACACAAAAATATTTGCATGTAAGATGTTACATACAGTTGAGATTTGTGTAAATATGCATTTCGTGAGAAACAGCCACTGTAGTAGTAAAAAAAAGGGTTGTCAGCATTGTGCAAAACATGTGACAGTAATTTTATAGATAAGCTATAAAAATAAAGAGAACTATATAAAGGATGAAAATCTATTTGAAGGCAAATGAACATAGACATAACATATTGTTTTGCTTTAGAACAAGAAATGAGAGAATTGCAAAGTATTACAATAATAAATTCGACTACAAAAATACTGTAGTGATACAAAAACTACACTATTTTGTTGCCATAATGAGAAATATTATAGACTAAATATATATATATATATATATATATATATATATATATATTAGTGAACTATCGTGAAAACACTGCAAAGGAAGGTTTGATTTTACAGCAAAAGTGTTGCTCTAACGATGTTTTTGAGTTTCAGAATTTTGGTTCTTGTCTCATTTGGACTCAACAATCCGCTGAGGAGAAAATGGAAGAACGGTGAGGAAAAAAAAAGTAGCATTACTAACGATGATGAAGATATTTGAATGGGATGAACGATGGTAAGTGAAAAACCAATTTTTATGATATTAAAGGAATATGTCAACAATAAAGGCGTTACAGGTGAGAACCAGAAAAGTTTTGTGTTCATATTCGGCCGGTATGAACCATAACTATGATAAGTAGATCTCATCTTGTTGGAATCCATCACAGCGATCATCGAGCAGCGATTGGAGGACACCCTGAACTGGTTGCAAGCCAATTGCAGGGCACACAAAGATAGACAATTCACTAGCTCATTCACACATAGGGACAATTTGGACCAACCAGTCCACCTGAAATGCATGTTTGTGAAAGAGGTAAGTAAACCGGATAGCCGGAGGAAACTAACGTGAACAATGAGAGCATGCAGGCTTCGCACAGGAGCCAGTGGCTGGTTGTGAACACACACACCTATTCCCAGGTCCTTAGTAATGCCGCACACGTGCTGGCCACTGCGCCACCGTGCTGCACACACATATATAATATATATCTCATCTCATCTCAGCAGCTGCACCGCTTATCCTCAGTAGGGTCGCGGGGGTACTGGAGCCCATCCCAGCAATCATCAGGCAGTGGGCAGGGGACACCCTGATATATATGATTTTTTTAAACTGAACTATCAATAATGATAATATGATAGGAATTTTGAATTCCGTGTACTAGCTTGCTAAAAGATTTATAGATCTTGGCAGAACCCCTGAAATTTAGTGATACAAAGATCGAACTTATAAATCGGTGACAAATATAGTAGATATCTGCGTATTCATTCAGTTTTGATCATCGAATTATTAATTTATTTTCTGCATTTGTTGA
Organism: Urocampus carinirostris; assembly: GCF_059441175.1. NCBI lineage: Eukaryota > Metazoa > Chordata > Actinopteri > Syngnathiformes > Syngnathidae > Urocampus > Urocampus carinirostris. Next base: position 33,429,033 of record NC_142365.1, read on the forward strand.
TGGTAATTGCGAATAACAGGCTTGTCTTTTTCCATTTTTCTACTTACTGTACTTTTCTTTAACATCTTAGTACAACATAATTCGTGATATCAATCATCAAAGCAAATGAGCCGTTTGAAAGCAAGCTCTCTTTGATGAATTGAACAAGGAAAAAAGCCGTTTGTCTAATAAAAAGACTGACCTTCGCTCGACAAGAATTACCAACAACAATGACGTAATCTCGAAGCGACGAGATCTCATTAGTGAAGATCGGCGTGCAGGAAAATAAAAAAACTCATACAGCAATACCAAAATAACGATAAGGTTTGTAATGCGTTAAATCCTTGTCAAAGAGTAAACTAAATGATAATGACAATTTAAAGGAAAAAAAGTTGCGTCCCCAGCATAAATGATGCGTCTAGGAAAGGTAAGTGGGAAAATGAAAACACTGAGTGTATAATACAAGATAATTATACAGAATAGTTTAAAAAGAAAGGATATTTGAGTAAACAACTAATCATTTTTCGTTGAAAATGCGAATAGCAAAGGGTAATAACTTTAGACGTGTAGTTTTGCTCCTAATAAAGCAAGGACGATTAAAGCAATGAAGATGACTAAAAACGGTCCATAATTTTAGTGTCAATCTTCTCGTTCGTAAATGGACAAATTCAAAAGAGGCGTAATACGTAAAAAGATTATTTCCTTAGTTGTTCTCGTATTCAATAATACATTACTCTCAATAAAATAATCAAAATTTTGAAAGAAGTTTGAAAATGACGACAAACTAACACAGAAAAGAAAATTCGAGATTAGAAATCATTAATAACGTAGATGAAGCTATTTCAGTCACTGAATGAATTTTTTCCTTTTAAACAGGAAAGAAACTAGTATTAATAGTCAGACCAGATTTGTATAGCCTTGATCACAAGGGATCTCGAAGGGCTGCAAAGAACAAAGACTGGTGCGTAGAAGCAAAGATTGTTGCGCAGAATAAAAGATAATGAATAAACAAAATAAATACACTCAACAAGATGGTTCATGAGTGACGGGTATGTATTGCTCTATATTGAATCAATAACAAAAGATTGATTATGATTACAGAGAGAAGAAAATACAATAAGAAAAGTTATGACATTAAGTTCGATTTGGCATTTTTAGAGATTTTTTAGATCTTTTGAGATTTTTGATGTTTAGATAGTGTGTGGGTTTGGAATTTTGACAAGTTTAGCCCAAAGGACAATTGGGAGGACAATTGATTACACACTGATTTTTTTTTTAGAATGAGTGTTACGATTGACAAGTGATAAACAAATGTGTAACAAATACTGACTTATGGTTTGGTTAAGTTAAAAGGAAACGGTTTCTATGGAAGAGAATTTTTAGAAGACAATGAGAAATAGATTGAACAATCTTGAAGAGGTTCATAAGAAATGAAAATAACGGATTAATTGATTTTGAGACATATCATGCTAATTTAAAAAAAATTGCATGGGAAATAAATGGGTAGAAATTGATTAAACTAAGATAATGTCTACTAGTACTTAAATTTAGAGAAAAATTTAAGACATAGAGTAATCCGGCCAATTTACTAAAAAAATCCCACTACGTAAGCACAGTGGAATTAACGAGACTCTCAAGTGCCAGTGAATTCCGCAAAAAGACTCTTTCTAAGTCTCCAAAGGACATATAAATCTGTCAAAAAGAGGCCATGGACTAATTTGCTGAAAGAGCCAAAGACATCAGTCATCCATTGTCTGCACCGCTTATCAACAGCGAGGCCAAGGGAGTGATATGGAGCACATCCCAGCTACGCTCATAAACAACGAGCTCAAGGGAGTGTGGGGGTAACACACACGGCGAGACGTAAAGTGTTGGGCCTGCGGTCAAAAGGTCACATGTCCTTTGAATGTGAAGAAGAAAGCTCTGCTGAGCAACACCAAACAGCGTGACTAGGCCAAGATAGTATTCAGACATAAAGTCAAATGCCATAGCAGCAGTATTCTTACCTGACCCACTCAAGTCACTGTTTAAACAGCATAACTGGCTTATGGATAGATGCGTACCGCATATCTCGTTGTGCAAAAAGAAGAGCATCAAATGGCAAGACTTGGAAAAATTAGTGTACAAAGGAGAAAGAGCCAAAGATTGGAGAGAAACGGGTACGAGTACTTCGTATAGCAACTCCACAGGATTAACAAGAAAGGCTCTTTTCTGGTCGGTGACAGTGCAGTCAGAAGTACACTTAATAGAAGAACAAGAATGACAAATCTTTTTAACCGGAGAGGACAAGGAATTGTTGACGCAGATTCCCGAGAAATTATGGTCTCAGGGGCCTACGGACGTGGGCCTTGTAAAAGGGGCATCTCCTGTAGTAGTCAGACCAAAAACAGAGCATCGCCCTAGAATAAAACAATATCCACTCAAGCCAGATGCTATGGCTGGGATACAACCAGTGATTGAAAATTTAATAAAAGCAGGGGTGTTAGTGGAATGTGCCGACTCTCCAGTAAACACGCCACAACGTGCACTCCTTGGTTAATATCGTGGACCTATAACAACTCTGTGACAGTGACTGTGCCACCAAATGCCACCATTGTGATGTCCATACCGATAACCTCTTTAAAAGGGTTCCAGTGAGGCAGTCTAGGGGGACAGCCAACACATATTACTGGGCAAGGGTGGGAGGAGTACTGGTGGTACGTGTTTGGACACGGAGCGTTCCAAGGGTGGGAGTATTTGGTTATAACGCAAGCAGGGGAGTACTGGACCCCAGGGGACAGCTCTGAGGCCCAGTATTTCAAAAATCGGGTTAAATTGCAGCATCAAGGAAGCAATTTACAACTGACTATAACCGTTACAAACCAGACAATTCGACCTCCGGGATCAGATTTTTTTTTTTAACAGCACGTGCTGGGGTTTCACGTTATGGGCCTGGTCCTCGGGCATGGACCCCTTTTTCCCAGTCGTAGTGTGTGTAAATGACAGTATGAAATCGACTGATCAGCCAAAATTAAGTAACTACTCTGTAACGACAAATATCACATCAGTAAGCATGTCAGTCGAAGACATTGATGGGTGGTTCAAAGTTACCACAGGAATTTCAAGGATAGATAACAACTGGTTGCTAATGGCTGAGCAGGCGGCACATGCTGTCATGACCTATTGTGTTGTGTGTATGGGTGCTTACCTTCTTTTGCGGGTTGTACCATCCACTCTGAACTCAGAGTGCCTGATAAACGTAATGAATAATACTGTACCAAACGGAAACTGCTCTTTCTGGGATCAATCCTACCCCGAAACGACAGTTGAAAAACATAAGCCTGTGTTTTTTAAAGGAGTAGTTCAAAATAATTTTACCTGTATAAATAGAATCGGACTTGGTGACAGTATAAGTAGTCTGAATGATATACAATGTCACCAAATGTTGACAGTCAATATAACATTTAAACCACTCTCCCGGAGTGACATCTGGTGGTGGTGTGGAGGAGACAAGTTGTATGATAGACTACCGTACAATACCACAGGATTGTGTGCATCTGTGTCTCTTATTTTACCTGTGTCTATAACCACCACCACAATCCCTGAATTGCTAACATCTGTGAAGAGCTTGTTACCACATGCATGGAAAAGTAAAGGTCTACCTATGCCTGGAGTGACAATGATCCTACATACATCGACAGCATCGGTGTTCCAAGAGGCGTACCAGATGAATACAAATTAGCAGATCAAGTAGCAGCGGGTTTTGAATCTTTGATTTGTTATTGGTGTACAATTAATAAAAATGTTGACAGAATAAACTATATCCATTTCAATGTGCAGAAGTTAGGAAACAAAACAGAACAAGGTTTCTCCGCCATACAAGAGCAACTCTCTGCTACCTCCCTCATGGCTTTCCAGAACCGGATTGCTGTTGATATGCTACTGGCTCAAAAGGGAGGGGTCTGTTCTATCTTTGGTGACCAACGTTGCACGTTCATACCGAACAACACGGCAGCAGACGGAAGTCTGACAAAGGCCCTGGAAGGCCTCAGGTCACTTAACAACAAGATGAAAGACCACTCAGGAGTTGACACATCAATGTGGGATGGTTTTGGAGATACGTTTGGAAAATATAAAAAATAATATATCAGCTATGATGGCGATAGCCGTTTTTGCGGCAATTCTCACATTGTGTGGATGTTGTTGTATTCCGTGCATAAGAACATTGCTAACGAGACTAATTACAACAGCTCTTGCCCCAATGCAGGCAAAGATGGTACCTTTGTATGCTCTGTTGCCCTCGGACACCAATGCTGACGATGACTCTGGCAATTACCATAAAAATGACGATGGTGAAAATTGTAATGACACAAATGTTGATGATGATTGCCTGTCTCTGCATTTTCCTTATATTTACTCAGATCCTGGTCATTATGACGACAACCTCTAAGTGTAACAACTGTGTTGTATTCATGATTTCTCTGTTGAAAATCGTATTGCGAAATGACAGTTGAATGAAGTATTATATCACCAGTAGGATAAAGAGGAGGGAATGATGGAGTTGTATTTATCCTACAGTTGACATTTAATATGTTATATGTGTTCTCAGCCATTTTGAAGAGTTCTCAGCCTGTAAACTACTCTCCAAGGCCATGAGTTGTGTTTTGATGTACAGACTGTGTTTTGTTCTCACATACCAACGGATGTACCCTGACCTGGAATGACCTCTTCATGCCATAACTCAGGAAGGAAAGGGAGTCTTACCCAGGACAAAGGAAACCTTCCATCATCTGCCGGAAAGCAGGCCTTCGAAAGAAGACTAATCAACTCTACGTAGCAAAGGCAAAAACTGAATATTAGAAGGGAGGTTTTTCGAGGAGATCCTCAGAGCCAGAGCCGAGCCGAGCCAGAGCGCAGCAAGCAGGGCAGAGCGAGCGAAAAGATGTCTAACAGCAGAATCTCGGCGGCTCTCAATATGATGATTAATAAAGTAACTAATTATAAAGAACCGATTCTCTTTGTCCTATATTGCAGAGCGTTTTATTATAAATGTTGTAAACTTGAACCTAACAGGTTTACTTATGGATTTAGGTCTACTGACCAAGCACTGTGCCCAATTGGTTTTAGATTGTGCATTTTTATTAAATTATCATTCAGGTAATCACCCTTCCTTCTTCTTCCCGAATCCTCATAAATGAATAAGAAAATTTGGGTTTGCTTCGAGCTCAATCCCTCGAATCAGGTCAATTGGTTGGTCTTGGGCTGGTCTGGGCTTTTACGCCTGCGGAACGGTACGGGTCAGGCTGGATTTTTTTTAGGCCCCATTTTACTTCCAGTTGCAGCCTTTTCAGGTTTGATAATCAGACCTGAAAAAAAAAACATTTTTTACTATTCCTATGAATACAGAGTCTTACCGGCACCTCTTCGGACTGGTGCAGGAGGCTGCAAGGCGGTGTGATTGGACGCGGCCTGGTCGCTAGCCAGTAGGCTAGCACGGCGGCAAGGGCACCGATGCCCACCAATGTGGAGGTGGGCAGCGAGCTGAAGAAGTGGCCCAGGTCAGCCATGTGCGGTACTCTCAAACCACTCAGCATTTCCTGAGCCTCCATCTTCTCCATCAGCGTCGAACTCAGCTCTGTGGGACCACAGGGTAAATTGTCAATGTCGCAGTGCAGTGGCGTGTTGCACCCAATATTCATTGAAAGAAATTCCATCTGGTTACTGCTATTAAAGAAATCAGAGTACAGGTGTTCTGAAAGTCTTGGACACAAGTCCCCATATCTTATCTATGAATTGTAGTAAAGCTAAATCATTAAGTTTTTTGAAATGATATGGATAGAATTGGCAAAAACTGAATCCTGGACTGTTGTTCACTGTGTAATTCCCAGCAAATTCGCAAAGGAGCCACCAGAAAGGAAGTCTATGGTTAGAAGGCATGGTAAAATTCATAACAGACAAGTGCCCATGCCCAGCTAAAAAACAGACGCCCCTCAACTTCAGAAGATATGATTGAACGAGTTTGAACTGCTTTCTAGTAGAGCCCCATGAATTAAACAGAAGAGCCGGTAGGGAACGGCAGTTTCCTACAACAACTATTCAGCGTGTCTTAAGGAAACGACTGCACAAGCTAAAGATTGTCCACCAGTTAAAGTACACAATAAACCACCTCATTGTGACTTTTGCATTGCAATGCAACAGAAGATGAAAGATGACTGATTTAATGACTAACCTTTTTTTTAGCGACGAGGCGACTTCCTAAGCAAAGTTTATAAGCATATGAGGGACTGAGAACCCAAATTATCTTCTTCCCCAAGGTGACCGTGTTCTGGCTATGTCGAAGAGCAACAGTCAATGGTGAGACGTACCTCTACATCAGGGGTCGGGAACCTATGGCTCGCGAGCCATATATGGCTCTTTCTATGAGTATCTGTGGCTCAGAGACCAATTTGATTGCATGCAAAAGTTCTACATCTTGTTCAAAGCCGGAGTTGTCTAACCTATTCAGGTACACGTAAAGCCAAACCAAAGCTAAATTTAGAGATAACACTTCGCAGTATATATAGGGCACGTTTTTCACTACAATTTACAGTCAAGGTGTCACACAAAAAAAGGGGGAAAAAAACTCGTTTTGGCTGTACAACACTAAAGAATCCTTTATTTAAAAGTTCACTATATAATCTGTGTTCAGTGTTCAGATACTTTATGATAAATCCACAGAACTGTAAATACGCCAAAACACCAGAAGAGAACTTAGTCATTTGATTGGGTGAGTGGGAGGGATGGGTGGAGCTATGCAAAAAGTACAAGCATTCCCTCCCATCTCTCGCCAAAGGTAAGCACATAAGGCTCCCTATTCTCAGAATGTTGTGACGTTTTTACAAAATAAATGCTTGCATCTGGTTTTGAAACCAATATGTATGAAAAAAAGGGTCAAAAGGAGTTTAAGCGATCTTGAGTAATTGCAAGAAAGAGACAAGTTTAAAGTGGTCTGTTTGTTGAATTTGGGACAGGGGCTCTGGCATTATTCTCTTTTCATAATTTTTATCAAATCATCAAAAATAAATGTGCTGAAGACTAAGCTTTTGTCTGGGGCGCCGGTTTAGCAATTTAGTAAATTTGTCTCATAATATATGGTGTGGCTCTTTCCCAAAATAAAATTAATATTTTTTGCTTTTATGGCTCTTTGAGTCAAAAAGGTTCCCGACCCCTGCTCTACATGCTGGAAAAATGGTTAATGAAAAAAATTGAGTGAGAAAGAGTCTGGTTACTATATTTTGTAACAGGATGGGGAGCCACCCTTTAAAAAACCTTAGGGTAGTACCGTTTCTGAGCACAACACTGCCAGAAGGATGGATTGGACGGTTTGGGAAGAATGATCACAACCTAATGTCCATGCCACCCAGATCTCCTGATCTCACATCACATGATTTCGTTTTGTGGAGATTTGTAAATGGATTGGTGCATGTGCCCCCTGATGCAAAAGGCGTGGATAAGCTGAAGGCACAAATACCAGAAGCTGTTGCAACCATTAACAATGCAATGCTTGGATGCGTTTGTCAAGAATTTGACTATCTGCTTGATGTGTCATGTGACCAATAATTATCATGTTGAACATTCCATGTAAAAATTTAGATTTCAACTTTCTTACCAGATGTTTTTCATATCCTTGGTCATCGAGTGGCGGCAGTTTTGTGTAGTCCTCGCGACTACGAGATCAATTCAGAATCCTGATATATCAGAATTCTGGATTAAGATTTTTCACCTTGAACAGTTGAAAAGTTTCAGGTAAGTACGGCACGCAATTGTCGCACCGCTGCCGAACACCGGTGAAGGAGCAGCCCCTTCCCGGATGCTAAGACACTGTTCGGCTTCAGATTGCTCAGAAGTAAGTAAGTAAGTAAGTAGGTAAGTACGTAAGTACGTAAGTACGTAAGTAGGTAGGTAGGTAGGTAGGTAGGTAGGTAGGTAGGTAGGTAGATACTTTATTCATCCCCGTGGGGAAATTCACATTTCCAGCAGCCTCCTTTGTTGTTTATTAACAGATTTACAGGATCCCCTTGGGGTGCTTTGTTGTAGTTTAGCCACAGCGGAGTGGTTGACCACATGCTAGTCCAAAAGTTCCCTGCAGCAGTTGGAAATTTGTGCCCAGGGATACACCACCTCGTGTTAGCGAGTCCACCTCCTCTCCGCTTCCCGCAGACTTTCGTGTCTCTGCTCTGGGTAGCTCCGGGTAGCGCCTTGCCACGCTACACGTGAGCCACGTTTCCGTAAAACACAGCAAACTGCACTCCCTGTGCGCTTTGATGTTTTTCACCAGCACAGCCAGTTTGTCGGTCTTATTTGGTAGAGAGTTCACATTTACCATGATTACGGATGGTACCGAAGACTTATAACGCAGCTAGCCGCTTAGCTAGCTTCGGCTCTGTATCCACGAAAGGGCCCCCTCATCATGCCGGCACGAAAATTCTTCAGGGCAAGGAGTTGATTCCTCGAATAAACGCATTTTTGTGCGTTAAAACCCATAACGATAGGATAGAAAGTAATCCAAAGTGTAATTGTCAAACGGGACGAAGAAGACCGAAGATAGAAGCAGACACTTAAAACAATAAATCCCAAAATGTACTCGTGGCGGCGCCGCTTTGATCTTATGGGTTATTGTAAAGGTTGCTCCCGCTTCCGTAGGCAAGTAGCCCTTCTAAAGAGCTAGAGCAGTTTAAAAGGCAAATGTTAGGTGCCGTGGACACCACTGCTAGTGAGGGTTGTAGTAAACCTGCATTAGCCCTAAACAGTTTGCTAACACCGGTGAGCTAGTCCCACTTCACTCGCCATTCAAGGCACAAGATACGTGACTGCCAGCATAATCTTGTGGAGTTTACCGGTAAGGATACCACTAAGGTTCAACATTCGTTAAAGGGTTCAGCTCGGTCTACAGTGCTGAAGATTGGTCTTCTGAAAATTAGATCACTAGCTTTCAAAGCTTCGAAGCACTTGTTATGAGGTCCTCAATGTCACCACCAATGTATGTACTTGTGTATCGCCCACCTGGACCAAATTTTTTGGATGAATTTTCAGAACTGTTAACAGACTTAGTAACTTATGCGGACAATGTTGTAATTAATGGTGATTTTATTGTTCACATAAACTTCCCATTTAATTCACTTGCAGTTGCTTTTAAGTCACTGCTTGATACATTTGGTTTTAATCAAATAGTTGATGTGCCCACTCATAAATATGGGAATACTCTAGACCTCGTTCTGTGGTAGACTCAAATGTTTCAGTGTTACCGTATCCCAATGCCATCTCCGATCACTATCTTGTTTAATGTTTACTGTGATAAGTAAAATTTAGGCTTTAGTAGTCACAATATCCGCCCTGCAACAGCATCAGCTTTAAAAGATCCATTACCTACGGCAAATTCGTCTTTCCCTCCATACATTGGGCCTGATGACTCACTTTCAAAAAACTTTAACACTGCTTTGGTTAATGTTCTTGACTCTGTGGCGCCCGTAAGGCATAAATGTCGACCAAAGAAGCATACACCTTGGTTTACTGAAAAAAACAGGTCACTCAAACAAGGTTGCAGGAAACTTGAAAGAAAATGGCGCACTACAAAGCTGGAGGTCTTCCGACTGGCCTGGTGTGACATCTCGCTGAAATATAAAGTAGCTTTTGCCTCAGCTAAAGCATCGTTTTTCTCTAAGGTTATTGCACATGAAAATAATCCGAATTTTTTTTCGACACAATGGCGAAACTTAATAGACAAGTACTTAACCCAAATTGTTCTACTTATTCTGGTAATGACTTTATAATGTTTTTTTAATAAAAAGATTCAACTTATCCAGAGGGAAATTTTAAATGGACGCTCTGACACCCCGTCCTACCTTATAGATGCGGAGGTTTTAGGGTCAGTAGCGGCTGTTCAGAAATGTTGTCCAGTTTCAATGATTTGTCCCTTGATAGTCTTACACAGATGGTCAGTAGGGCCAGATAAAATACTTGCATGCTTGATCCGTTTCCGGCTTTACTGCAAAGATCTGATTAGGATCTTAGCACCTTCAGTTTTAAATATTATTAATATATCGCTATCCTCAGGTATTGTTCCGGTAGCCTTCAAGTCTGGTGTCATTAAACCCACGCTTAAGCGACCTAACCTTGAGGTAAGTCATCATAGGCCCATGTCAAATCAACGATTTTTTGCAAAATTACTTGAAAAGGTCGTTGCACAGCAGTTAAATGACTATATGTCGGAAAATAATGTCTTTGAAACTGTCCAGGCAGCATTTAGCTGTAAGGCTTGCCTTACTGAGATAAAAGAGTGGATGTCACTCAATTTCTTGCGTCTTAACTCTGAAAAGACCGAAATGTTAGTTATTGGTCCATCTAAATGCCGCGACTACTTACCAGTAGTAGAAGAGGCTTCCTGATCTGACTCAGATACTACAGTATTCTCATTATCTACACCGCTTATCCTTATTAGGGTCGCAGGGGAGCTGGAGCCCATCCCAGCCATCTCCGGGCAGTGGACACCCTGAACTGGTTGCCAGCCAATCATAGCTGCAAATCACATTAGTTCTCGCAGCTAGCTGCGTTCTTCATCGACGCACGAGCCGAGTGATCCACCGCTAAGAGTCGTACAGCTGAGCGATTTTACGTCCGCCCGGGACGATCGGAGACAAATTCACAACAGGGTTTTAAACAGCGGGTGCTGTTCGGTCGCTACCGCGAGCGAGCCCCTAACCCGCGGCGCGGGTACTTTTGGGCGCGATACGCACGACACCGCGACAAGCCAAGCGCTACACGGCCCTCAATGGCTCCGGCCGACGGACGGGCGGCCGCGGGGGAAAGGGGTAGCTGGGGGGAACTGTGGGGTTAGGGGGGCGGTGAAGCGGAAGCCGCACCCAAGCTGCACGCCGGGAGACGAGAACGGTGCGAAGTGCTAGGGTCGTCGGCCGAGGTGGTTCCTGCAAAAAGTGAAAATCTGCAAAATTGTTTTATTTATTTTTTTAACCATTACAGACTGCGAAGCTCTGAAACCGCGAACATCGAACCGTGAAGTAGCGAGGTCCCACTGTATATGCTTCCGCTTGCCGATATTATCCCAAAGTAATATATAAGTTTCCATTGCTATGCAGAAGACAATCCACTGTATCTGCAACTGGATACAATTGGTCAGTAACGTTGTAGAAACCTGGAGGCCTGCCTAACTGAGATTCAAAGATGGATGTCACTTAATTTTTTGCACCTTAACCCAGAAAAAACTGGAATGTTGATTGTTGGTCGAGCTCATTGTCGTGATTTGTTTTAAAACACTGCCCTGAACCTAAACAAATGTAATATCACTCATAGTGACTCAGTCAAAAACCTAGGTGTTATATTTTATCTTAATTCGTCATTTCAATTACACGTGAAAAATATTACTAGAATGGCCTTCTTCCACCTCCGTAATATTGCGAAGATTCATATAATTCATATAATATAATTCATGCGTTTATTACTTCTCAGCTTGATTACTGGAATGTATTGCTTTTTGGTCTCCTGATGTCTAGCATCAAATGTTTGCAGCCGGTTCAGAATCCGGAAGCGAGACTCTTGACAACGAAAAAAAAGTTTGAGCATATTAAAGTAATCCCTCGGTTATCACAGTTAATGGGGACCAAAATCACCCGCGAAAAGTGAAAACTTTTTTTTTTTAATTATTTTATTTTATTATTATTATTTTTCACTGGTTTGACCACCTTGGGTGCCGAGGGGCCTAACTTGTTTGGGTGTTTGGGCAATTGGGTTGGCCATGGTCCAAACATTTTTGTGTTTTTTATGCTATTTATTTCCCTTTTATTTTCTTTGTTTTGTCTGTTATTGTATGTGTGTGTATTGCTGTCGGTCACCTCTCTTGAGGGATATGACCAAGGTAGATAGATAGATAAATAGATAGATAGATTATTATTTTTTAGACCTGCGAACCTCTGAACCCGCGAACATGGATCCACAAAGTAGCGACGCCCCTTCAAAAATGCTTAAAAATTTTAATAAAAATATTAATAATTTAAAGAAAAAATATATATATATATATATTATTATTATTATTTTTTAGACACGCGAAGCTCTGAACCAGCGAACGTGGAACCGTGAAGTGGCGAGGTCCCACTGTACTCCTCTATTAGCCATCTTGCACTGGCTCCCAGTCCGCTTAAGATGTGACTTTAAGTTCTCTTACTAACATTCTGTCACGAACCAGAACAGGAAACAGGAATCAGAACCCAATCGCATAACGTTACTTACAGTTTATTGGGGAGAAGAGGAATGAGCGCACACTCGATCCGTGGATCGTTGGTTGTGGAAGTAGATTGATCGCAACGAGAAAGTGTTCAAAATCAAACAGATCAGGGCGAGAATAAAACAGGAGCAAAACAGAGGCAAAAACGGAGATTCACAGAGCTTGGCGAAACAAGATCAAACACAGGCAAAAACGGGCATTCACAGGGCTTGACGTATCACAACAGAGTCTAGCAAGAGTTTCGCAGACGCTCCGACACCAGGCGACTCGCAGACAGCGTTTAAGTAGTCAGGGAGCAATCTGTCAACGCGTTTCAGCTGGTGTCCATGGGCGGGGCCAATTGGGCGTCGTGGCAACCGTGACAGAACCTGGCGCCCCACGGCGGGGACCAATTGGGCGCCATGGCAACCGCGGCAGAACCCCACCCCTCAAGGGACGCTCCAAAAGTCCCAACATAAACAAAATACGTTGCACTCCAGAATGGACTGATGCCCCCAGGGAGGGTGGCCCCACTTCAGCCTCCGAAGGCGTGGCAAAAGTAGGAACAGAGAGAGTCTTGGCCGACAGACGGACAAGTCGAGCTGGCAGACAGGAGAGTTGGATGGGTCGAGCTGGCAGACGGGAGAGTCGGACGGGTTGAGCTGGCAGACGGGAGAGTCGGAAGAGTCGGAAGAGTCGGAAGAGTCGGAAGAGTCGGTAGAGTCAGATCGGACTGGCGAGCCGCAGAGTCGGACTGGCGAGTCGCAGAGTGGGACTGGCGAGCAGCAGAGTCGGACTGGCGAACAGCAGAGTCGGACTGGCGAGCAGCAGAGTCGGAATGGAGAGCAGCAGAGTCGGACTGGCGAGCAGCAGAGTCGGACAGGCGAGTAGAAGAGTCGGACTGGCGAGCAGAAGAGTCGGACAGGCGAACAAAAGAGTCGGACAAGCAGACGCGTGTGAAAGGCAGACGGGCGCGGCGTTGAGGCCGACGGGCGCGGCGTTGAGGCCGACGGGGACCTCGGACAAATCTGCGCCAAATTCTCCCGGAAACCCCATTCGAGGCACAGCAATTCCCCTGGTGGGCGAGTCTGTGGGCCAAATGGGAGGGAAAGGCGACAGCACGGCAGGAGGAGAACCCCCAGGGCCGTTGCCGACAGCTGACGCGACAGGAGCTCAGTCATCTGAGCTAATTGCTCCTGCTGGTGCAGCATGCTCCGTAGATTTTGCTGGAACAGCAGTTAAAGGGCGGTGACATCACTGGACAATCGCCAGACCGCGCCCTCTGGTCCAACTGCTGCATAGCTTCGGAAGTATCCAGCTCCCCCCAATCTGTGCTTGTGTGAGCGTTCGCTGGGCTCATTTTGTGGCATACAAATGTTTGACCATCTTGCACTGACTTGCGCCCTCTTATCTCTCACATTTTGTGTCCCACTATGTTCCTGCACGGAGCCTCTGCTCGGAAAATGCCGGTCTGCTTGGGAATCCAAGAGCCAAGATGAAGTCTGCAGGCTCGAGAGCGTTCTCTGTCCGGGCCCCGTTGCTGTTGAATGTTCTGTCTCTGGAGATAAGATCTGCAACCTCAGTGGAAGTTTTTAAATCTAAACTTTAGACCCACTTCTATTCAATAGCTTATGATTGATGCCCACCTCATATTTTTCTTTCCCTGTCTTTTTCGGACTGCCTGGCTGGTGGTGATACGAGGGAGAAGGACGATTTGAGATTAGTCAGCAGACCAGCCTCTGGACCTGAAACATGTCAAGGCCTGCATCGACCAGCCGGCAGAGATGGGAAGCTGCGTCGTTGTGGTTATGGACTTTTCAGACTAAGTTACAAGCTTAAGGCGATGTTCCGGACAAATTTCAACATGTTACCTATTGTTCTCTTTTATTGATGTTCACTATGTTTGTGTACTGTTACACAATGCTAAATCTGTTGCACCCTGATCGTCCTGGAAGGGGGATTACTACTTGTGAGGCCCTTTCTCAATGTTTGTTCTTTCCTCATGCGGAGGTTTTTTAGTTTTTCCTTGCCCGCATGTTGGTTTAAGATCAGGCCATGGTGTATTTGTAATCCTGTGCAGTCCTTTGAGACATCTTGTGATTAAGGGCTAGGGCTGCACAATTACCCGAAATCGAATCAACATCGCGTGACATAGTGTAGTATTGAAGCCGCAAAGCATTGCGTTTTTTTCAAGGTTTTGTCGTGAGTGATGGAGTTTTTGCCAACCACACTCGTTACTGTTTGAAATCTAAAAGCGCCGGCTAATCAGAGGCAAGTTTTGATAACAGTACTAGCCAATAAAGGCGATTATGCCACACCCACCGTGTAAGCTCATTGAGTCGGCATGGCGGAATCTGTAAACAGAGTGAACAAACGAGAAGGAAACGAAGCTTGCGCAAGTGGACTAGGAGGTAAAGAAACCTCCACCAAAACAGCAATTACGCCCTTCATGCCATACGAAAAAAGATCACAAAGGCACAAATAACCAATGCTGGGACTCTAGCTAAAAATGTCTAATGATGTCCAATCCCAAAACGGCATTTTAGATCAGATGTAACACTTTTTATTTATGCAAGTTGATAAGTGAAATGTTATAATAAAAGTAATAAATAGTAGTAGCAGTGGTGTTAATAGTTTAGTGGGAATGGTGGGTGTGAATTAATTCTTGAATCCCTTTCTTGCACTGATGAACATTCTGCAGTAGCACATAGAAAATGTTAAAAAAAAAATTTAATTGCAGACATGTCGCGCATACATCTTTAAAAGTGATACTTTTTTGTGTGCAATGTTTACCTTTATAGTGTTCAAATGTTCTTACATTTCTCAAATAGTTCATAATTCATTTTTTCAACTATCATTTAAGTTACGTGTGCAATGTTGACCTTTTTTTGGTGGATTTGGATAAATACTTGAATACCTTTTTTGCACTGATGAACATGCTGCAGTAGCACATGGTAAATTGTATACTACACAAATTGCAGAGATGTCATGTTTACAGCCTTTAAAAGTATGTGGATTATTTTTAGTGTGCAATGTTTACCTTTTTATATTGTGCACAATTTATTTTGTTGTTGCTTTTTTCTTTGTTTGGTGTTGGTTATTTTAAGTGCGTACATTTTATCTCCTCCTTGATCTGCTACCTTATCGTGGTGGAGGAGTTTGTGTGTCCCAATGATCCTAGGAGCTATGTTGTCGGGGCTTTAAGCCCCTGGTAGGGTCACCCATGGCAAACAGGTCCTAGGTGAGTGGCCAGACAAAACGCAGATCAGAAGACCCCTAATGATGAGACAAAACTTTGGTCCTCGATTTCCCTCGCCCGGACGCGGGTTACCGGGGCCCCCTTCTGGAGCCAGGCCTGGAGGTGGGGTCCGCTGGCGAGCGCCTGGTGGCCGGACCCTTACCCACGGGGGCCGGCCGGGCACAGCCCGAAGGGACGACGTGGGACCCTCTTCCCATGGGCTCACCACCTGTAGGAGGGGCCAAAGGGGTCGGGTGCGCAGAGAGCTGGGTAGCAGCCAAGGGAGGGGTCCTTGGCGCGACGATCCCCGGCTACAGAAACTGGCTTTTGGGACATGGAACGTTACCTCTCTGGCAGGGAAGGAGCCCGAGTTGGTGCGTGAGGTTGAGAAATTCCGACTAGATATAGTCGGACTCACCTCTACGCACGGCTTGGGCTCTGGTACCAGTCCGCTCGAGAGGGGTTGGACTCTCTTCCACTCTGGAGTTGCCCGTGGTGAGAGGCGCAGAGCCGGTGTGGGCATATTAATTGCTCCACGGCTCGGCGCCTGTACGTTGGGGTTCACCCCGGTAGACGAGAGGGTAGCCTCCCTCCGCCTTCGGGTGGGGGGACGGGTCCTGACTGTTGTTTGTGCTTATGCACCAAATAGCAGTTCGGAGTACCCACCCTTCTTGGGGTCCTTAGAGGGTGTGCTTGAGAGCCCGCCCCCTGGGGACTCCCTCGTACTGCTGGGAGACTTCAACGCTCACGTGGGCAATGACAGTGAGACCTGGAAGGGCAAGATTGGGAAGAACGGCCCCCCTGACCTGAACCCGAGTGGTGTTTCGTTATTGAACTTCTGTGCTCGTCATGGTCTGTCCATAATGAACACCATGTTCAGACATAAGGGTGTCCATATGTGCACTTGGCACCAGGACACCCTAGGCCGTAGTTCGATGATCGACTTTGTCATCGTTTCGTCGGACCTGCGGCCGCATGTTCTGGACACTCGGGTGAAGAGAGGGGCGGAGCTGTCAACTGATCACCACCTGGTGGTGAGTTGGCTTCGATGGTGGGGGAAGATGCCGGCCCGACCCGGTAGACCCAAGCGTGTTGTGAGGGTCTGTTGGGAACGGCTGGCAGAATCTCCTGTCAGAAGAAGTTTCAATTCACACCTCCGGCAGAACTTCGCCCATGTCCCGAGGGAGGCGGGGGACATTGAGTCCGAGTGGACCATGTTCCGCGCCTCCATTGTCGAGGCGGCTGATCGGAGCTGTGGCCGTAAGGTAGTCGGTGCCTGCCGCGGCGGCAACCCTCAGACCCGTTGGTGGTCACCGGCGGTTAGGGATGCCGTTAAGCTGAAGAAGGAGTCTTATCGGGCCTTCCTGGCCTGTGGGACTCTGGAAGCAGCTGGCAGGCATCGGCTGGTCAAGCGGAATGCGGCTTTGGCGGTTGCCGAGGCAAAAACTCGGGCATGGGAGGAGTTTGGCGAGGCCATGGAAGCCGACTTCCAAACGGCTTCGAGGAAATTCTGGTCCACCATCTGACGTCTTAGGGGGGGGAAAGCGGTGTGCCATCGACACTGTGTATAGTGCCGATGGGGCGCTGCTGACCTCGACCCGGGACGTTGTGAATCGGTGGGCGGAGTACTTCGAAGACCTCCTCAATGCCACCGGCACGTCTTCCTCTGGGGAAGCAGAGCCTGAGGACTCTGGGTTGGGCTCTCGTATCACTGGGGTTGAAGTCACCGAGGTTGTCAAAAAACTCCTCGGTGGCAGGGCCCCGGGGGTCGATGAGATCCGCCCGGACTTAATTAAGGCTCTGGATGATGTGGGCGTGTCATGGTTGACGCGCCTCTGCAACATCGCGTGGACATCGGGGACAGTGCCTCTGGACTGGCAGACTGGGGTGGTGGTTCCCGTCTTTAAGAAGGGGGACCGGAGAGTGTGTTCCAACTACAGGGGAATCACACTTCTCAGCCTCCCTGGTAAGGTCTATTCAGGGGTACTGGAGAGGAGGGTCCGCCAGGAAGTCGAATCTCGGATTCAGGAGGAACAGTGTGGTTTTCGTCCTGGCCGTGGAACACTGGACCAGCTCTATACACTCTTCAGGGTCTTTGAGGGTGCATGGGAGTTTGCCTTTCCGGTCTACATGTGTTTTGTGGACTTGGAGAAGGCATTCGACCGTGTTCCTCGGGAGGCCCTGTGGGGGGTGCTTCGGGAGTATGGGGTACCGCACAGTCTTATCCGGGCTGTGCGGTCCCTGTATGCCCGGTGCCAGAGTCTGGTCCGCATTGCCGGCACTAAGTCGGATTCGTTCCCGGTGAGTGTTGGGCTCCGCCAGGGCTGCCCTTTGTCACCGATTCTGTTCATAACTTTTATGGACAGAATTTCTAGGCGCAGCCTTGGCGGGGATGGAGTCCGGTTTGGGGGCCTCAGCATTGCGTCACTGCTTTTTGCAGATGACGTGGTGCTGTTGGCTTCCTCAGGCCGTGATCTTCAGCTCTCGCTGGAGCGATTCGCAGCCGAGTGTGAAGCGGCCGGGATGGGGATCAGCACCTCCAAGTCCGAGGCCATGGTTCTCAGTCGGAAAAGGGTGGTATGCTCCCTCCGGGTCGGGGAGGAGGTCTTGCCCCAAGTGGAGGAGTTCAAGTATCTTGGGGTCTTGTTCACGAGTGAGGGTAGGATGGAACGGGAGATCGACAGACGGGTCGGTGCAGCGTCTGCCGTCATTCGGACCCTGTACCGGTCTGTCGTGGTGAAGAGGGAGCTGAGCCGAAAGGCAAAGCTCTCGATCTACCAGTCGATCTACGTTCCTACCCTCACCTATGGTCATGAACTTTGGGTCATGACCGAAAGAACTCGATCCCGGATACAAGTGGCTGAAATGAGTTTCCTCCGCAGGGTGGCTGGGTTCTCCCTTAGAGATAGGGTGAGAAGCTCAGTCATCCGGGAGGGACTCGGTGTAGAGCCACTGCTCCTCCGCATTGAGAGGAGCCAGTTGAGATGGCTCGGGCATATAATAAGGATGCCTCCTGGACGCCTCCCTCGGGAGGTGTTCCGGGCATGTCCCACCGGCAGGAGGCCCCGGGGGCGGCCCAGGACACGTTGAAGAGACTATGTCTCTCGGCTGGCTTGGGAACGCCTCGGGGTCCCGTCGGATGAGCTGGAGGAGGTGGCTGGGGATAGGGACGTCTGGGGTTCCCTTTTAACGCTGCTGCCCCCGCGACCCGACCTCGGATAAGCGGAAGACAATGGATGGATGGATGGATGGACATTTTATCTGTTATACTGTGCAAATGTTTTTGATTTTTTTTAGTTTATTATTTCCCTTTTTCAAATGTTATTTGGGTTAGAGGTTGACTTTGTTTGGTTATGAAGACATATCAAAATAATTAATTGTAGTTTTATTTTGTGATGTTAAATTGTCTAGACCACTTTTTTAAATGAGCTTAAAGTTCTATCTAGTGCATTTCATAGGTGGGTAGGTACTATCGATTGAGGAATTAAAAAGTAAAAAATGGTCAACAGAAAGCAACCCTAACAAAGCTTGCCAGAAGATGTTTTCTGTAGGTTTAGCATTTCAATATGGTTGAGAATTAAAAGCAAAACTTGCACAGGAAAATCAAAAATCGCATCGAAATCGCAATACTAATCTGAAAAAAAAAAATCACAATTAGTTTTGTTATTTTTTAATTTCAAAATTGTGCAGCGCTAAACAAATAAATGTGACTTGACTTGATTTCCTTAGTCATTTCCGAGATATCCAATGTCAAAATGTGCCCAAGACCTTTGGAACACCTTGTATTGCTGTGTGCGGATTGGCAATATTGCCAAACACAGTTATGTTGATCCGGCAGCATCTTGTGACAGTCAATGTCTAATAAACAAGCATGATTAAAATTTTCAGTTGCAACACAGACACAAATCGTAACAGACTGGCTTGATTGTGTGGGTGCACGACATCCTTCATTCGTCATGGCGGTTGACCTCGTACTTTGATTTAAAACAAACCACAATCAAGTCCTTAGATCAGACCGGGGCAAATTACGGCCCGCGGGCCACATCCGGCCCTTTGTACGTCCCTGTCCGGCCCGCGTAAGACCAATCATAAACACCATAAATTAAAAAAAAAAATTCAACTTTTATTTTGAAATTTTATTTTGACTACATATACACGTCATAGACGTAGCGCCTTCACGCGCGTATACACTTGAGTGAGTGAAGGTGATACTGTTCGCCAGGGTACACCCCAAGAAAAGAAAAGTTGATAACGAATGCCGTATTTTCAACAAGACATGGACTGCCAAATATTTCTTTACAGAAATTAAAGGTAAAGCAGTGTGCTTAGTCTGTGGTACACAGGTTGCTGTGTTTAAAGAATATAATTTGAATCGCCACTACACGACCAAGCATGAAGATGAATACAGAAACCTGTCTGGTGAAGAGCGTGCAAGGGAGTCTGATGCATTGCTAGCAAAACTACAAACCCAACAAGGATATTTCACTAAACTTCACACTTCCAGAGATGCAGCCGTCAGGACAAGTTATGTAATTTCTCATAAAATCGCCAGAAAAAGTAGGGCATTTTCCGACGAAGAGTTTATTAAGGAGTGTTTATTGGACTCTGCTGAGCTGATGTGCCCAGAAAAAAAGGGCGCGTTTGAGAACGTTTCACTCTCCCGACGCACTGTAACGAGGCGGATTGAGGAAATCACGGGAAATTTAGAGCTTCAGCTGAAGAAAAGAGCGGCGGACTTTGACTTTTTTTCTCTGGCTTTGAATGAGAGCTGCGATGTACGTGACACCGCCCAGCTGCTCATCTTCTTACGTGGGATAACCGCAGACTTTCAAATTAGGAGGAGTTGGCATCCATGCAGTCAATAAAAGGGACAACCACAGGTAATGACTTGTTCAGAGAGGTAAATGCATGTATGGATGTATGGACATGTTAGAACTGAAATGGAACAAGCTTGCAGGTGTGACAACAGATGGTTGTCCAAATCTGGCCGGGAAAAATGTTGGACTTTTAAAGAGAATGCAGAATAAAGTGACAGAAATGAACCCTGATCAGAAATTGACATTTTTGCATTGTATCATACATCAGGAAGTGTTGTGTAAGACAGTGTTAAAAATGAAACATGTTGTTGATTCTGTCACTAAAATAGCTAACTTCATCAGAGCGAGAGCTTTAAATCACAGACAGTTTGTTGCTTTGTTGGAGGAAAATGAGCCTGAACATGGTGACATAAGCTATCACTGCACTGTTAGGTGGCTCAGCCTTGGCAAAATTCTGAAAAGTGTCTGGGACCTGAGAAACCAGATTCAGGAGTTCTGTGTTCAGAAAGGTCATGACGTCTCAGAACTTTCAGATGAAGACTGGTTGGCAGACCTCGGATTCACTGTGGATGTGACCGCACTAATGAACGAACTTAATGTCAAACTGCAGAGCAAGGGCCTTTTTGTGCATGAGATGTACAGTGCAGTGAAGGCTTTTATGAGAAAACTGCAGCTTCTCTCAAGCCAAGTGAAGGACAACATTCTGACCCACTTGCCAACACTTAAGGAAGCCAAAAGATCAGGCGATCACCTCCAAAAGTACTCAACCATGTTAGAAACATTGCATGCAGAGTTTTCAAGGCAATTTCAAAAC
The DNA here is from genome assembly GCF_059441175.1 of Urocampus carinirostris. Classification (NCBI taxonomy): domain Eukaryota; kingdom Metazoa; phylum Chordata; class Actinopteri; order Syngnathiformes; family Syngnathidae; genus Urocampus; species Urocampus carinirostris. Next base: position 33,450,113 of record NC_142365.1, read on the forward strand.
TCTTGAGAGTGAAATGCACATGGTCTCTTCTCCCTTCAACTGCAGTGTGGATGATGCCCCAAGTGAAGTTCAGATGGAACTCATAGATCTGCAGTCTGACACACTTCTGGCAGTCACTTCAAGTCAGTCTCACTGCTGGATTTTTACTCCCTCAAAGAGGAGAACTTTCCACACCTGAGGAAGCATGCTCAGAGGATCCTAGTCCTCTTTGGATCTACCTATCATTGTGAACAGACATTCTCAGTTATGAAGTTTAATAAATCCAAACATAGATCCTCTATGACTGTTGACCACCTCTCAGCTGTCCTTCGCATAGCCACTTCAGACATTCCGCCAGATTCCGATGCCCTTGTTCAAGCCCAGAACAGACTGGATTATTCTCACTGAACAGGTAACATGAGGTGGAGAACATTACAAGTTATTGTTTGTGGAAATTAACAAGTTAAAAATAAATTGCACTGGTTCAATGATTGTTTTTCTTATTTAACCAATACACCACAATTTCACATAGCCTAATATAAATATTTACAGAGTGCCATATTCTTCTGATTATCAGCATCAGCTATTCAAAATATTTAATTTGAGCATTTTACAATGAAAGAAAGTTGGTGGCCCCCTGACACAATTCAGGTTTCTCATGCGGCCCCTGATAAAAATTAATTGCCCACCCCTGCCTTAGATGGAGATGAAGTCTCAAAGTGAATGTTGATAATGTAATGGACTTAATTAAAATGACAAAAATTCAACATTTTGTTCAAGTTGAAGTGAAGTGGACTTATACTGTGGTGCATTCAATGTCCCATAGAGCAGCAAACCGTGATCTTCTGAGGTGTCAGCGCTTTGTAGCTTTTATAAACTTCTGGGAAGGACAGTAATGGTTTCAAAGTCATAAAAAGAAGGCACCTTTATGGGATAAATATTGACCAGGCAGTAATAACATGTGTTCATTGTCCACAAAAAAAACATGTTGTATTTTGATATCTTATTGTCTCAATATTTAAAAGCCGGGGTCTCTATCTCACTTGGGGGCCGCTGGAGCTAGGCTCTGAGTAAGGTTGGGCCAAAAAAGAAAGAAAATAGAACAAAAACAACAACAAAAGTAAAGGGAAAGAAAATGTGCAATAAAAGACAAAAGAAGAAAATGGAAAACAAGAAAAAAATGGAAAAGAAAAGAAAAGTGAAAAAAAAAATTTAAAAAGAGAAAAATTTTACAAGAAAAGAAAAAAACTACGATGCCAAGATAGAATATAAACGACGGAAGACCCAAAGTGCCCAGCCTCTCGCAAGCTTTTTTTTTTTTAATTAGCCCCTGGGCCACAAGTTTGACACCCCCTGATTTAAAGAGACAAAGGACTTGGGAATTGTATCTAGAGGGCTACAAAAGAGTATGCTTAATTTGAAAAAAAAAAAGGAAAATGGAGTGGAGATGTTGTCCTTTTCATTGAAAATAATATTGAATTTGTGATACAAAAGGTGATTGTGCAATGCAAAACCAAACAAATTCAGGGTGACATAGATATGCTCAGTCACCATGACCCAAGCATCTGCAAGATGTTATTGTAAAAGTCTAAGAACCAAGGTCCTTGCTATCTTTGTTTCTGACGCCTAATACATTTCTTTTTATTATTTTTATTGATCGAACAGCGAGCAACAATTTATACATTTGTATTTGACTTTACAATTTTTAGACATGTTGAATGGCTATCAGTCATCCTGTTGCGTTTCGGGTCTAGCTGAAGAGTTGGTGTTTACCGTTTACCCAGCTGTTGTGCTGACTGATATCAAACTCCTGTTGAGTTTGAGTCCTGTTGTAACTTCAGATATTTCCTGCAGGGAAGGTTTTGGAGTACACCAACGTCGCCTGATATAAAGTTTGTTATCACAGCTGACGCCACCTTATCAATACAAACTCGCCCACTTCTCTGGTAATATTCATTTCTTAATGAAGAGTTTAACACGGAAAGACGCGATCTATATATAAATCGATATATATATATATATACATATATATATATATATATGTATATACATAGGGCAGCACGGCGGCGCAGTGGTTAGCGCGTGTGCGGCACAGTTCTGAGGTCGTGGGAACCTCCTAAGTGGGACAAAATCCAGCCTTACTGTGCGGAGTTTGTGTGTATATATATATATATATATATATATATATATATATATATATATATATATATATATATATTTGTTTGCCTAAAAATCTGACTTGGCTTTCTTTCTTTTTTTTTTTTTAGCTCACTCAACAGCTTCCCCACAAAGACATTCCATTCTTCCAGACCGGAAAGACATTGAACATCAACACTATACTTTACAGATAGTTGGGTAGGTGACCCCGAGATGTGAAAATACAAAAAACAAAACAGACTCAGCACTTTTGGTTTTGCCGACTGAAATTTTGCCAGAAATAGATTTGCTTTTCCCGGGCCAGAACATACAATTTCTTGCAGACAGCCATAAGAGTTGACTTATAGGTAAAAATTGCCCCCTTAAAAGTCGACAACATTTTCGGTTTTGCTGACTAAGGATTTTTTTCCCAGAAAGACGGCACAACATTCAATGTCAACACCATCTTTTAATGGCAGTCAGATAGGTTACCCCAAATGTGAAAACTGTCCAGGAAAAATTGCTGCATTTTTGCTTTTGCTGACTCAGCAGCTTTCCCAGAAAGACATTTTACTCTCTCAGCCCAGAGGTTTGGCCATGACCACAATTATTTACAAGCAATCAGGTAGGTCACTCTAGATGTGAATGACTATGCTAAAAAAGGAAATGCCAAACCCCCAAATGCATTTGCGTCTCAATGCAGGTGATGATCTAATGGGGCATAACCATTCCAGTTTAAAGTCCTTTAGCAGGAAGCACTATGGGCACAGGTCTGCAAGGTCCACCCCATCAGGCCATGCAAAGGGCTTTACAGGCGATTAGTGTCCAGCTTGAGAACGTCAAAGACAATTAGAGCTGAGAAGGATGGACGCCAATAACCCGAATCTCTCGCTCACGTTCTCTTTCTGTCACTTTTAGCCCGCTTTATCGCTACTTTAGAGCATTGCAACCAGATGTCAGGTGTTGAAAGTCAAAATGCCGTATCATCAATTGCGAAGGTGTAATTTCTTGTTCCTTCTACGTGGATTCAGATCGCGTCTTTCTGAAAGCAGCTGTGTCGTGTTATATCCAAATTCTTACTCTTAAAGGAACATACATTTTTTTAATGAATTGAACATTTTCATGAGAAATTTTATTTTTGAAGTGACAAAATTACTGTAAATTCCGGACTACACATGCAACGTTTTTGCTACATCTTAAACACTGCAGCTTTAAATAGAGTGTGGCTTATTCTTTCTGGCAGCACCGAGGAAAACAGAAGCCAGCTATTCAACACAACGCATGCGCTAGAAAACATTCATGTTACCCTCTGAAAAAATATGAGTCCATGTCTTTGCTAAAAGTATTCATTGAATACATAACAGGAGAAAAATAGGAGGTTTTGACAGTACTATATTACTGCGATTACTGTACTCGTTCCCAGGGTCCAAAATCTACCCGGAGGCCTTCATAATCAGTTCTGCAGGCCCTGAAGCATATCATCAATGTTAATAAAGCTGTTAGTTTAGCCAATATGATTATGAGCAGGGCCTTCTAGAAGGTAGAGCAAAGTATTTTATGAGGTTATTATTTATAATTTTAAGCTGGGCAAAGTAATTTATGAGGCTATTATTGATTATTTATTTTTATCTGTTTCAACTATAGCTGCAATAAATGTTTTAAAGCCATAAAATAGTTTTTGAGGGTTTGATTCATTCAGAAATAGCAATACTGAAGGCCTAGGTGTAAAATGCATGGCCCTGACACTGGTATAGACAATACTGTTAACATCATAAAGCTAAACAAGAAGTCAAATGCCCTCAGCAATGTTTAGTATCTCAGGGCTAATGACGAGATTAGCAGCAAAGTGTGCAAGCAGTCACAATACCCTTTCACACAAGAAATGCGCACAAAAACAAACATACAAGTGATAAGGAAAGATTCTTTGACAACATTGAAATATTCTATAGTCTTATTTTGATCAATCTAAACTTTTAATTTACCCTTATGACGACATTTGATTTTTTTTATCCCCCCCCCCAAAAAAATATGAATCTTCCCAAAACTTTTTTTTTTAATTTGATGAGTAAAGATGCCATTCTAAAAAGTGCAATGCCTTTGAGACATAAAACGTTTTTAAAAAAACATACATGAATAATCCATCTCATTTTTCATTTTTCCCCCATGTGGCTCTATTTCAATAAAGGGATGTCAAACTCAGTTTGGGGGACTTTCTGTTCTCAATTAAAAAAAATAAAAAAATTGGCCATACCATAGTTTTTCAGTATTATGCTTCATCATTCTGTAAATGAAATGAAATGATCTGCATTTATATAGCGCTTTTCAAGTCAATGACTTCCCAAAGCGCTTTACAATGTGCTCCACATTTCCCAATAGCGGCCTTGTATTGCAGCCATGTAAGACGCTAACCTGCTTAGCCTAGATGGTAAGGCGCCCGCTTTGAGACTGGGAGGTCGGTGGTTCGCACCCCGGCCGAGTCATTCCTAAGACTTAAAAAGTGGTCGGCGGCGCCCTCTGTTGGCTGCGGCTGCATCGGCTCGCTACAACGGGTCAGGTGCAATCGACATTTCGTTCTGTGTACATTGTTACACAGAATGACAATACAAGGAAATTATTATTATTATTATTATTATTATTATTAGGGGTTCAGTGTCTTACCCAAGGACACTTCGACATGTAACACGGACGAGTCAGGATTCGAACTGGGGTCCCTTGATCCCAAGACGAGCGCTCTACCTCCTGAGCTACTGCCAACAAAATTGTTGCCAACATAGTCCTTGCAAACTATCCTAAACAGAAGCAAAATAAAACGTATCAACCTCCTGCTTATTTGACTATCCTTAAATCAACAATAGCTACTGACAGTCTATGGCCCCATTCAAAAGATAAAATAGAGGTTAGATTTAGAAAAATCAGGTTTCCCAATTATATAAAACATAATGGCAGCGGAGTGAATGCTGATAAAACAGAAGAACACATGAGAGACTCGGTTTTCATGCTGCTAGAGTATACATTTTAAAGCCATTTTTTAAAGAAAGATAGCTGAAGAAGAAGAGGAAGCTGAATAGGAAGTAGGAGACGCTGAGGAAGAAGAATTCCCTAATTTCCGTTCTTCCTTGAGTTGCAAGGAGGTTTCTATTCAGATATGCTTTGATAGAACTTGGAAATTTAAAAATATGATGCTTTACAATCTTTAATGGTCTTTGTACTCTTAGTCTCGGTCAGTACTTATTAAACAGAATCAACTCAATTTAATAACATTTAAGCTAGTTTTTAAATTATGCTGAATTTAAAAAAATTAACCTGGTATCAATTACTTAGCACGGTTTTAAAAATTTAGATGATTGAAATAAAACTGTGATAAATATCGATGTGAAATTCTACACAGACGCTTCCCGACCTATGAACGAGTTCCAGACGATCGTTCATAAGTTGAATTTGTTCTTAAGTTGCTTCAGTGCTATATTTTGCATGTTCGTGGTTTGTATAAGCATGTTTAAGGCTTGTTTAAGTAACCTGTATTGTTTTTTTACTAAAAAAAATACAAATCTAATAAAATGATATGCTATATAAAGATAAATAAAGTGAGGTTTTACTTACTTTAGGGACTTACGCTAGCAGGGGTCCTCCTCCGTGGTAAATAGTGGCAAAAAAAAAAGCGTTCCGACCATTTTCTCAAACACAAGCTTTCTTATTCCACTTTTGTTTCAAAAGAAACAGCTCACCTCTTCCTTACACTTTACACCAGCCATATTGAATAGATGCACAAGATGTTAAACAATAAAAACGTCAAAGTTCTTAGCGCGTCATGATTACACACGAACCAGGAAGTAGATGCCAGATTTCTTCTTCGGTGTGGATGCTGGATGACTTCTCACAGCGCCAAGCGGCAGAAAGAAGCACGACGATAATGTCCTCCACTCAGAAAAAGGGACACACAATACAAAATCTAACTTACAGCAATGTCCAGATATTTTTTGACATCCCAAAAAAAAATGATCGTATCTGCCGGAATCCATAAGTCGAATATATGTTAAGCGGGGAGCGTCTGTACACCGATAATAGCTATAAAAATACTATTGTCATTTTCAGGAACTAGTACCTCAGTTACTTTCCCAACACTGGTATTAAAAGCTGTGGTCTTTTTTTGTTGTTCTTAACTTTTTAGGTTTGCATTATGGTTGTGGACTTAGTAAGACATATGATGCATCATAAGTTTTGTTAGAAAATTTTGATTCAGACAATCTTTAAAACTATGTTTTCATCGGGCGGCATTAGCTCAGGAGGTAGAGCGCTCATCTTGGGATCAAGAGATCGCAGGGTTCGATTCCCGGCTCCTCCGTGTTATATGTCGAAGTGTCCTTGTGCAAGACACTGAATCCCTAATGCCCCCAATAAGCAGGCATGGCTGCACAGCCGCTATTGGTGTGTGAGTGTGTGTGAATGGGTAAGTGTGAAACACATTGTAAAGCACTTTGGGAAGTCTTCATTGACTTGAAAAGCGCTGTATAAATGCAGACCATTTACCATTACCATTTACCATTGGCCTGTAGCATACACTAAGATTGTTATGCCCAATACATTTTTTAAAATTACTCTCCAACGAAATGCAACGATTAAACAATTGAAAGTATCAATTATTTCATCCATCCATTCATTATCTGCACCGCTTATCCTCAGTAGGATTGCGGGGGTGCTGGAGCCCATCCCAGCTATCTTCAACCTCACTGAGCTCGAGCTGTTTTGCAAGGAGGAATGGGCAAAAATATCAGTTTCTCGATGTGCAAAACTGATAGAGACATACCCCAAGCGACTTGCAGCTGTAATCGCAGCAAAAGGTGGCCTACAAAGTATCAACTCATTAGGGCTGAATAATTTTGCACTCCCACTTTTTCGTTTTTTATTTGTTGAAAAAGTTTCAAATATCCAATAAAGTGTGTTCCAATTCATGATTGTGTCTCACTCATAGTTGATTCTTCACAAGAAATTACAGTTTCATATCTTGATGTTTGAAGTCTGAAATGTGGCAAAAGGTCACAAAGTTCAAGGGTGCCAAATAGTTTCGCAAGCCAAGTGTCCAAATAACTCAATATAAGTTTCATTAGTTCCAAAGTAAAGGGATCTCTATCTGCAGTAAAATCATGTTGTAGGTGTTTGGAGCTGCTCTGTGGTTTGAGTTTGACCAATTTCACCATCATTCGCCTCTGCTTCTCAGAGATTTGTACTGGCCTGTCACGCCATGCATTAACTATAACTATGCCTGTGTGTTTTTTATTTCTTAACTAAGTTTTACTTTGTGAAAACTGACGGCGGAAATTTCTGAGCTAGTTCTGTGTACCCTTCTCCTAAACCAGGAGCGTCAAAACCATTTTAGCTCGAGGGCCATAAGTGTGAAAATAACTCATGGGTGGGGTGGACTCGTAAATTAGAGTGAAAGAAAAAAGAGAAATAGAAAGATGAGGGGTGAGAGATAGACAGAAAAACAAAAATAATTAAAGAAGTGGAGAAAGAAAGAAAAAGAGAATAAAAGGGAGAGAAAGTGAAAAGAAAGGGGGAAAAGAGAGAAGAAAGCAAGAGAGAGAAACAGAAAAGACTGAAAAAGAGAAAAACACAGAGAAAGTGAGGGAAAGAACACTGAAAGAGAGAGAGAGAGCCTTTAACAGACATAATGAGGAATGAGTTAGAAAGAGACACAGATAGAAAAGGACAGGACGGAGGAGATAAAAAGAGAAAGAGATCAAGAAAGAGTGATAAAAGAAAAAGGTACAAAGAGAAATGAAGAGAGAAAAATCAAAATAATGAAAAAAGTGGAGAAAGGAAGAGATAGAGAAAAAGAGGGGGAGAGAGTGAAGAAGGGGGAAAAGGAGATGACAGAGATAAAGCAACAGAGAAAAAGAGAAAACACTGAGAGAGAAAAAAAGAGAAAGAGACAGAGAGAAAACAAGGGAGAAAACACTGCAAGAGAGAGGGAGAGAAACCCTTTTAGAGAGATAATGAAAAGGAGTGAGAAAGAAATAGAGAAGGAGAGGATGGCGGACGAAAAAACAAAAAGAGACCAAGAAAGAGTGAAAAAGAAAAAAGGGACAAAGAGAGATAAAGAGAGAGAGCAGAGAAAGGAGAGAAAAAATGAGAAAAAAGAGACAAACAGCTACAGTGTGTTTGGGAGTTGCTTTGGCTACATCAAATGGACATTCTTTAAAACTGCAACTGGTTTTTATCTTCATCTTCTCTGGGCATTCTCTCGCGGGCCGGATTAAATCTGTTGGGCCACATGTTTCACAAACATGCCAAAAACCATGAAGTTGACCAATCATTGTTGTCATTTGAAAGTTGTTCCAAGGCTCCAATATTTCCACTCTTCACAGAAAATGCAAAGAGAAGAGCCTGCCTATGGCCTCCTCAAATATCCTTTCTCATGATTGGGTTTGCTTGAGTATGTAGGTCAAGGGTCAATGAGCTTACGAAACAAGTTTTACGTTCCAATAATTAGTGCTAAAGCTATTTTATTATTTAAAACAACAAGGGGTGGGGGTATTTATCCACCTGCCTACTTTTGTTTGTGTAATTATTACACATTTTCTGTAAATTCCATAAACGTCATTTAACTTCTCAAATAGCAATGTGTTTGTTTGTCTGCTATATAATACATTTAACTGAAATTGCTGATCCGAATAACCAATGACTCATAAAGAAAATCTTAAAAATGATTGTGTTTACCCAAACCTTTTCATACGTCAGTAGATGTTGTATTCCTAAAACTTGTAGTTGTTTTCGTTGTACTTGAATATTGAATGTGTTTCACATAAATTAGAGAGCATCAAAGCCCTACTGTATATTTTTGTACTGCATAACATATTGTGTAAAAGATTATTGAGTTGTATAGGGGTGCAATCGTATTGTGCACTGTATCAAGGTGTGTATCCCATTGCCAACCCTAACGTTTTTGCCTTACTTTGATTTTAAATGGATTTTGATATGTTAATATTTTTTCCATTTTACTTTGTTGAAATTGTTCTTTTACCTCATTGCATCTGTTTTAAAACAAAAAACAAAACCTAACAACAGCAGCAGGAGATCTTAATAAAAATTTAAAGAAAGGGGGTTACACACAAGCTAAGTAAAATTAATCTTTAACAACACACAAAAGCAGCAACCAGGTGATAGGACACTACACCTTTTCATAAATATGATTTCTAACTGACATGAAGTTTCAGTGATCAACTCAACTACTAATAAATAAAACTTGGAAATACATTGGTGACAACATAGTAATAAAATAAATTGTTATTTCAGAAATGTATATTAAGATGATAACCCAATCAGTAGTAAAAAGTAGCTCTCAACTTCAAAAAGGTTGGAGATTCCTGTTCTATACAATAATTAACTTCTCAATAAAAACGACAATAACTAGCAAGAAACAGAACTTGGGCCCATTCTCTTTAAAAACACAAGACTCATGACCTGCGTTCTGACAATTTTAAGGCACTGGAAGCTCCCAGGTAGCCTAAAAATAAATCTTTGGATAATACTGATGATGTACGCTATAGCTTGTGATAAAATACTGGGGGGATTAAACGGGTTGAATGTGACCAAAAAGTGATGCGATAAGTAACTTTTTATCCCAACCAGAATCTGTAATGCCCCCGTATTGGTGGCGGATTGCACCACACTCCTGGTTAAGTATACTGAGATCCCTCGTTACTTTGTGCTTCTGTTATTGCTGGATCACTCTTTCGCGGACTTTAGATTGAACTGATTTTGTCTTTATATTCATTGATACGGGCAGCACGGCAGCGCAGTGGTTAGCGCTTGTGCGGCACAGTTCATGTCATGGGAACCTGTCGTGGAGTTTGTATGTCCTCCCCGTGCTTGCGTGGGTTTCCTCCGGGCACTCCGGTTTTCCTCCCACATTCCGAAAACATACACTTCAGGTGAATTGGCCGGTCCAAATTGTCCCTAGGTGTGAATGAGCTGTCTGTCCCTGTGTGCCCTGCGATTGGCTGGCAACCAGTTCAGGGTGTCCCCTGCCCACTGCCCGCAGATGGCTGGGATGGGCTCCAGCCCCCCCGCGACCCTAATGAGGATAAGCGGTACGGCTAATGAGATGAGATGAGATGAGATGAGATTCATTGATACGATTGTATCATGCATTATATTCTGTTAGACAGCAGCAGGGACAGCTTGGGAGGGTGCTCTGTGTTGGGTAAGTGCGACTGTGTGCGCGACTGTGATAGGCTGGTTTATGTTGTCGGTCGAATAGCAGGTTGCTGGTGCCTTGGTAAACAGTCTAAGAAGCATAGTAACTGCTTACTTCTAGCAGTTTGTTCCATTGAAGTAAATTCATCAACTAAATCAGACTCCAAGGACAGTCAGAAGAGTGCAAAGAACTGATGATCACCATCGGGTGCTTCTTGAATTATTATCGGGTTTCAGAACCGACTAGGGCGGCGTCAGTGAGAAGGCAAGAGTGGTGCGCTGGTCTAGCCCACTGCTAATGGCTAGGTTAACAACTCTGCTAAGCCACCCCTGCGGACCCTGTATCTTACCCATGCCAGGTCCATTAGCCATAAAACTGATGATTAACAACTTGTGGGAAACCGCTACGTTCGTGACAGTTTTATTTTAATCATCGCGCGGATCTGTCACCTCTCAAGGACACTCGATGCTAGTGCACAGCTAGCTGTCCGCTCTCTGAATTGCTTTTTTACACTGAAATAAGTCCTCCAATTTCATTCAACTGCTGTTATTTGTAGATCTATAATGTTTTTTTTTGTTACCGTCGTATATTCACAGTCGGTATTGACATCATCTCAAAGTAGGTTTAACCCTTTGTGGGCTTTTTTCAAGGTGCGACACTACTTTGCGGATTTTCACTTTTCGCGGTTGGTTCTGGTCCCCATTAACCGCGAAAACCAAGGGATCTCTATACCATTTTACTTCTGCCTTTCTGTTTTGTTTGGTGTAGGATTTTTTTTTAAATTTTGAATGTAAATCTGTTAAAAACGCAATAAAAATTGTGGATCTAAAAAGAGACTGTAAGCACTATGGTGGGCTTAGGCGTTTCTATCTGCACAATGTCTCCCCTATCCCCCTCCTTTTTTTATCCAGCACCACCTCTCGCGTGGACAGCTCCCGCTCTGTTGTCCAATCAGCTTGGACCTTGACGCCGTATAGTCACCCCTCCCTCCCTCTTCCACTCTTCCCATGGCCCCATCTCTGCGAGGCATGGCGGAGGACATTGGGACAATGCGAATTATTTTATATATATATATATATATATATTTTATTTTATACGTTTTCACAAACGTCCTCGAATGCATCCATCCATTTCTCAAGTATAAAGAAGCAAGCGTGCTACTTGGCATCTCATTCTATACTAGCTTAGCATATATCAACTCAAAGGCGTCAAATGACGTACGGTCTTTGAATTGAAATGAAAGAAGACACAAATGAATTAAATACAGAAAGATATAAAACTGACGCACCAGATCAGACGTGTCTGTCACCTAGCCCCCCCTACCCTTAAGAAGACTGCATGAAGGTGGACGGGGGTGAAAGGGAAATTGTGATGATTACAAATAGAGCTGATTCTCCTAAGACTCACCCAAAATGATCCACAGCAAGCCGGACACGAGCGCAAAGGCGAGCATATCTGTCTCATTTGGACAAGTTGTCTGGGTCCCGGGAACAGCGGCCTTGAACTGGACCGGATCGGATGCTTCCTTGCTTGGTGCAAAGTGACACCGGCAATCTGGAGATTAGGGAGGCAGGGGAGAGGCGAAAAGGGGTGGGGTAGTTTTGCTGGTGGATTCAAGGTAATGCAAATCGTCTTAATTGTTTTTAGAGTATGGAACAAATCTTGAGTGATTTTTTAACGTGGCTAAAATCAAACATTTGGTTTGGGAAGTATTTTTTTATTGTGTAAACTGAGCTCGCTTGCGGCGGTGACTACGTCACTGATATCGGGCAACGTTGCGTCACAGTCACTAAGCCACGCCCACTAAACTCAAATAACCCTTCCAGGTGGACTGATGCATGGATGCAGGGCAGACATACCCACAGATATGTACAGAAGGCTAGATAAGTAAGCGTATTCTAGCAGCCCGCTAACTATCATGTCTACAAGGCGGCCTCATTGGTTGGGTCAACGTCATTAAAACTCGTGTACCTGTAAATTACAACAGTCGATTTTGAATGAATGAATGAATTAATTAAACGTTTATTTTTTTATTAAAACTTTGTATTTTGAACATGACAAAAAAATAAACCAACAAATCGAAAAAAACCCAAAAACAAAACACAATCTTATCATACATGTTTGAAATGAAATGAAAAAATGAAATGAAATGATCTGCATTTCTATAGCTCTTTTCAAGTCAATGACTACCCAAAGCGCTTTACAATGTGCTCCACATTTCTCAATAGCGGCCTTGCAGCCATGTAAGGCGCTAACTTGCTTATTGGGGGTATTAGGGGTTCAGTGTCTTACCCAAAGACACTTCGACATGTAACACGGACGAGCCAGGATTCGAACTGGGATCCCTTGACCCCAAGACGAGCACTCTACCTCCTGAGCTACTGCCGCCCCTTGAAAGGGAGTAGGAAGAAGCAAATGCTTATTAAATCTGACCCATTTGACTTGATTAATAATTGTGTCCCACAGTTAGCTCTTCTGTGTATTTACAAACAACTAACACCTCTCGACACATTTGTTCTGTAGATACACAGTCTCTTCATTATCATCAGTATCACCACTTCCATCACTGTTTTTATCCTACCAGATTTAGTTTCACCCATTATTAACTCTATACACCTAGTAATCAGCTAATATAATTCAGTCACCAATAATAATTAATGACAGTTATAATAATTATAACTATTATAACCATTATATTAATAAACTAATAATTACAACAATGTTGATTTGCTTACATCTAACTTTTGCCATATCATTCAGACACCTTTTTCTTCCTCTCTCTACTTTGCCAAAATTGTTTTATTTTTATCTGGATTTGAACAGGTGAATACTTGGACATTTTTTTAGCTCATCCTGTAATTTGTTCCAAAGTTTAACTCCTCATACAGACACACACATACTTTTTCTGGTAGTTCTCACCAGTTGGATTTTAAAGTTACTACATTCCCTTAAGTTGGAGCGTCTTTTCGTGTGAATACATTTGGATGTTCTCTGGCAGTATATCTTTGTTCACTTTGATTTGTATTTGGAAAGTGGAAAACTCCACTAGCTCAAACAGTTTTAAAAATTTGTACTGAAGAAATAGGATATTGGTATGATCAAATTATCGTGGCTAGTGTATAATTCTTATTGCTCATTTTTGGAGTACAAAAAGGTGATGGAGTAAACTTTTATAATTATTGCCTCAAACTTCTGCACAGTAATTTAAGTATGGCAAAACTAAAGAACAAGCCAAGTTAAGTCATACTTATTTGTATACCCCTTAATCACAAAGAGCCTCAAAGGGCTGCATAGACCGCGGATTATTGCAAAAAAAAGACTATTATTACACCATCCTCTAATCTAAAACCTACATGAGGGCAAGGAAAAACTCAAAACATCAACATGAGGAAAATGAAAAAAACCTCGAGAAGGGACTGCACATGAGGTAACCCCCCTTCCAGGATGACCAGGCTGCAATGAATGTTGCAATAACAAATAATACGCAGATATTGTCAACATGAAATATAGGTTATTCATATACCATAGAATAGAAGTGTGTTTTAAGCTTAAATTTAAATATTTCCACTGAGGTTGCGGATCGGATCTCAGGGGGAAGAGTATTCCACAGCACCGGGGCCCAAATAGAGAACGCTCTTGAACCTGCGGATCGCTTCTTGGCTCTTGGGATCACTAGTAGACCAGCATTCTCAGAACGAAGGCTTTGGACCGGAACATAGCGGGAAATTAAATGTGAAAGATATGAGGGAGCAAGTCCTTGCATGATTTTGTACACTACCAACAGAACCTTAAAATCACATCGTAAGCTAACAGGGAGCCAATGCAGGTTAGCTAAAATCGGGGGAATGTGATCAAACTTTCTTCTCTCAGTTAAAAGCCTCGTTGCAGAATTTTGTACCAGCTGAAGGCTCTACGCATGAATTATAATCTCCGCATCCGACTGAGACAGCATAGGGCAAATTTTAGCAATGTTGCTACCCAGAAAGAAATGGACTGAGGTAAGACTAGATATGAATGTGGGCGACATTGTTTTGTTGAAAGATGTTTTAGCGAATGCAGGTTACCTAAAATCGGGGTAATGTGATCAAACTTCCTTGTCTGAGTTAAAAGCCTTGCTGCAGCCTTTTGTACCAGCTGAAGGCTTTTGATCTTTGATTTTGGGAGACCGGAGAGTAATGCATGACAATAATTGAGACAGGAGGTAACAAACGCATGAATTATAATCTCCGCATCCAACTGAGACAGCATAGGGCGAATTTTAGCAATGTTGCAAAGATGGAAAAAAGCTCTTCTAGTAATATTCTTAACGTGTGTTTAGAAAGAAAAATTGGGGTCAAATATGAAACCTACATTTTTGACTGAGTCACTCTGGTTGATATTACATTTGTCAATGTTCAGACCAGTTTTTGAGAACAAGTCACGGCATTTAGATGGACCAATAACTAACTTTTCGGTCTTTTCAGAGTTAAGGCGCAAGAAGTTGAGTGACAACCAATTTTTTTATCTCAGTGAGGCAGGCCTCCAAATTTCCACAATTTAGTGTGGCAGATTCCTCTATTGGAAGATATAGTTGAGTGTCATCTGCATAGCAATGGAAGCTGATATTATACTTGCGAATAATATCACCTAATTGAAGCATGTAAATGCTGAAAAGAAGAGGGCCAAGTACTGAACCTTGCAGAACACCACAGGTAACACTAAAGGGCTCAGATGTCATTTCACCATATTTAACACACTGCGTCCTATCTGAGAGGTAGGTTCTGAACCATAAGAGGACGGTTCCAGAGAGATCAATCCATTTTTCCAACCATTCTAGTAAGATATTATGGTCCACAGTGTCAAAAGTAACACTAAGGTCCAGCAGCAGCAAGAGGGATGAAGCGCCAGAGTCAATTTCCAGTAGAAAATCATTGGTTATCTTAATCAGGGCTGTCTCAGTAGAGTGGTTACCCCTGAAACCTGATTGTATGGATTCAAAAAGATTGTTCTCGGGTATAAAATCATTCAGCTGCTGTGCCACAAGTTTTTCAAGTACTTTAGAACGAAACAGTAGGTTTGACACAGGTCTATAGTCACATAAGCTTTCTGAATCAAGGTTGGGTCGTTTCAGTGTAGGTTTAATAACAGCCGACTTAAAAGCCACTGGAACTACACCTGAGGAGAGTGATATGTTTTTAATATTTAGAACTAAAGGTCCAAGGACCCCAAAAAGATCTTTAATCAGCTAACCCGGAAGCGGGTCAAACAGGCAAGTAGTCAGTTTGGCCGTATTCACCACCTGTTTAAGATTACCAAGTGACAGATCACTACATCGGGAAAAAATCCATGGACAGCCACCATGTCGCGCATCCATAATTTTCAGACCCTTAATATGTGACATATTTACACGGTCTTTAGAAATCTCTTCCCGTATGCGTTGAATCTTCTTATTAAAGAAGACCATGAAGTCATGGGTTGTAGCGATGCTACAGTTTCGAAAATGATTTTGGGGTTATTCTTTTGTGCTGCAATCACCTTCGAAAAATAGGCTGATTTTGCAGAGGCAAGGGCTGCTTTATACTTTAACAAACTGTCACACCAGGTTTGACGGAACCATTAAGCTTGGTAGCACGCCATTTTCTTTCAGATTTCCTGCAGTCTTGTCAAGGCGTGCGTCTGTTAGATCATGACTTAAGCCATAATTATAAGAGCTGAATTTTATATAAACTCTTTGTTGGCAGAATCACTCAAATAAAAGCACCTATTTTGGTTTTAATCTACTTCGTGCAAGCTGCAGCCCTGCTAACGACATCCTCACCCCGGCTGCCTCCCAGGCGGACTGCAACTCTCACTCCGTAGGCGTAGTTTATTTTGAGTTCAAACATAAACAGGAAAAGGAACACACATGAGCGCGATTTCACAATAAAAGGATATTATAGAAACGTATAAAAGATGAAATTAGACTGATGTTTGAAACGTGACTATATATGTGTGTGTGTGTGTGTGTGTGTGAGAGAGATTGTTTTTATATTTAGGAACATAAAAACAGGTTCATTGAGTTCTAAGAAAAGCACATATTTAAAAACAGTCAACTTTACAAAGGCTGCCACGGAATCGAGGACGCTAGCCAGGATAGCATTAAACTATTTCATGAGTGAGTCAATTGAGCCTATATGTACGACGAGCGGGCGCCCTTTGGGCGACCTCGGCGAGGAGCAGGTTGGTCAGGATGCTGACGATGCAACTCCGTAATCAACGAGCGGTCAAAAATCTGACGTGTTGGGACCCAATAACGCTCCTCCGGACAGCAACCCTCCCAGTCAACCAGATACTGGAGGCCCTGAACCCTATGTTGGGAGCAGAGAAGGCGTCGCACTGTGTAGATCGGGTCTCCGTCCAGAAAGCGAGGGGCCGGAGGAGGAGGTGCTTCAGGTGCCAGTGGACTCTGGCGGGATAGGTTTGATGTGAGAAACGTGGAATGTCGGATGGACCCTCATGGTGCTGGGCAGGCGAAACCGGACCGCTGACGCGCTGATGACCTTGTCCAACGGGAAAGGGTCCCAGGAATCGTGGATCCAGCTTCTTAGACTTCACCCGAAGCGGAAGGTCTTTGGATGACAGCCACACTTGCTGGCCCACCTGGCACGCCGGAGCAGGAGTCCTCCTACGGTTAGGTCCATTGGAGTAGGTGTCGACCACCCGCAGGAGAGCAGCGCGTGTCCTTTGCCCAGGTGCGGCGATTAGCAAACGCCGATGGACAGGAGACCTCTCCCTCTTGGCTGGGAAACAGGGGTGGCTGGTAGCCGTAGACACACTGGTAGGGGGACATGCCAGTGGACGAGCTGATCAACAAATTGTGGGCGTACTCCACCCACACCAGCTGCTGTTCCCAAGAAAAAAGCTCCCGGGAAACCAGGCAGTGAAGCGCCGTCTCTAATTCCTGGTTTAGCCGTTCGGACTGACCATTAGACTGCGGGTGAAAACCAAAGGACAGGCTGACTGAGGCCCCCAGAAGACGGCAGAACTCCTTCCAAAAGCCAGAAGCGAATTGGGGACCTCGCTCAGAAACGATGTCCTTGGATATACCATGGAGCCGTAAGACGTGCAACTGGACCGCCTGCGCCGTCTTTGGCGGAAGGGAGCTTTGGAAGCGCCACAAAGTGGACCATCTTGCTGAAGCGGTCCACGATTGTCAAAATGGTTGTGATCTCTTCGAGGCAGGCAGTCTGGTTACAAAGTCCATGGATATATGGGACCAAGGACGACTGGGGACGGGCAAGGGTTGTAGGAGGCCAGCAGGGGGTCGATTATATAATTTGTTCCGGGCGCAGGTTTGCCAAGCCCTGACGTACTCCTGAACGTCCCTTGCCAAGGAGGTCCACCAGAAGCGCCGGGACAGGAAGTTGCAGGAAGTGTGGGCTGCTCCCGGGTGGCAGGAAAGGCTGGAGTCGTGCCCACATTCGAGGACCTCAGATCATAGACCCTCTGGAACAAACAGCCGCCCCACCGGACAGGTACTGGGCCCCGCTTGATCCTGGAACGCCTCCCTGACACGGTCCTCGAAGTCCCAGGTGAGCGTGACAACCACCCGGGAAGCAGGAAGAATGGCCGCTGGGCCCCGGGGTTGATCGTCCTCCTTCTGGAACTGGCGGGAGAGGGAATCGGGCTTGACATTACGGGATACTGGGCGGTAGGAGGGAGTGAAGTTAAACCGGGCGAAGAACAGGGACCAGCGGGATTGTCTCGGGTTCAGGCACTTCGCTGAGCGGATGTACTCCAAATTCTTGTGGTCCGTCCACTCCAGTAATGTTAGGTTAACCCCAACACTTGTAGTAAAACCTGTACTCCAAGAAGACACAAAGACGTGAGTATATTTTACTCGCAAGGAGAATGACCCAAGACTGCCCAGTTAAAGTCTACCAAACTCACTCTTTGTTCTTGCCTTTTATTGTATTAGGAACGCCCTAGTTTACATGAGGTCTCTTCTACTAAAGGGAGGGGGAGTAAGAAAAAACAGTTGAGACTTGTTTTCACTCACAACAACATGTTATCATATCAACACTATTACTACTATTGAACTAGGCGAGAATGGCACACTAAGCAAGAATAGCACACAGTATGCAAAGAAGATAAGCAACAGTAGAATAACATGTTTACAGTTTAAATCCATAATTTCCCTCCTGTTTGTTCACTTTGTACTATTTCTCATTGTCATCCAATAACTTCTTCTTTCGATTTTCAGTTACAGAATCATGTTATAGTACTCGTGTTACACTCAGAGGTTAAACGTTGGTGTTGTTGTCGTCTGGTTCACCGTCGTCAAAAAGATCTGGAAATAGATCTGGAAAATGTAAGGAAGCATCATCATCACTGTCTTTCTGAGCTTCACCATTTGGGGCAAGAAGTGCATACATTTCTGATACCTCTGTTTTAACAGGCTGTATAGCAGTGGTAATCATTGTGGTTGTCATGTACGGTAATTGATTGTGCCTGCGCGGCAGACGCGTTATTACGGTACACACAGGAAGACCGCGTGGTATCTGGAGACATGTTTGTAAACTAGCAAAGACGCTATATCGTGTTCTGTAAATAAACAAGTTCATGTTGGGTTTAAAGAGGACTCCGTCCATCTTTTACATGGTGTCAGAAGTCTGAAAGGATCCAGATAAGAAGACAAGTCATAATGGCCAAGTTTAATCCTCCATCGAACTTTGCTTTCGAGAAACCGTCAGAATGGCCGGACTGGAGGCAACGTTTCGAGCGCTACAGAATCACTACGAAACTAAACAAAGACGATGGACAAGTTCAAGTAAGCTCCTTGATATACGCAATGGGAAGCGAGGCGGAGAATGTGTTCAAGTCTTTTGTTTTTGCTAATGACGGTGAAGAGGATAATTATGACGTTGTGCTGAAGAAGTTTGATGATTACTTCGTTCCGCGGAGGAATATCATCCACGAACGCGCGTGTTTTCATCAGCGTTTCCAGAAGCCTGGGGAGAGGGCAGAAAGCTTCATAAGGGCTTTATATGAACTATCAGAACATTGTGATTTCGGCACAAGCCGTGAGGAAAACATCCGAGACCGGATAGTTATTGGAATATTGGACAAGGAAGTGTCGCGTAAGCTTCAGTTGATGGAAGGCCTGACATTGACTCAGACTGTGCAAGTAGTTCGACAGGCGGAAGAGATTACTGCGCACGTCAACATGCAAGGAGAAGCAGTAGGGACAGTGCATGAAGTTACAAGGCAGAGCTACAGATACCCAAAGTCTAAACCACAAGGTGGGGAGAAAGACAGAAAATGGGGAAATGTGAGAAAATGTCTTAAATGTGGAAAAACACAGCATAACAAAGATGAAAACTGCCCTGCTAAGAAATCTACCTGCCATATCTGTCACAAAGCCGGGCACTGGGCTAGAGTGTGCAGGAATAAAAAGCAAGTGAATGAGATTAGTGAGCGGGCAGAACAGTCAGGACAACCCGAGCAGTCAGCATACTTCCTGGGTGCTGTGTCACATGTGAAAAATGTAAAAGAACAGTGGTCAGTTGAGCTCCGGCTAAATAAAAAGCCAATAACGTTCAAAATCGACACAGGGGCAGATGTGAATGTAGTCAGCGAGGCGACGTACAACGCATACACTCCAGAAAGTGTGTTGGAGCCACCAGACATTCCACTGGACGGCCCAGGTGGAGAGCTAAATTGTCTAGGGAGGTTCCAGGCCACAGTAACCTACAAAGGAAAATCATATCCACTAACAGCTTATGTAGTAGAGGGGATCACTAATAATCTCTTAAGTCGCTCAATGTCAGTGAAAATGAATCTTGTGAGGAGAATAGACGAAATCAGTTTGAACATTCAGCAACACGCAGACTATGGGACATTGAAAACAGAGCCAGTGAGAATACAGCTTAAAGACAATGCCCAGCCGTATGCTGTACATACTGCACGCCGGGTACCACTCCCGATGCTCCAGAAGGTAAAAGAAGAGCTAAAGAGAATGGAGAGTAATGGCATCATTGAGCCCGTGACACAACCTACTGAGTGGTGTGCACCTATGGTCCCTGTCTCAAAGAAGAACACAGACAAAGCTCGCATATGTGTTGATCTCAAAAGACTGAATGAATCTGTCAAAAGGGAGCGATACATCCTACCTACTGTGGATGAGATAACAGCCAAGCTAAGTGGAGCAACTGTTTTTTCATCACTCGATGCAGCCAGCGGGTTTTGGCAAATTCCACTGCATCCAGACAGCATCAAGCTCACAACCTTTATAACTCAATTTGGTCGGTACAGCTTCAAACGCTTGCCATTTGGAATTACTAGTGCACCTGAAATCTTCCAGAGGAAGATGATGGAGACTCTACAAGGGTTGGAAGGTGTAGAGGTCTTCATGGACGATATTTTGGTCTACGGGAGCAATATGGAGCAACACAACAGACGTCTCAACAAAGTGATGCATCGTATTCAGTCAGCTGGACTTAAACTGAATAAGGAGAAGTGCTCCATCAGGCAAAGCCAACTAAAGTTCCTGGGGCATCTCATCGACAAGTCAGGGATTCGACCTGATCCTGAGAAGTTTGCAGCAATTCGTAAAATGCCACCTCCAGTAAATGTCACTGAGCTAAAGCGAATCCTGGGAATGGTGACTTTCCTTGGCAGGTACATTCCCAACCTCTCCACTGTGGGGCAGCCGCTCCATGAGTTGCTGAAGGACAAGAATAACTGGATGTGGGGACATGCTCAACAGTCAGCCTTCGAAAACATAAAGGAATTACTGACTACTGCACCGGTGCTGGCCTACTATGATGTCACCAAACCCACGGCAGTGTTAGCAGATGCTAGCAGTTTTGGACTGGGGGGTGTGCTGTTACAACTTCATGGAGAACATTGGAAACCAGTGGCATACTGCTCCAGACGACTATCTGTTGCAGAAACACGTTATGCCCAGATAGAAAAGGAGTGTCTGGCAGGTGTGTGGGCATGTGAAAAGTTTGACAGATACCTAAATGGCCTTGAACGTTTCAGGTTAGTGACAGATCACAAGCCGTTGGTACCCCTTATCAATAATCAGAGCTTGGAAAATGTTCCTCTCAGATGTCAGCGTCTACTGATGAGGCTCATGAGATTCAGTGCGGTGGCCGAGTACGCACCAGGTAAAACTCTTGTGGCAGCAGACACACTGTCACGCAGCCCACTGACATGTAGTGAAGCGGATGTGGATACACACAGTGATGTAGCCTGCTATGTAGCCTCAGTAGTCGGGGGAATACCAGCTTCACCAAAGAGACTTGAAAACATTAGAAACGTCACTGCAACTGACACAGAGTTACAGCTTGTCAGTAAGCTTATCAGGTCAGGGTGGCCTGAACACATAAGTAGTGTCCCTTTGGATGCGAGGGAGTTTACCAAAGTGAAGTCAGAGCTCTCCGTTGAAGGCGGCCTAGTCTTAAGAGGGTGCAGGATTGTCGTGCCACGTTCTATGAGAGCCGAAATTCTGGAGAAGCTACACCAGGGGCACCAAGGCCTGGTCAAATGTAGAGAGAGAGCCAAAACATCAGTGTGGTGGCCAGGGCTGTCCAAGCAGTTAAAGGACACAGTGATGTCATGCCAAGTGTGTTTGGAAATGGGAAGGAGGATCAGGACGACAGTTCCAACCTTGGAGAAGAATCTCCTGCCCAGATGGCCCAGCAGGAAAACGGTAAAAGTGAACGACGCCAAGCAAAAAGCAGTGCAAGCTCATTACTTCAACCGCCGTCACGGAGCCAGACTCCTACCTGCTCTACAACCAGGAGCAACGGTCTACACCAGGCTGGAGCAAGAAAAGTCATGGTCTAGACCAGCTGTGGACTCAGGAGAGGCTGCTACAAGTAGATCCTACAATATCACCACCCAAGACGGTGCTGTTCTACGGCGGAATCGTCGTCATCTCCTGACATCGTCAGCTATACGCCGCACTCAAGCATCGTCTACAGAAAGTGATGAAGTGCAGTTACAGTCTACCATTCAAGAAGAGACTGTCCCTGCAGTCCAGGCTACATGTCCATCCGACACACCTCCACCAAGACAGATTGTGACAAGGTCTGGAAGGGTGTGTAAACCTGTTAACAGACTTGACCTGTGAATGAGTTAAAATTCATTATGGCCTTTGGGGAGAGGGGTTAAGAAATGGAAGAGACAACACACACAGGAGACTAATTGTTCTTGTTCGGATGATAATGCTGTGAAAAAAGAAAAAAAAAGGGGGGGGAGATGTCATGTACGGTAATTGATTGTGCCTGCGCGGCAGACGCGTTATTACGGTACACACAGGAAGACCGCGTGGTATCTGGAGACATGTTTGTAAACTAGCAAAGACGCTATATCGTGTTCTGTAAATAAACAAGTTCATGTTGGGTTTAAAGAGGACTCCGTCCATCTTTTACAGTGGTGCATAAAACTCTAATGCAAGGGATACAACAACATCCACATAAGGTGAGGATAGCTGTAAATACAGCCACCGACATGAGAATAGACAACACCAGTTGTTTGTTTCTACCAAAAATTGCTCCAAACCTATCCCACATGTGTCAACTCCAAAATGGTCTTTCATTTTTCTGTTAAGGGACCTGACTCCTTCGAAAGCTTTGGTGAGACTCCCGTCAGCTGCTGTATTATTAGGAAGGAACGTGCAGCACTGATCACCAAATATGGCACCGACTCCTCCTTTTTCTGCTAACAGCATGTCAACAGCAATTCTATTTTGGAAAGCCATAAGGGAGGTAGCTGATAACTGCTCGTGGATTGCGAAGAATCCTTTTTCAGTATGGTTGCCCAGTCTCTGCACGTTATAGTGGATGTAGTTGATTCTGTCTACATTTTTGTTTATAGAGCACCACCAACATAGGATTGATTCAAAACCAGCTGCTACTTGATCTGCTAATTTGTATTCATCAGGAACACCTCTTGGAATCCCAATACTGTCTATGTAAGTAGGGTCATTTTGGGAAAGTACACTATTTGCTTTGGACATTAAATCAGTAACTGAGGTTGGTTTGATGGATACTGGTAACATTAATGAGACTGACGCGCAGAGTCCTGTGGTGTTATATGGTAGCCTGTCAAACAACTTGGCATCTCCACACCACCACCAGATGTCACTCCGAGACTTATGCCTAAAGGTTATGTCTACTGTCTGCACTGAGTGACATTGGGTGCTGTCTAATTTACCCATGTTACTGCCTTCACCTGTCCTATTTAGACAGACAGACAGACAGACAGACAGACAGACAGACAGACAGACAGACAGACAGACAGACAGACAGACAGACAGACAGACAGACAGACAGACAGACAGACAGACAGACAGACAGACAGACAGACAGACAGACAGACAGACAGACAGACAGACAGACAGACAGACAGACAGACAGACAGACAGACAGACAGACAGACAGACAGACAGACAGACAGACAGACAGACAGACAGACAGACAGACAGACAGACAGACAGACAGACAGACAGACAGACAGACAGACAGACAGACAGACCGACCGACCGACCGACCGACCGACCGACCGACCGACCGACCGACCGACCGACCGACCGACCGACCGACCGACCGACCGACCGACCGACCGACCGACCGACCGACCGACCGACCGACCGACCGACCGACCGACCGACCGACCGACCGACCGACCGACCGACCGACCGACCGACCGACCGACCGACCGACCGACCGACCGACCGACCGACCGACCGACCGACCGACCGACCGACCGACCGACCGACCGACCGAGGACGGACCGACGGACCGACGGATGGATGGATACTTTATTCTTCCCCGTAGGGAAATTCACACTTTCAGCAGTCTACCCCGTTGTTTATTAACAGATGAACATGATGCCCTAGGGGTGCTTGTAGCGGAGTGGATGACGTCACGCCAGTCCAAAAGTTTGACATTCCTGCGGCAGATGGAAAACTTTTCTTTGTGAAAATCCAGGGATACACCACCTCGTGTTAGCAAGTCCGCCTCCTCTTCGATTCCCCCGGCTTTCGTGTCTCTGTTTAGCTCCGGGTAGCTCCGGGTGGTTACACGTTAGCGTCCGGAATGCTAAACGTGAGCCACGTTTCCGCAAAACACAGCAACTGCGCTCCCTGTGCGCTTCGATGTTTTCCACCCGCACTCGATGATCTTATTTGGTCGTGAGTTCGCATTTACCATGATTACGGATGGTACCAAAGACTTATAACGCCGCTAGCCGCTTCGCTAGCTCCGGCTCTCCTTCCACGATAGGCCCCTTCATCACGCCGGCACGAGAATTCTTCAGGGCAAGGAGTTCGCATTTTTTGTGCGCTAAAACCCATGTCCATAGGACTATTTATGCAGGAGAAATTTCCTGCAGCCACTTTCTTAGGGAATATAGGCTTTTCCTTTTCATCCAAGGTGAAAGGTTAAATTTCATCCCACGATAACAGTTTGTTGAAGGTGTGGTATTATTCATCACATCTGCCAGACATTTAGACTCTAAGGCGGAGGGAACTACTTGCAAAACAGGTAACAGGTCTGGCACAATCTGTTTTTGCTGCTTGTGCAGCCTGTTCTGCCATTAGAGGCCAGTTATTATTTATTTTATAAATGCCTGTTCTAATTTTAAACCAATCATCTGTCAGGTTTTACATAAATCCTAGGTTCGATAGGAGAGATTGACTTTGGCCCTTGTGTAATGTCTGGTTCTGTAGTAGGGGACGTAACAATTGTGATGGTGATATTTGGACATAACAGAAAAACAGCACAGGGGTCTTGTGCATGTGGTTTCCATATACATAATGCTAACCCATGACATGGTGGGTTCTGATATGGTCCAAAATTATAAGGGTTTTTTGGGTGTATTAACGTTTAACATCAATCTATCATTTGATTTGGTGAAGGAGACCTGTCTTTTCCACGTATTGGAGTGCTGGGAGGATCCGTATTGATCCTTTACTCGATGATCCAGTAGTGGCAAAGACATATTCCCAATTGTGGGAGTTCTGCCAATTGTGTCAAGTCAAGTCAAGTCATTTTTATTTGTATAGCCCTTAATCACAATTAGTCTCAGATTCAGATTCAGATTCAGATCTACTTTATTGTCATTCTAGTACACGTGTATACAGAATGAAATGTCGATACATCTGACCCGCACAGTTTCCTTGAATGTACAGATATAAGTAAAAGTTGTATTGTATTATGGCTACGTATAGTATTTTACCATAGTGCCGATAGTGTAAGAGGAGTAGCTAACCAGATGTGCAAAATGGGCAGTCAGGTTAACAAGTCAGGTAAACAGTAACATTAACACTGTAACAATAACGCTGTAAGTACAATAGTGCAGAGAGCAAATGTGCAAGGAGTGGCAAGCTATAAAGAACTGCCAGTAGTGCAAAAAGTCAGATTAGCAGCCGTTTAGATTTAGGTTAACTATATGTTAGATTGACCATTTAACAGTCTAATGGCCAGGGGGACTAAACTACTGCGGAACCTGGTGGTCCTGCACCGCACACTGCAGTACCTCTTCCCAGAGGCTAGCAGAGTGAACAGTCCATGATGGGGGTGAGATGGGTCCCCGATAATGTTCTTAGCATGGGATAGGCAGCGCTTCTGGCCAATGTCCTGAATGGAGGGAAGTCTAGTCCCGATTATTTTCTCTGCTGTCCTCGTTACCCTCCTCACACTACCCCAGTCGGTAGCGCTGCAGCCTCCACACCACACAGAGATACAGCTGGTCAGGATACTCTAAGGGCTTCACAGGTTATTACATATAAGAAGTTTAGGTTACTCGTATGCTATAGAGTAGAAGTGAGTTTTAAGCCTAGATTTAAACATTTCCACCGAGGTTGCAGATCGGATCTCAGGGGGAAGAGCATTCCACAACACCGGTGCCCGGATGGAGAACGCTCTCGAACCAGCGGAACACTTCTTGGCTCTTGGGATCACCAGGAGACCGGCGCTCTCGGAACGAAGGCTTCGGGCCGGGACATAGGGGGAGATCAGATATGAAAGATATGAGGGGGAAAGTCCATGTATGATTTTGTATAGTAGTAGGAGAACCTTAAAATCGCATCTTAGGCTAACAGGGAGCCAATGCAGGTTAGCCAAAATTGGGGTGATGCGATCGTACTTTTTTGTCCTTGTTAAAAGCCTCGCTGCAGCATTTTGTACCAGCTGAAGACTCTTGAGTCTGGTCATCGGAAGACCGGAAAGTAGTGCATTACAGTAGTCGAGACGGGAGGTAACAAACGCATGAATTATTATTTCCGCATCCGACTGAGAAAGTATAGGACAAATTTTAGCAATGTTACGGAGATGGAAGAAAGCGGTTCTAGTAATTTTCTTCACATGTGTTTGAAAGGACAGATCAGGGTCGAAAATGACACCTACATTTTTAACTGAGTCACTCTGTGTGATGTGGCAATTGTCCAAGTTCACTGCGGTTTTAGAGAATAAGTCACGGGACTTAGATGGATCAATAACTAACATTTCAGTCTTTTCAGGGTTAAGACGCAGGAAATTGAGTGACATCCACTCTTTTATCTCAGTAAGGCAGGCCTCCAAAGTTCCACAGTTTAGTGTGGCAGATTCCTCCATCGGGAGATAGAGTTGAGTGTCATCTGCGTAGCAATGGAAACTGATATTATACTTGCGAATAATATCACCTAGTGGAAGCATATAAATGCTGAAGAGAAGGGGGCCCAGCACTGAACCCTGCGGAACACCACAAGTAACACTAAATGGCTCAGATGTCAATTCGCCATATTTAACGCAGTGTGTCCTATCTGAGAGGTAGGATCTGAACCATAATAGGACGCTTCCTGAGAGACCAATCCATTTTTCCAACCGTTCTAGCAAGATAATATGGTCCACTGTGTCAAATGCAGCACTAAGGTCCAGCAGCAGCAAAAGTGATGATGCGCCCGAGTCCATTGCCCGTAGGAGATCATTGGTTACCTTAATCAGAGCTGTCTCAGTAGAGTGGTTAGCCCTGAATCCTGATTGCATTGATTCAAAGAGATTGTTCTCGGACATGAAATCATTCAGCTGCTGTGCCACTACTTTTTCAAGTATATCAAGTGTCCAGTTATGTCCCTGTAACTATCCAGATACCAGTCGTATCCCTACCAACTATTTATGCCATAACATCCAACTTGTAAGCTCCGGTCAAACGTAAACACAGCCTGAATGCTATTGCTTTGGTAACAGAAATACAGTTCTTTTGTCGTGTCTTGGTCTCCATCAGTGGTATTGCAGGGGTTCTTTAATTGTCCATTTTGCACGTTATTGGTCCATCCTACCTTTCTTCTTTGCATATCGAGGTCCTTTTCTCCTAGTAACAACAATATTATTACTATTGCTCCTATCGGTCCACCTACCGCCACCATTTTCTTATGCGTTGAAGTGAGCAATCTACCTGTAGATCTGCAATTCCTCCTAATACTAGAGTTGTAGACAATCTTCACTGATTTGAGATGACTGCAAACTATAATTGCAGCCCCCTTTGTAGCCAGACTTCCTCTGAAAGTTTTGTTGAGGAGCTACAGCTCTACAGTAGGTACCACAATGCTATAACATTGACACAAATGAGGACGATTACTGTGTATGCTAAGATGGGAATAGTTATTTTAGTCATTATTAATCACTTTCTTACAATGTGTCAAATGAACCCATGTGTCTCGTTCTGCAATTTTTACTGCTGTGCCTGTGGTTAGCAACACCTGGTGGGGCCCTTCCCACTTAGGTGAATGCCAGTGTTTCTTCTTTATGCTTTTTATCAGGACCCCATCTCCTGGTTCAACTAACTGGCTTTCCTGTGGAGACATAGATCATCGTTATCATTGCAATCCGCCAGTTGCTTCTGGTGCTGCAATATTTTTCTCATGAAATCAGCCAGAGTACTTTTGTCATCAGTTTCCCACATATTTCTAAAGAATGGTAATCTGTAAGGTCTACCAAATATTACTTCATACGGTGTTAGCCCATTTGTACTGGTGATGTTGATTTACAGTTTTACTAATTCTAGACATTTAGTCCATGGTCTTTTGGTTTCTTCCATACACGTCCTAAGCAATGTTCCCTCTAATTTTCCAGGGGTCTGAGCGTTCACACAAAGTCAGTGAGCAACGCTTGAAACAACAGTGAGCAACAGCAATCCCAAGTGTGGCAACTAAATCATGACCAAACATGTCCAAAACTTGACATCAAGTTACATTTTGCTGAGTTTCCGGCAATGCAAAATTATTTTTCTCTTTTGAATGAATTGACTCATGTACTATTGCAAAGGTTGTACGGCCTACAAACGTCGTTTGTTCTTACAAATCTTTCACAAGATATGTATTTCTTTTTATTTCCTGAAATATTTTGTCGCATAATATTAACATTTTTGGGGGCTAATTTAGTCGGTTGTAAGATACAGAACTGTACTTAATCACAATTTTTAGTGGAAGTACAATGTTGGCAACAAGATTCACTTGATATAATTGGAAATTTTTTGAATGCAACACAAACGTCTTATTCTTTTTTCTGTGTTTTTTCTACTTTTTTTTAAAAAATTCCTTAAAAAAAAATCTCATTGGGCTTATCTTTTCCGAGCTGTTACTTTTTTCTTTTTGTTCTAGTCAAGTCAAGTTAAGTCATTTTTATTTGTATAGCCCTAAATCACGAAGAGTCTCAAAGGGCTTCACAGATTATTACACTATATTACACAGACTATTTTTCAGCCGACGGGAAGAGTAGGTTATTCATATGCTATGGAGTAGAAGTGAGTTTTAAGCTTAGATTTAAACATTTCCACTGAGGTTGCAGATCGGATCTCAGGGGGAAGAGCATTCCACAGCACCGGTGCCCGGATGGGGAACGCTCTCGAACCAGCAGAACACTTCTTTGCTCTTGGGATTACCAGAAGACCGGCACTCTCAGATCATAGGCTTCGGACCGGGACATAGGGGCAAATCAGATCTGAAAGATAAGAGGGAGTAAGTCCATGTATGATTTTGTACAATACTAAGAGAACCTTGAAATCACATCTATGGCTAACTGGGAGCCAATGCAGGTTAGCCAAAATCGGTGTTATGTGATCGTACTTTTTTGTCCTAGTTAAAAGTCTCGCTGCGACATTTTGTACCAGCTGAAGAGACTTGATTCTAGACTTCGGGAGACCAGAGAGTAGTGCATTACAGTAATCGAGACGGGAGGTAACAAACGCATGAATTATAATTTCCGCATCAGAATGAGACAGTATTGAACAGATTTTAGCAATGTTACGAAGATGGAAGAAAGCGGTTCTAGTAATTTTCTTTACATGCATTTCAAAGGATAGATCAGGGTCAAATATGACACCTAAATTTTTAACTGAGTCACTCTGTGTGATGTGACATTTGTCAATGTTCACACCAGTTTTTGAGAATAAGTCACGGCATTTAGATGGACCAATGACTAACATTTCGGTCTTTTCAGAGTTAAGACGCAAGAAATTGAGTGACATCCACTCTTTTATCTCAATGAGGCAGGCCTCCAAATTTCCACAGTTTAGTGTGGGAGATTCCTCCAACGAAAGATACAGTTAAGTGTCGTCTGCGTAGCAGTGGAAGCTGATATCATACTTGCGAATAATATCACCTAATTGAAGCATGTAAAGGCTGAAAAGAAGAGGGCCAAGTACTGAACCTTGCAGAACACCACAGGTAACACTAAAGGGCTCAGATGTCATTTCACCATATTTATTTATTTAGTTTTCATAGATAACGCTAGTACACGGTAACACCATCATGTTTGAGGTTAAAACTCCTCGAGTCAGAACCAAGTCTAGAGTGTTTCCATTTTTATGGGTTGGCAAATCAACCAGTTGATTAAAACCAAATGCATCAATTAGAGACTGAAACGCAATAGTAAGTGAACTGAGTGGGGAGTTCATATGAATGTTAAAGTCCCCCATAATTATAATTGCATAGGTTACTAGTTCAGATAAAAGTTCAGCAAATTCGTCTAAGAAAGTTGTGTATGGCCCAGGTGCGCGATAGATAGTTATTACATAAATTGACAATAGAGAGGACCGCATCACAAGAGCCTCAAACGCCTTGTAATTATTAGAGGTACGAGGATTAAATTTGAGCGATTTTTCAGAAATGAGCGCGACACCGGCACCCTTTTTCAACGTGCGTGCTACATGGCTACTCACGTAGTCTGGGGGTGAAGCATAATTTAGCGCTAAATACTCATCCGGGCGTAACCAAGTTTCACAAAGCCCAATACAGTTAAGTTTATAATCACGAATAATGTTATCTTTAGGAGCAAGCGATCCAATATTTAAAAGACCAAATTTTAGCTTTGCTGAATCATTAGACTTAGCTGAAGTCTTTGTAGTCTTTGTAGAGATCGTCACAAGATTTTGCCGTTGGGGCCGTTCGTGAGCGTTGAGTTTAAAGCGTCGGTTGTCCGGCGAGGAATGAATGGTGGAATCAGTCACATCCTCGCGTCCTTCTTGCTCCTTCGACTTCGCACGCTTAACACATCTACCCGCACGGCAACCACGCTTCTGTTTTCTGTCTTTACGGCGCCGTTGTCGTCGTTTATTAGGAGGAATAGTTGTCCACAAGGATGCCGGATCTCTTTGAAGTTCGCTCGGTACATCAAAGGCGGTATAAAAAGTGCCCGAAAAGTTGAAATTTAGACGCCCACCCAACCGAAAAAGTTCGTCCCTACTGTAAGTATTTACTTTTTTCCTACATTTCTTTCTTTTCTTTTTTTCTGGCTTTTTTCTAAATGTTTCCTTCTTTTTTTTTCTCTTCCTTTTGTTTCTTTTTTTTCTCAGCTTTTCACTACTTTTTCCTTACGGTATTTTTTTCTTTTTTGTTCTATTCCCCCCTTCCTTTAAGTCGTTTTGTGCATAATTTTACTTAATATTTGGTCATGTTGGGATTAAAGAAACAAAAACAACCTGAAGACTGTTTAGGACCTGAAAGAGCCGGTTCCTTTTAGTGAGCCGAGCTGAAGAAGCCGGTTCTCGACATACTCTACTAACTTTACTCAACTTCGTCCGACTTCAAAACACCGCATTTAGGACACAACGTCAGGGGAACCCGTGTATTTTTACCTTCATGCACTGTAACTTTGACTTAAGTCGCTTCTTAATAAGTAATTTTGAGCCTTCATTTTTGTGCGCTGGCTAGATTTTTTTGTGCGCCGAGAATGTGCGAGCAGCGCGCAATTGCGGAGCTTAGAGGGAACACTAGTCCTAAGTCTGTTTTTTTATAGTTCCATTCATCCTTTCCACCAACCCTGCACTTTGTGGGTGATAGGCACAGTGATGTTTTAGGTCTATATGAAAATCTTGGCATATTTTAGTTATTATTTGATTCACAAAATGTGAACCATTATCACTATAGATCTTTTCTGGAATCCCATAACGAGGAATTATGTCTTGGCATAATGCTTTAGCTACTGTTAGCACATCTGGTTGTTTTGCAGGAAAAAGCTCTATCTATTTTGAGAATGAATCTGTTATCACTAAACAGAACTTTTTCCCTTCACTATTGTTTAGTTCTATAAAGTCCATATGTATGTGTTGGAATGCATAATCTGGTTTTTGAAACTGTCCTCTCTTTGGTCTTAGATTACCCTGCGCATTGTACTTTGCACACATCAAACATGTTCTACAATTTTTTTTGAATAGGAGGTAAAACCATAGGTTGTATATATCTGGTTCATCAATCCCACCATCCCTCCTGTTGAGAAATGTGTCTTCCCATGTGTGGGGTCCAAATGTGGGTAGACCCCAAGTGGCTGGTCATCAGATGTAAAAAGGAATTCAGGCAGAAACAATATACAATTTCGTGCCGCTGCAGCGGAAAGAAAGAAAGGAGGAACACAGAGGATCTCGGCTCCAGAGTCTTTCTTCTCCTCCCTCCCAGCCACAGCAAGCTTTTATTTGGTACAAGTATACGTCATAGTTGGGTGGGCATTAGACTGATGCATCATAGTTGGGTGGGCATTAGACTAAAACAGCAAAAGATATATAGACAGTGAATAATGAAGAATGTTCAAAAGAAAAACACAAACTATGTATAGAACATTCTTAAGCAACTTCACATTTTCCCCCTGTTGTAGATTTCGAAGAACATCAATGAATACCAACCAAAGGTTTCTGGTAAACACATCACAATGAAAACACAACAATCGGTCCATCACCAGGATGGGGCGAAAAACCCTACCGCTATTTGGCATCATCATCATCGAGGTTTATCAAATTATCATGATACATTTGGGCGACAAAGAGCCTACCTACTGTTCTCTTGGACAATGGGACAATGCAAGTTGAACAGATAATGCAAAGAAGAACAAAAATGATTATAATGGTCGAAAAGGGACCAATGATTTCAATAGAACTGGGGACCATGTACCTGTGAACAACCAATCAAGCCAATCAGGTGGCTTCTCATGATCAGCTGCCATTGTGTCTTTCAGATTCTTCATGGTGTGGAGTGCGTCTACAATGGTTTCATTGTGATCAGGTATGTAAGTGCAGCAGTGTTCTCCTATCATGGCACAAACACCACCCTGAGGAGCTAAGGCTAAGTCAATAGCCATGCGTGTTTGGAGAGCCATAAGGCGTGTGGCTGACAGGGTGTGTCGTAAAGATCAGCGACGACATCAAATGTGGCATTTACAAAGATCTGGAATCTGTAATCAATGGTTTCAACACGTAAAGTGAGCAAACCTACTCCAAACTGTGGGAACATTGCCATGCCAACCCTGCTTCCTGTAGACCAGACCTGGGCACTCCGGTCCTGGAGGGCCGTATGTTCTGCATGATTTTTGAGGTTTCTCTGATCCAATACAGGTGATTCCAATCACCAGTATCGTTAACGAGCACTTGCTAGCTTGCTAACGATGTTATAATTTGTATCACCTGAGTTAAAGAAGAGCAAACTTCAAAATCTGGCAGGACGTATGGCCCTCCAGGACCGGAGTGCCCAGGTCTGCTGTAGACCAATACTTGTGCTCTTGTGGGACATTACTGCCTCCCCAATCATCATGTGGCT
Source organism: Urocampus carinirostris (assembly GCF_059441175.1). Classification (NCBI taxonomy): domain Eukaryota; kingdom Metazoa; phylum Chordata; class Actinopteri; order Syngnathiformes; family Syngnathidae; genus Urocampus; species Urocampus carinirostris. The sequence goes on from NC_142365.1 coordinate 33,483,457, forward strand.
TAAAGTCAACATATCTCTTAGTTCTGCGATGTAACAGGTGTGCTGTGATTATGTAGGTGTGATCTGAGACTGTTACTGGTGTGCAAACTGTGGTTGTATTTTCAGGTAACTTGGTGTTTGCCTTCCAACCACACATCCACCACACTCTGTCCAGAGCTATGTGGTGTGCTGGTTGTGCATTAACTGTAACATTACAATGTTTAATGTCGATGGGTGTGATAGGTTTTCCACCTGAACTGGTGATGTGGACACACATTGGGAAACAATATTTGTCGTCATCAATGTTGTTGCAATGGTGGAAATGTGCTTTGTCAAGTGTGACTTTAAAACCCATAGCTGTTGCTTTGGTAACAATTAACAGTGGTTCGTGTGTCTGATTTACAGATGGTGTGTCTCCTGCAGTGCAGTGTTGGCTTCTTCGTAAGACAATGGTGTGGCATACAATGCTGGTTGGTTGGCTGCATGAGGTAAAAGGGAACAAACATAACATCCTGCTTTCCCTTGTGAATGGGCAGTGTGGTTAGCATACTGCCACCATGTGTTAGATGCCAGTGGATGTGAATAGCCTTCGTCTTCTATCTGGTCATCCCAATGCTTAAAAATGGATGGAGTTTGATTATCATCTCGTGTTTGAACGATATGTATTGGTAGTGCTGCCACAGGATTACCTCCAGTACTCTGAGGTTCTGCTTCAGAATTCAATATACAGTACTGGAATGGATGCATGTCTGGATACTTGCCAACCCATGTCATTAACGCCATTTGCAAACAACCTTCTGTGGATGTGTTTACTTTCATTTGCAAATGTGTAGTGTTCTTTGTGAATTCCAACACTTCCTTTTGGTAGGCCTGGGCCAAGGATGTTAACTTCCAATAAACTGTTTGTCCTGTGACGTGAAACACCGAATCCCACTCCTCCCGATACCCATTGTCAGTCCATCTGTTGGGTGGGGTGCCTGCATACCACTTGTAAGTACCGTGACGTGTCCCTGGTACATGTCTGTTGCCCCCCATGGCTTCACATTCTGTGCAATGTGATCTTAAACCATTCAAAGGGATATCCAGAGTTGCTGTGCCTTTGGCTCGTGGGATGCATGCTGTATATGCCTGGTCTTCCATTACTGGGCTGAGCCATGTTGGGCATTGGCATCGTGACGTCTCTGGGCCCCAGATCTGTGTTTTAATGTTGGGTATAGTGTCAGTGTTTGTGAGGTGGACCATTTCTAGTCCAAGTACGATGGCAGCTCCATAAAACCAGAGCCAGGCCATGTTTATAGGTGTGGTTCAAGAGTTCAACTGACCCTAAGAGTCCAATTAACCCCATTTCAGTTCGGTGACCTTTTTGCGATGGCTCTGGTGAATCCAAGTGTCTCTTTACAAGAGTTCAACTGACCCTAAGAGTCCAATTAACCCTATTTCAGTTTGGTGACCTTTTTGCAATGACTCTGGTGAATCCAAGTGTCTCTTTCAGCAATCTTTTTTGCAGTAGGTGTGGTGAGTAGAACTGCGAAGGGGCCATCCCAGTGTGGGCTTGACCAGGTTTTCCTTTTCACCACTTTCACCAGAACGAAGTCACCAGGGGTCACCGTCTCCTGCAAAGAAGAACCAGACACAACAGGCAGATCATTTGTTCTCACAATTTCTTTTTCTCTGAACAGATTGCAGAGCCACTTGGTGAGTGGGTCTGCTTCTCCTAATGTGTCTGAGCATGGCTGGCCCTCCCAGAGTGGGAGGTGGAATGATCTACCGTGTACTGTTTCAAATGGTGTGATGCCAGAGGAGGCTGGTGTGATTCTCATGTATGTTTTTACTAAGGCTAAACAATCTGGCCATGATTTGCCTGTTTCTTCCATAGTCTTTCTTAATCTCAACTTTACTGTTGCATTAGTTCTTTCCACCAAACCTGCACTATGTGGGTGATATGCACAGTGATGTTTTAATACAATACCTAGGTAACTGGCCATGTGATTTACAACATCATTAACAAAATGCGTCCCATTGTCACTCCACAGGACCCTAGGTCTGGAATGATGTGTTTGCAGATGGCCTTTGCCACTGTGAGTGCATTTGCATGTTCGGCTAGAACAACTTCAACCCATTTGGTAAGAGAATCAACTAATACTAAACAATACTGATACTGACCACTCTTGCTTAGCTCAATGAAGTCCATGTGAACTACTTCAAACGGATAACCCCCTACAGGGCACTTCCCTCTTTCTGGTCTGACATTTCCCTGGACATTATGACGACAACACACTATACATGACCTACAAAAAATTTTAAAATAGGTGTGTAGTCCTAGTGGTACTGTGAATGCCCTCTCCGCCATAGTCATCATCCCCCCTTTTGACACGTGGGGCTTTCCCATGTGTCAATACAGCTAATGCTTGAAACAAATTTCTAGAGATAATTGGTTTGTTGTCTCTATGGTAGAGTCCATCTTGGCTTCTGGTGACGTGGAGTTTTATCCAGGAGTGTTTTTCTTTGTCTGGGGCATGTTTTTGCATGTCTTTTAATACTTCAGTTGGTATTGTGTTAGCTTGTTGATCATCAATGTCCTTCACATGGAGCAGTTTCTTTTGTGTTTCACATGCTGCTTTCTTTGCTGCTTCATCTGCTTTTGCATTTCCTTGTGAAACAATGTCTTTAGCTTTGGTGTGTGGTTTACATTTGCACACAGCAAGTCGTCTTGGCAGTAGTACAGCTGCTAACAGTTCTGTGAGAAGGTCAGCTTGCTGCACTTGTTTTCCTGATGATGTTTTCATGCCTCTTCTGGCCCACATTGCTGCAAAAATGTGTAGAGTCGAGTGGGCATATTGGCTGTCAGTGTAAATCATACTTCCTTGTCTTTGAACAATTTACAAGCTTCTGTGAGGGCGATGATTTCTGCTGCTTGGGCCGACAGGTTGCTAAGTAGCTTTTCTGCTTTCAGGGTTTTTGTCTGTGTCACTACTGCGTAACCTGTGCTGTAATTGCCTTGTTGGTCTTTGCTTGACGAACCATCAACAAATACTGTCTTCCCTTCTGTCAGTGGAGTGTCCAACAAGTCTTTCCTTGGTTTGCAATCTTCGTCCAAGGCTTCCAGGCAACTGTGTTTTTCCCCACCTTCTTCAAAGTGCTGCATCTTTTTATTGTCAGGTGCGGTTGTGATAATAACACTGCTGTTAAACCTAGATGTCTTGCAGGTGATAAAAACGACATCTTCGTTTGGGTTAACAGGACATCCACTGAGTGTGTTACCAGGAGAGTAGTTGGATGGTACAACACTACTTCGGCTGATTGTTGGACTGCCATTGCTGCTGCACACACTGATTGGACGCAGTGAGGTAATGCTTGTGCTACTGCATCCAGTTTCTTTGAATAATATGCTACTGGTCTTAGTTTTTGACCTTGTTGTTGTAGCAATACTGATGTCATGAAACCATTTTTACAATCAACTGTTTGAGTGAATGGTTTTTGGTAGTTTGGCAGGCCTAGTGCTCCTGTTCCAGTGATGGCTTGTTTGATCATACAGAAATTGTTTTCTGTTGCAGTTGTCCATGTGATGGAGTCTGACAGAGCAATGTCTTCAGTGTAGATCATATCAACTAGGGGCTGAGTGACCTCTGCATAATTAATCACCCAGAGCCTGCAAAAGTTCACTAACCCCCAAAATGCCATAATTTGTCTCTTTCTTACAGGCTTTGGTACATTCAGAATTGCTGTTTTCCTTTCAGAGGTGAGTTTTCTTCTGTCTCCAGAGACTAGATGTCCAAGAAAAACAACTTCAGTTTGTGTACATTGAAGTTTGTTCAATGATGCTTTGTTTCCTGTAGCAGCTAAGTGCCATGTTCACTGCTCTTAAGTCATGTACCATTCTCCATGATGTTGTGTCTGCTTTTCTTACAGGGAAGATGGGTGTATTACACATAACTGTTGGTGCTTCAATCAAGATTGCCGCCTCTACCATGTTGGCTATGACTGGTGTAATGCCTTCTTTGGCATCTGGTTTCAATGGATATTGACGGAGTCTCGGTCTGTAATTTGTTTTGGCTTTAATAATGACTTCAGTTGCTGTGTTCATTAGGCCTACATCAGTCTTTGATGCTGACCACAGCCTGTCAGGGATTTCTGACAGTTCTTCTTTACTGATCAGAATCTTCTTCTCTCATTCTATTAAGTGTTTGTTTGGAGTGAAGGTGGTTGTCCAGTTTAGGGGTAATCTGTGGATGTCTTCTCCTTTCAGATTGTTGATTCTGCAGTTGTTTTCCATGCTTGTTTGTGCATGATGATTGTAGTCTGTAGTGGATCTCCATCCCTCTGGGTAATTTCTTTCACTCCAACTGATGTCTCTTACCTTTTGGTTAAAATCTGACCACTTCATGTCTTGATTTTTTGCTAATGAAATGTGCATGGGTACTGTGGTTATGTCATTGGGGCGTAGATTCATAATGGTGTCTGGTAAGATTACTGTGACAAACATCCAATCGTTTTCTTGTGACCAATACACGTTTTTCACTCAACCCTTACTCGGTTTCACTTTCCTCCTCTCTTTTAGGAAATGTGTGTCTGCTGGGTGTTGGCAGAATTTGACTGTGGCATGGAGGTCGTATTCATCTTGAAGTTCCCATTCACTGGAGGCTAATAATTCTCCTGGTAGGTTCTTTAAGGATCTGACTATTGAACCTGGGCCATGGGAAGTGGGATCCGTGCTGTAGAATGTTCTCGGTTCTCAAGTCAAGTCACATTTATATAGCCCATAATCACAAAAATTTCTCAAAGGACTGCACAGGATTACAATTGCAAAATTACACAATTACCTGATCTTAAACCAGCATGCGGGCAAGGAACAACTCAAAAACCTCAGTGTGAGGAGAAAAGAGAAACCTTGAGAAAGGACCTCACATGTGGTAATCCCCCTTCCAGGATTGACCAGGGTGAATTACAATTAGAATTACTGTACACATAATAGTAAACATTAGGTAAGATGTTGAAAATGTCCGGAACGTGCATGACATCAACGACGCCCCCAGCCTGCAAACCAGTCCAGAAAGTCTATGACGGCCACGACGCTGCCTCCCATCTCTGCCAGCTGGTAAATGCAGGGGTTGACATGCTGCAGGTCAGACGCTGGTCCGCTGACCCATCCCAAATCATCCTTCTCCTTCGTATCAGCCAGGCAGGCGTCGGAAAAAGACAGGACAGAATATGAGGTGGGCATCAATCATACGTTTTGGAATAGAGGTGTGTCTTAAGCCTTGATTTAAAAACTTCCGTTGAGGTTGCAGATCTTATCTCCAGAGGCAGGGCATTCCATAACACCGGGGCCCGGATGGAGAACGCTCTCGAGCCTCCAGACTTCTTGGCTCTCGGAGTCACAAGTAGACCGGCATTTTCCGAGCGCAGACTCCGTGCAGGAACATAGGGGGAAATAAAATCGGAGAGATAAGAGGGTGCAAGCCCATGCAAACATTTATATGTTAATAAGAGAACCTTAAAGTCACATCTTAAGTGGACTGGGAGCCAGTGCAAGTTGGCCAATACAGGAGTAATATGCTCAAACTTTTTGGTCTTAGTCAAAAGTCGAGCTGCCGCATTCTGAACCAGCTGCAAACTTTTAATGCTAGACATCGAGACACCTAGAAAGCAATACATTACAGTAATCAAGCCGAGAAGTAATAAACGCATGAATTAAAACCTAAGCATCTGATTGGGACAGCATCGAACAAATCTTCGCAATATTACGGAGGTGGTAGAAAGCTATTCTAGTTATATTTTTCACGTGTAACTGAAACGACAGATTAGAATACAATATAACACCTAGATTTTTGACCGAGTCACTATGGGTGATATTACATTTGTCTACGTTCAGGGTAGTGTTTGAAAACAACTGACGACAGTGAGCTGGACCAATAATTAACATTTCAGTTTTTTCTGGGTTAAGGCGTAAAAAATTAAGTGACATCTATCTTTGAATCTCAGTAAGGCAAGCCTCCAGATTTCTACAACTTAAATGTCCATTTTTTTCCAGTGGCACATACAGTTGAGTGTCATCTGCATAGCAATGGAAACTAATATTATACTTGCGGATAATGTCACCAAGCGGGATCATATAAATACTTAAAAGAAGGGGGCCAAGTACAGAGCCTTGAGGAACACCACAGTGGACATTAGATTGTTTAGAGGTCAGATTGCCATAGTTAACATATTGCATCCTGTCCGACAGGTAGGACCTAAACCACGAGAGTACAGTTCCTGAAATACCAATGCGTTCTAGACGAACCAATAATATGTTGTGGTCGACAGTATCAAAAGAAGCGCTGAGATCCAGCAGCAGTAACATTGATGAGGCACCAGAATCTGTTTTTGAAAAGAGATCATTGGTTACTTTAGCCAGGGCTGTCGCAGTAGAGTGATTTGCCCTAAATGCTGACTGGACAGTTTCAAAGAGGTTATTTTCTGACATGAAGTCATTTAGCTGCTGTGCAACGACCTTTTCAAGTATTTTCGCAAAAAATGGCAGATTTGACACTGGCCTATATGGGTCAAGGTTAGGTCGCTTAGGCGTGGGTGTAATGACGGCAGACTTGAAGGCTACAGGAACAATACCCGAGGATAGCGATACATTAATAATATTTAAAACTAATGGTCCTAAGATCCCAAACAGATCCTTCACCAGTGAAGCTGGAAACGGATCGAGCAGGCATATAGTTTGTTTGGCCCTACTGACCATCTGTGCTAGATTATCAAGGGACAAAACGTTGAAACTGGAGAATGTTTCTGAACAACCGCCAACACGGTCCTTACCTAACACCTCCACATCTTTGAGATAGGAGGAGGATACAGAGCGTTCTTTTAAAATTTGATTCCTGATTAGTTGAATCTTTTTATTAAAAAATTCCATAATGTCGTTAGCAGAATAAGTGCAACTATTTGGGTTAAGTTGTTGTCTGGTAAATTTTGCCACTGTGTCAAACAAAAATTTCGGATTATTCTTATGTTTAACAATAATTTTAGAGAAAAACAATGCTTTAGCTGAGGTAAGAGCTACTTTATATTTCAGCAAGCTGTCACACCAGGCCAGTCGGAAGACCTCCAACTTAGTAGTGCCATTTTCGTTCAAGTTTTCTGCAACCTTGTTTGAGTAACCTGGTTTCTTCAATAAACCAAGGTGTATTCTTCTTTGGTCGAAATTTAGATCGATAGATAGATAGATACTTTATTCATCCCCACAGGGAAATTCACATTTCCAGCAGCATCCCTGAGCTGAGAACAATACAATAATAAACCAAAGAGAATACAATATACAAATACCCAATGTGACGTGCAAATGCCCACCGTAGCGTGTTATATAGAATATCTAATTAGTGCTACACAGAATACATATTGCAATAAAATTCGGTAATATCCAATGTAGGGGGTGTGGTTTAATGTGGGCTTTTACTCTGCCGGGTAGAGTTAAAGAGCCTCATGGCATGAGGAAGAAAATATCTCTTCAGTCTGTCCGTGGTACAAGACAGTGACAGCAGTCTGTCGCTGAAACTGCTCTTCTGTCTGGAGATAATGCTGTGTAGTGGATGCGATGGATTGTCCATGATTGACCGCAGCTTTTCCAGTGCCCGTCTCTCAGCTACTGTTGTCAGGCTGTCCAGCTCTGTGCCCACTACAGAGCTCGCTTTCCTCGCCAGTTTATTGAGACGAGAGGCATCCTTCTTCATGACGCTGCCTCCCCAACACGCTGCCGCATAGAAGAGGGCCCTCGCCACAACTGTCTCATAGAATATTTTCAGGAGCTTTTTGCAGATTTTGAAGGAGGCCAGCCTTCTGAGGAAGTAAAGTCGGCTTTGGCCTTTCCTACATAGAGCTTCTGTGTTGGCAGTCCAGTCCAGTTTGTTGTCCAGCTGCACACCCAGGTATTTGTAGGTATGGACAAATTCTACACATTCTCCTTTGATGGTTACAGGAAGGTGAGTTCTAGTTCTCCTGAAGTGCACCACCATCTCCCTGGTCTTGGTGGTGTTCAGGTGCAGGTGGTTTGCGTCGCTCCATCGGACAAAGTCCTGAATCAATTTCCTGTATTCCTCCTCCTGCCCATTTCTGATACATCCCACGATCGCAGTGTCATCGGCAAACTTTTGCACATTGCAGGACTCAGAGTTGTACTTAAAGTCCGTTGTATACAGAGTGAATAGGAACGGAGAGAGCACGGTCCCCTGCGGAGATCCTGTGCTGCTAACCACAGTGTCCGATGTACAGCCCCCCTGTTTCACATACTGGGGTCTGCCTGTCAGGTAGTCCGTAATCCATTCTACAAGGTGTGAGCTAACTCCCATCTCTGTCAGTTTCCTACTCAGTAGCAGAGGCTGTATGGTATTGAAGGCACTGGAGAAGTCCAAAAATGTAATGCTCACAGCCCCCTTAGCCCTATCCAGGTGAGAGAGGGATCGGTGTAACATGTATACTATAACATCCTCCACTCCCACCTTCTCCTGGTAAGCAAATTGCAGAGGGTCGATGGCGTGACGGACTTGTAGCCTCAGGTGGTGCAGCAGCAACTGCTCCATGGTTTTCCTCACATGTGATGTCAGGGCGACCGGCCTGAAGTCGTTGAGTTCCTCAGGTCTTGATTTCTTTGGGACTGGGATGATGCAGGATGTTTTCCACAGTTGAGGGACCCTCCTCTGTTCAAGGCTCAGGTTGAAGATGCGCTGTAGAGGGTCTCCCAGCTCCGACGGACAGGCTTTCAGCAGTCGGGGCGCTACTCCATCTGGACCAGCTGCCTTGCTGGGTGGCAGCCTCCTCAGCTCTCCACACACCTGGGCTGCAGTTATTTTGAGTGGGGGGATGTCTTCCATGCTATTGTCCAGAGGGGGAGGGACAGTTGCAGTACTCAGGGGTGAGGATGAGGCGGAGTGGTCAAACCTGTTGAAAAAGTTGTTCAACTGGTTGACTCGCCCCACTTCTACATCCACAGCCACACCCTGCTTGGTGCTGCAGCCAGTAATTGTTTTCATCCCTTCCCACACCTCCTTCATGTTGTTGTTCTGCAGCTTTTTCTCCAATTTCCTCCTGTACTGCTCCTTCCCTTTCCGGAGCTGGACTCTGAGCTCCCTCTTTACTCGTTTTAGCTCCTGCAGATCCCCATCTTTAAAGGCCCTCTTTTTTGGTTCAGAAGGCACTTGATGTCGCTCGTGATCCAGGGCTTGTTGTTGGCATAGCAGCGTACAGTCTTTATAGGAACAACATTGTCCATGCAGAAGTTAATGTAGTCAGTAGTGCAGTTTGCCATCTCCTCAATGTCCCCACTGCTGGACCCTAGCAGGACATCCCAGTCCGTACGTCCAAAGCAGTCTCTCAGAGCCTGCTCTGCCTCCGTGGACCATTTTCTAAAAGAGCGTGTGGTTGTTGGTAGCCTCCTCACTTTTGGTTTGTAATGAGGTTTAAGCAGAATGAGGTTGTGGTCTCCTTTCCCAAGGGCAGGCAGTGGTTTTGCACTGTATGCATTTTTAATGTTTGCATGCAGAAGGTCAATAGTCCTACTTACCCTGGTCTTGCAGTCCACATACTGGACGAAAGATGGCAGTGTCTTATCAAGAGTCACGTGGTTGAAGTCCCCAGAGATTAACATTGCAGCCTCCGGGTGTTGTGTTTGTAGCTTTGCCACAGTGGAGTGGATGACGTCACACGCTACTTCCGCATCAGCGCGCGGTGGGTTGTAAACAATAACAGCAATGGCGTGTCCGAACTCTCTGGGCATGTAATAGGGACGCAGACTTACGGCCAAAAGTTCGACATCACGGCAGCAGATAGAAAGCTTTGTTTTTACATGCCCGGGGTTACACCACCTCGTGTTCACGTAGATAGCCAGTCCCCCTCCTTTGCGCTTCCCACTGGCTTTTGTGTCTCTGTCAGCCCGAACAGCGCAGAAGCCGGTTAGCGCGACGTTAGCGTCCGGGATTCTAGGCGTGAGCCACGTTTCCGTAAAGCAAAGCAAGCTGCACTCCCTGTATGCTTTGATGTCTTTCACACGCACAGCCAGTAAGGGAGTTGACATTCCCCATGATTATGGACGGTACCGAGAGCTTATATCGCCACTTCGCCGCTAGCCGCTTAACCTTTACCTTAGCACCGGCTCTGCACACCCGGTAGGGTCGCCTCACCTCGTCAGGTAAAAGGGGAACCACGCCGGCCCGAGAATTCTTCAGGAAAATAAATATTTTCTAATCAATTCCCTCTTCAGAATTGTTAATCTATTTTGGTTTCTAAATCTAAAGTTTAGGAAATACAAAATGAAAATGAACAAGAAATGAATGAAGTTATAGAAATACCCAATGAAGATGAACAGGAAATGAATAAAGTTATGGAAATACCCAATGAATTTGATCAAGAAATGCACAAAGAAAATGGACAAGACAAACAAATTGAAAAAAACATGTCCCTACCAAAACCCCTGGAGGAGAGACCAGAGAATCAAATTTGAATCAGGAAGAACCTGGAAATTCTAATTCGATTTCTCATAAAATACCTGAATTTGGAAATGACAAACAAATAGAAAAGGCAACTGCCACTCCAAAAACACATATTAATCAGGAAGGGCCTGGAAGAGAGTCAAAATTAGCAAATTTGTTTGCTACGCCATTGCCGGAATTTGGAGAAGACAAACAAATCGAAAAGGCGAACGACTCTCCAAAAACCCATACGGGCACTGGAAAGAGGGGTAAAAGTAAGACAAAATTGGGAGTGGTGAAAACAACGGAAACAAAGAGAAGAGATTTAGAAGAAAGCCGATTGCCGATGAATAAGCCCACAAGGGAACTGTATGAAGTTGAGACGGAGGAAGTCGGGGAGGGAAAAAATCTGACCCTTTGTGGGCAGGGAAGTAAGAGACCCCTTGATAGGTCCACTGGCTCACCCCCTAACCCAGAAAAAAGGGGAAGACCTGGAACCACAGACAGAGACTTCAGAGGATTCCAGAGTTTTCCCCGGTGAGTCTCCAAATGAGGTACTACTCTTAAGTGATGTGTCAGACACAGGTGACACTCTCGATGATCACCAAAGAATGGACTCAGATCCCCCGGTTTTGTCTAACTAGTTTGAATACTTTAACAACAATTATGAACATTACGTTCTCTACTATCAATGTGAGAAGTGTGAGATCAAAGGTTAAGGCTCACAGTGTTTTATCGTTCTTAAAAACTATCAGAACGGATGTGTTTTTACTACAAGAATGCTGCATCCCCGTTCTAAAAAATTATAAACAGTGGGAAGAGATTTGGCCATATCCGTCACTATGGAGTGGCTCGAATGAAAACCGTAACGATGGGGTGGCCATTTTAATAAACAACCCTCAACTCATCATAAAGGGGAGTACTGTGATGAGAGACGGACGCGCAATCTTAGCAAGACTTTCTTATATAGGGAATGATTTTAACCTCATTAACATATACGGCCATGCCGACAGACAACTCAGGTACCAACTTTTAGAGGACATCCAGTCGCATATGCTAGGCCATCAACCACTAATCGTGGGAGGAGATTTTAATTGCATCCTAAGTAGGGAGGATAGAAAGAGGACCGATGAGGAGTTTAAAGTAGATAAAACATCAACTTTATTACAAGACATGTGCCGGACATTTAAACTGGTGGACTGTTTCAAATCCATACATCCAGGAGAGGAGGGCTTCACCTGGTTCAGTAGTGACAATGCCAGAGCCTCTCGAATAGACTACATATTTACAAGGGGTTTAGCACAGAGTGATGCAAGATTAATTCCTGTTTTTTTTTCGGATCACTTGCTACTGTCCTGCTCTCTCTCATTTCCTTCAGGTATGACTGTTGGGAAGGGTTTGTGGAAGTTAAACTGCTCCCTGCTGGAGGATGAGGCTCTAGCCGCACAATACAGGGAGCTGTACAAAGACTGGCAGACCCTTCAAGACTCGTATGATTCACGAGCACAATGGTGGGAAATGACAAAGAACACAGACCTTTTTTAAAAATGCAGGGAAAAACAAAAAACTTAAAGAGATGAAACGCATGTCGGGACTACAAAGAAGACTCCAACGCTATTTCATCCTAACAGAAAAGGGGATGGACTTTAATGATGAAATCAAAGAGACCAAACAAGAACTAAATGCTTTGGCGGAAATAAAGAGCAAAGGCATCATAATAAGAAGCAGAGAAAGAGAAATAGAAGAAGGGGAAAAATGTACACGCTATTTTTAAAAAAAAATTATAAGCAAAAATGAGGGGCTTTTTAAACTTAAAAACGAAAACGGGCAAATAACAAAGGAAAGTAGTGAAATAACCAGATTGGTCAAAGACTACTACAAAAAATTATTTGAAAAGAAAGAAACACATGAGAATGAAATGGGGCATGTATTAGATCATATTTCAAGATCAGTGCGTCAAGAAACCTTTTTAACATCGGACTTTACCCAAGACCAACTGAATGATTGCATAAAGACTATGAAAAAAGGCAAATCACCCGGGGAGGACAGACTCAACCTCGAATTTTACCGGACTTTTTGGGATATTTTAGCACCAGATCTGATTACTGTTTTTAACGAATTTTCCAGTCGAGACAATATGCCAGACAGTTTCAGAATAGGGATAGTTACTCTATTGCACAAAAAAGGAGACAAAATTGACTTAAAAAACTGGCGACCCATAACGCTTTTAAACGTGGACTGTAAAATTTTCAGCAAGCTTCTAGCAACACGAATGTCTGTAGTCTTAGGAAACTTGGTTGATCCAGACCAAACCTGTGCCATCGTGGGAAGGAAGATCAGCGACAGTCTCATGCTGATCCGTGACACCATTTGGTATGCGAGAGACAGAAACATGCGACTAGCGGTCCTAAACCTAGACTTTGAAAAAGCCTTTGATCGAGTCTCGCACCAATACCTCTTCAGGGTATTGCAAAAATGTGGTTTTCCCCAAAAATACATCAAGTGGGTAGGACTGCTATACCGAGACATCTACAGCAAATTCATGATTAACGGGAATTTATCGGAAGCAATCGAGATCAACTGCGGTGTACGTCAAGGTTGCCCTATGTCTCCCCTTCTCTATGTTCTTTGCATTGAACCTTTGGCACAAATGTTAAGAAAAGATAGATTTGTCGAAGGGATCAATATCCCAGGAAGTGGGGGACAAATTACCAAGTGTGTTTTGTACATGGATGATTTTAATATTTTATGTACTGACCGCGCATCTGTTGGAAGAGCCCTTGACTTGACTGACCTGTTTGGGAGGGCGTCTGGGTCAAGGCTAAATAGAGAAAAATCACAAGTGAAGTTTTATGGAATGTGGAAAGAGACAGAAAAGGCAGGACTCCCGCTGAAGGTGTTAAAGACAGACCAGAAAATCCTAGGGATAAAATTCAATGCGGATCTCAGGGGGAAGAGCATTCCACAGCACCGGTGCCCGAATGGAGAACGCTCTCGAACCAGCAGAACACGCTCTCGGGATCACCAGAAGACCGGCACTCTCAGATCGTAGGCTTCGGACCGGGACATGCCTTGTCAGTTTTCTTAGTGACCAAAACACAAGTCTTTGCTTAACTTTCCTTGTCACGTCATCCCAGTTGGTCTCTCCGCAACCTCAGTGGAAATGTTTAAATCTAAACTTAAAACTCACTTCTACTCCATTGCTTATGAATAATAACCTACTCTTCTTGTCGACTGAAAAATAGTCTGTGTAACATAGTATACTAATCTGTGAAGCCCTTAGAGACTTATTGTGATTAAGGGCTATACAAATAAAAATGACTTGACTTGACTTGACAATAGAGGGGAAGGTCCTAATCATCAAAGCGATCATCCTCCCAATGCTTTTGTCAATCAGTTTAGTTTTTATGCCCAAAAGAAACGTGCTGTTACAACTGGACCGAGCCATCTTTCGCTTTGTCTGGGGCTCAAAGTGGGAAAGGATAAAAAGAGATACAATGAAAAAGAAAAAGGAAAAAGGGGGGAAAGGAGTGCCTGACCTCCAGCTTTTCCTGGGAAGCAAATATGTCTCTCTCCACTTCCAAAACGCTGTGGGCCCACCCAACAACCCGAAAAGTCAAGCAATGACCCGGTTTTGGATGGGCTCATATTTGCGGAAGCTAAAGCTTGTACCAAATAATCGTTTGATTCCAGTTTCATTTAACTTGCCACCAACACATCTCTTTATTCGGGATTTTTTGAAGAAGTTTGATTTGGAAACACAAGAATGTCACACTTTACAAAACCACAGGGCCCTTATTGCTATTGTGCAAGGGCGAGCAACAGTAAGCCCTGTGCGGGGGCTTGGCGAACCTACAACGGTTTGGAGCAACGTGAATCACCCTGCCCTCCCAAACAGACTACGAGACTTGTCATGGATGGTGGCTCATGAAGTTCTCCCAGTCAGAGCCGAAATGCACCACCGAGGAATGTCAGCGACTTCGACGTGCCCTCGACCTGGCTGTGGCGCCCAGGAGTCGGTGAGGCACCTTTTTTGAGAGTGCAGCGCTGCCGAGGTCTTGTGGACAATGGCCGACCAACTAGGAAAGTTCCCGGACTTGCCAGCAGGGGAGGTCCCTGATGCACAGTACGTGCTTTACGGGGTGAGTCGGTCGAGGAGGTCTCGGAACGACTTTGCCAGGGACTGGCTCACTCTCGCCGCCATCAAGGACGCCATCTGGACCTCCAGAAACCTGCTGGTATGGAGGTGCAGGCAGATGCCCCCCGTGGCTGTGCTCCAAATGGCTGCAGATACCATACAATCTGCTAGCGGCGGGCCTAGGACGCAGCCCTTAAGAAGACTCTTCTGCACCCACCCGGAGGGGGGAACCGGAGCTACACTGTGGGAGTCCAGGCAGCAACGACCTGGGTTGTGGAACCCAGAAGGGAGAGGACCCACACAGAAGGGAGATGACCCACACAGAGGACTGGAAGAATGCTGCTTGGGAGGGTGGGATGGTAGAGCTATGCCCTTGCACAATAGTATTGCCTTTTACACGCTGGTTAACTACTGTTAAAAGAAAATAACTCTGAAATTGTTTAATTGATGTTGAAAATGTCAGGAAAAAATGTTAAAACGTCATATTGTCAAGTCATATTGTCAGATATAAAAAAATTGTGAATATGCTTGATGGCTGTTGAGATTGTCGTGTTTGTTTTTCTGCTGTTGGTGTCGGTGGATTTGTTCAGACCGAGGACAATCGACTTTGGCCTGGACGGATCTATTGACACTAACAAAGATGTTATATAATGAAATTGTGAATATGCTTGATTGCTAATAAGATTTTCGAGAAGGGTTGTTCAAACATCACATTGTGTTTACTGTTTAAAACGTCATATTGGAATATAATATTGTGAATGTGGTTAATTGCTGTTAAGATTGTCATGATTGTTTTCTGTTATTAGTGTCAATAAATTTGTTCAAACCAAAAAAACCATTGTCAACTGTGGTTCAGAATTTGTATACTCGCTATGACGCTTTAGGGCTAGGACCTTAGCTTGGCCTTTTGGCTGAGAGTAAGTGTCCCGGCTCCTAGGCTTTGTAGCGTACTATGAACTGACCGATAACGGATAATGGATAATGAATAACGAAGATAGAACAATAACCCTTAAAAACCCCAAATCCCATTGGTTCTGAGATTGTATACTATCGAGATGGAATAAGAGCTTGCTCTGTCCACTCCACGCATCAGCCCGGTATTGCAGTACCTCCGGGAACGGTGCATTCGCAATGATCGCAGCAAGGCTTTAAGGCTAGGACCTTAGCTTGGCCTTTTGGCTGAGAGTAAGAGTCCCGGCTCCTTGGCTTTGTAGCGTATTATGAACTGACCGATAACGGATAATGGATAATTAATAAAGAAAAAAGAAACAATAACCCTTAAAAAATCCCCCCATTGTGACGATTGATTTTTGCAATCCGGAGATGGAATAAGAGCTTGCTCTGTCCACTCCACGCATCGGCCCGGTATTGCAGTACCTCCGGGAACGGTGCTTTTGCAATGATCGCAGCAAGGCTTTAAGGCTAGGACCTTAGCTTGGCCTTTTGGCTGAGAGTAAGAGTCCCGGCTCCTTGGCTTTGTAGCGTATTATGAACTGACCGATAACGGATAATGGATAATTAATAAAGAAAATAGAACAATAACCCTTAACAAACATCCTCTTTTAACTTTAAAAACAGTTTCTTAACCCTTTCCTTTTCCTCCTTAATTTTCTCACTCTTGATCCCGGTAAATAGCTGCGTTTCTAACTTTGCATAATGACCATTAATCTCTGACCATACGTCCGTCATTCTCCAATCCACCCGTGCGTGTTCTAACAACTTCTTACGCAGAACAATTTTATTTTATTATTTTTTCCACACTCACACAGCTTCCACACAGGTACGTAAATCCCAGATTTTAAACCGTATCGTAACCACGAATAGTTCCAAACTATTCTAGTAGGTAAATCCCAGATTTTAAACCCTACTAACGTCCACACTGTTACTCTTACTCCGTTCCGCCCTTCTTTCCTCTTTTGATTTAGTTTTACCAAAGTGCAGAATTTTGAAAAGGATTCTGCTTACCTTGTTTTCACTGTGGGGCCCAAGAGGAAAGACGGTCGGACGCGTGGCTCCTTTATCAGGTCGTCACCTGGTGTGGACGAGGATCCCAGATCCTTGAAGTCCCTGACTTCTTGTGGTTGGTCCCAGACCTATTTTAACTCTTGCAGTCACGTCGGGGGTCACCATAAATTGTTGGAATTTCTTGTTAAATCAACACGAACTTAAATTAATCATCGGACTCCAATTTGTGACCTTTCCCAATCACCATTCATCCAAACAATTTGAAAGTTCTCAGAAGCCGGCGTTTTCACTCACGGGTGGATTTATTTCTAGCACACAAATCACTACATCTCTGCACGCTTCTCCTTCCAAAAACCGACTCTTCTTCTTCTTCCGAGTTGCTCAGCAAAGCATCTCCTCCGCCCCATCGCTGGGTCTCATTGGTCCCCGTTCCCGGAAGAATGGCGCATCGACTCCGCCCGGTCCCGGTCGGCCCCCAGACAGCTCGTCAAGATTAAAGGTCTCCCGTTCCCGGGAGAATGGCACGTTGACTCCTCCGCGTAGGCCCTCAGACAGCTCGTAACCTCCCTCTGCCTGAGAGCTGCCCCAGGTCAAAATTTACGGTCTCCAGAAAACTTTGGCACAAAGCACAAAGAGTCCAACAGACAAACCCAAATTCAAACTTCCATATTCCTTTAAGGTCGAGGAGTTGATTCCTCGAATAAACGCATTTTTGTGCGTAATAACACATATCCACAGGATAGAAGGTAATCCAAAGTGCTGCAAGTGTTGCAAGGCAAAACACTGAAGATATAAGTGAAAAAAACAAAACAATAAATCACAAAAGTAACAAAAATAACATGGGAGCTGCTGGAGAGGCTGCCATTCGCGACGGCATTGATGTATATTTATGCCTTAGGGGCGCCACAGAATCAAGAACATTACTTAAGCAGTATTGAAGTTGTTTGTAAGTGAGTCAACAGACCCAGTGTACGAAAGGAAGGCTGCAGTTACCGTAGGTAATAGTTCTTTTAAGGCTAATACCGCTGTAGGGCGGATATTGCGACTGCTAAAGCCTAAATTTTCCTTATCAAAGTAAACATTTAACAGCACCTCACACTTAACAAGATAGTGATCAGAGATGGCATTAGAATACGGTAACACTGTAACATTTGAGGCTACTACGCCACGGGTCATAACGAGATCAACTATTTGATTGAAACCAAATGTGTCAATCAGTGACTTAAAAGCAATTGCAAGTGAATTTAATGGGGAGTTTATGTGAACACTAAAATCACCAATAATTACAACATTATCCGCATAAATTATTAAGTCTGTTAACAGTTCCAAAAATTCATCCCAAAAATTTGAGTATGGTCCAGATGAGCGATACACAACCGCTAAATAAATTGGTGTTGACATTAAGGACCTCGTAACAAGTGCTTCAAACGTTTTAAAACCAGTAGGGGTATTAGGAGTTAATTTCAACTTACCGACTGTGAGATTCTAAATGAGTCGTCATGTGTGGTTCGCAGTACCTCCGGGAACGGTGCATTCGCAATGATCGCAGCAGGGCTTTAGGGCTAGGACCTTAGCTTGGCCTTTTGGCTGAGAGTAAGTGTCCCGGCTCTTAGGCTTTTAGCGTATTATAATAATAATAATAATAATAATTTCCTTGTATTGTCATTCTGTGTAACAATGTACACAGAACGAAATGTCGATTGCATCTGACCCGATGCAGCCGCAGCCAAGAGAGGGCGCCGCCGACCACTTTTTAAGTCTTAGGAATGACTCGGCCGGGGCGCGAACCCGAACCTCCCAGTCTCAAAGCGGGCGCCTTACCATCTAGGCTACTGAGCTGGTATGAACTGACCGATAACGGATAATGGATAATGAATAACGAAGATAGAACAATAACCCTTAAAAACCCCACCTTCCGATATAAGAGCAACACCTCCACCTTTTTTGCATGGTCATGCCAAGTGCGAACTCACAAAGCTAGGGGGAGAAGCCTCATTTAACACTACAAACTCATTTTGTTCTAACCAGGTCTCACAAAGGCCAGTAAGGTTAAGATTGTGTTCATTAATAAGGTCATTGACAAGTAAAGCCTTGGAGGCTAGTGATCTAATATTCAGAAGGCCAAGCTTCAGCACTGTGGACTGAGCTGAAACCTTTTGCGAGTTTTGAACCTTAATGGCAACCTTTGTGGTAACCTCCAGAGGATTATACTGCCGGTCCCGGGTCTTGTGCCTTGCATGACGGCAGATGCGGCCCGAATTCCATACCACAGGAATATTGTTGACAGGTGGAGTAGCAGGATGACTATTGGTAGAAAATAATGTTATTTCTTCTCCCTTCTCACCTAACAAGGTAACAGAGGTAAGAAGCACAGAAGAAGATGCCATAGAAGAGTACAGATCAGGGTGTATGGTGCAGCTAATAGAACGCCCTAAACCACAAAAACTATGTGAATTGCATGAATCTAGCATAGCGCTAGTTAGCTCTAGCGTTACAGACTCCACACCCGTGGTTACAGGTTCCCTAATCACCTGTGACCTGGCCTGCACTAGTGTCCCCTGTCATGGAAGGCTTAAACAGTAATCTTTATTTTTAGAAAGAGTGAGAGCACCTTCCCAGTTAGGGTGAAGGCCGTCTCTCCTCGGCAGGTCAGGTCGGCCCCAGAAAGCAGGACAGTTATCCACAAACCTAAATCCCTGCTGACTGCAAAAACTAGCCAGCCACCGGTTTAGCGAGACTAGTCTGCTAAACCTCTCATCATTGCCTCTCGCAGGCAAGTGGCCAGAGACAATTACTCAATCCCGACTCATCTTTCTGGCGAGATTACAGGTCCTAGCAATATTTTTCTTTGTAATCTCAGATTGTCTCATTCTAGTATCGATAGAGCCGACGTGAATGACTATATCGGTGTAGCTAGCCCTGTCCTGGTGTCTAGATTTGCTCGTCAGCTCCCTCAAATTAGCCTCAATGTCGGGTGCTCTGGCCCCAGAAATACACATAACCGTGGCTGGGGTGCTAAGCTTTATGTTACGGGTGATGGAGTCACCTATAACTAGGGTGCGGGAGCCAGTAGACCGGGGTGGAGTGGGACTAGCTAGGGGGCTAAACTTGTTATACGTCTGAATTGGCTCACCGCGATTAGCATGCCGTTTAGGGCTAGTGCTAACCGGACTAGCAGGTTCGCTACAACCCACGCTAGCAGTGGTGTCCGAGGCACCTAACATTTTCCGTTTAAACTGCTCTAGCTCACGGACACGTCCCTCTAGAAGGGCTACTTGCCTACGGAAGCGGGAGCAACCTTTACAGCAACCCAGACTCACTTGTGAGCAGTTGGGTGCCGAAAGAGCGTCTTAGCAGCCGTGCCAGGGGATGCCCTTCAACAGCAATCGGCAGCAGCTTCCGACTGTAAAACAATTGTGTGTGGCACTTACCTTGCGCCAATTGTCCGAGATACTTACCCAAAACTTTTAAACTGTTCGAGATAAAATGTCTCAGTCCAGAATTCTGCTATAGTAGGAATCTGAATTAATCTTGTAGTCGCGACGACGTGAGCAACACAAAAACTCCTGCCACACGATAACCCGGAACCTATGGTGTCATAATAGTCTGTGGTTTGCAATAATCTGTGATCTGTGCAGCCCTTTGAGACTCTTTGTGTTTAAGAGCTATACAAATAGACTTGACTTGACTTGACAGGAGAGAAGTGGAAATAAAACAGCCTTCAAAGCAGTATTAACGTACTTTACTATGTGTTGGTTAAAGGAACAGTGTGCATCATTTGACCACTAGATGTGACTGTATTTTGTAGTGCAACTTATTTTTTTGCCCAGCCTTCCATGAGGTTTTCTTGGCCAGCGATTATGTCAGCTTTCTGTAAGTGAGACTCATAATATGTAAAACAAATGCAAATTTCTCAACAAAGAAGTATTTTAAAAAAATGCACGTTCTTATGATAATTATGTATTTTTGCTTGTTATCCAAATCATTTTTTTAGGAAATTTAGTCTTTTAACCAGGGGGAGAAGCCTCATTTAACACTACAGGAGTCTGAAAACTACTTTTTTTGTTACTGATTATCACAAAAGGCTACCAGTTTCATATACATTTATACTATTTTGTTACTTCGTCATTACTATATTATAACCAGGTTGTAATTATTAGAGGTTAAAATAGGCTCAATCAACCACTAAACATCATGCCAGTTGGAAATCAAATTTTCTATAAAATCACAATGACCTGAAATATATTTTCAGAACCCTTCTGCTGGCTACTCAAGTGCTCTTAGGGGGCTACCTGGTGCCCGTCGGAACCACGTTGGAGATCTCTGCGCTAAATAATACACACTGTCCCTGTAGTGCAATGGTAAATGGTCTGCATTTCTATAGCACTTTTCAAGTCACTGAAGACCTCTGAAAGCGCTTTACAATGTGCTTCACACCTACTCACACACCAATAGTGAGTCAACCATGCAAGGCGCCTACCTGCTTATTGGGGGCATTAGGAATTCAGTGTCTTGCTCAAGGACACTTCGACATATAACATGGAGCCGGGAATCGAACCTGCGACCTCTTGATCTCAAGACGAATGCTCTACCTCCTGAGCTAATGCCGCCCCAAGGATAATTGACACTTGACATTTAAGTGCGGACACACAAACCCTTTCATAAGCGCGCACTCACACAAACACGCACAGATAATAATGCTCAACTGTGCAGTCCACAATATGAGAAGTTTGCATCTGTGAGAAGGTGGAGGTGACGAAAAACGGCTTCGAGCAACTGAAATGTTTCAAAGTTTTTGTGTTTCATCAATAAAACCAGCTTAAAGGTGCGGCCCTACACTGAAAAACCTTCCAATCAGTTTATAAAAGGATTCTAATTTTCCAGTTGCCCTTTCGTTTAAGTGCAACGTCCGTCGGTCTGCTCCTAAGGTCCGAAGAATTAATAAGTGTACAGACTTTGGCCTCAAAGGCTGCCAGGTGGGCGTGGTCGTAGTGCGTTTTCACTCCATGCCGTTGCGCAGCATCTGATTGGCTGCGATGAGCATGACACTGATGATGAAGGCCATCGAGAAGGCGCAGATGAGACTTTTCCTCACGCACGTCTGACGATTTTTCTTTTTGGGATGCACTGGAACAAAAACAAAACCAAAAACACATAGAATAACGTCGAATTGACGTGTTTTCCCTTGCACTTTTCCAGTTTTGTATTCTGACCTCCTAGATATTCAGGACAGTTCACTGATGTCTTATTCAGGCTCTCCTCCATGATTATGATGTTTTCGATGTCTTTCATGCTTAGGTGGTTGTGGAAGGCGTGGACTAGGACCTGCTTGAGCTCATCCAGAGGTTACCTGACTTGTCCCGATCTCCGACCACGCTCCATTCTCCTGTCCCGGCTGCTCGACCTGCCTCCGCCCTCTGACCACGCTTAGTTCACCCGTCCCAACTGCCCAAGCTGCTTCCTCCCGCCGACCACGCTTTGTTTGCGAGGGCTTCCTGCTCCTGCCCAGCGAGCACCAGATTGCTGTTGTTTGTTTCCCTGCGCCTGACTTCCTCGATTCTCCAATAAAGCATTGTGTGAAATGTAACGTGTTTGGGTCTACTGCCTGTTCCGGTTGCGTCAGTACGGACTTACCAGGAATGGACCCAGCGAATGCTTCCTCAAGCGCTGATCGGGAGAGACAGAAGCTCCCTCCACCCTGCAGCGTTTGCACTGGACTGAGGGCGAGGTCCGACGAATGTTAGGTGACTTCGCCGCCCTTCTGCATCATGTCAAACAGCAACAACAGCTCCTGCAGTATCAACATGAGCAAATCGTCAGCTACCGTCATCGGCCCTTCCCTCAGGGATTTTCTTCCTGCCGTGCTGTTGCGCTCCCTGCCTATCCGGCCCGCGGACGGAGGCTCTGCCCAACCTTGTTGACTCTGGCGCTGAAGCCAACATCCTGGACACAGCCTTAGCCCGGAGGTTGGGGTTTTTTACCGCCAGTTCATCCAGAACTACAGCTCGGTGGCTGCTTCTCTCACGGAAACATCAGAGCAGCATTCGTGTTTTCTTCTACACCCTGTGCTTAGTGAAGCTCGAATGTGAAGGACAAGTTACTTGCGAATCCCTCACCGTCCATGTCGAGCCTCTGCATGATGATGGCGAGCTCCACCTCGCTGGGCATGTACCCCAGCGAGCACATGGCCATTCCTAGCTCTTGCTTGGAGATGAAACCATTCCCGTTGCAGTCTAGCATGCGGAAAGCTTCGCGGATTTCTGTAACACATTTCCACACCACAACGGACAACTGCAGTTTTAGGTTTTTATCCTAATTGAGACATTCGGATATTGTAATGCAGTTCCAAGCTGGATTCGGATTGCAAATTTGAAGGGGATTACATGAGACTTATTTTTTCCAATTAAGCACAGAACGTGCAGTGGTCCCCCCAACAATCATGCAAATATCCATCCATCCATTATCTGCACCGCTTATCCTCAGTAGGGTCTCAGGGTAGCTGGAGCCCATCTCAGCTGTCCTTGGGCAGTGGGCAGGGGACACCCTGAACTGGTTGCCAGCCAGTCACAGGGCACACAGAGACAGATAACTGTGGTTTGCAATAATATGTGGTCTGTGCAACCCTTTGAGACTCTTTGTGGTTAAAGGCTATACAAAAAAACATGACTTGACTTGACTTGACAACTCGCTCGCTCATTCACATCTAAGAACAATTTGAACTGGCCAATTAATCTGAAATGTAATGTTTTTGGAATGTGGGATGAAACCGGAGTGCCCGGAGGGAACCTATGCAAGCTGGGGAAGTTGACAGTTTGATCCCATCCCTCGAGCTTTGACGTCACCGTATGACAACAAGGATTCAAAACAATAGGGCGTCCTGTTGAAAAGCAGGCGCCAATTGGAGTTATCAGATATATTCATATGACATTGTAGAAAAGTTTTTTACTCTATTTTTTTGTACTGTTAAAGGTTTTGGATTGCACTGTTTACTTAGTTACACTTTATTTCCATAACTTTGTGCATGGAAGATTTTTCGGTAATCACGTTTTCTGTTTACAATTTAAAGTGCAATACCCCAGTTCAAGTGCAATATCCCGGTTATGTATTAATTTTACTTTAGATGCTCTCGACTCAATTCTAAAACAGCTGTGCAGAAAAAGTAATATATTTGAAGAAGAAGTATTTTATTGCAGAAAAGTTCTTTATTTTTGGACAATAAAGGTTTCACATTGTACTGTTTACTTACACTTTACTTAATTTCCATAACTTTTCGCAATGGAAGATTTTTCAGTTGTCACGTTGACTGTTACAGTCTAAAGTGCAATATCCCGGTTGTGTAAGGTGTAAATACTAAATGTAAAAATAGAGGTGAAACATTGTAAGGGAAATTGTAGTTGGATTATAGTTTGAATGTGCCTTTGTATTATGTTATCTTCAAAAGTACCTTAACGAAGCCAAAGCTTATCTCCAGCTGCTGTTTGTATTCTTGCAACAATTGTTGCCCTCTTGGGGCCTGTAACTATTAATCAAGATGGCCTACGTTTTGGGTCTGGGAAGAGCTTACTATTGTATCCTCTTGAGGCCCGCTAACTATTAATTAAGATGGCCTTCAATTTAGTGCCGGGAAGTCCACTCAAGAGTTTGCCTCCCTACATTGCTTTCTTCTTACAGAGACACACTGTATCCTTTATGGTACAAAGTTTTCTTTTCCTTACTGATCATTTATTATGCTCACACTGTATCGGGCGACCAGCATTATTCACTTCATTTGAACATGTGTTTTCTGTCTAAACCAATCAAATTATTTTCTTGTATTCATAAGACCTCGCTTAATCAAATGTGTTTTTCCATGCCAATGCTTTCCAATAAATAAGCCTTTAGCCGATTTTGGAAGCACGCGCCTCCGATGGGAGGGCTATCAAAAACCTAAATCTCCAACTCAGAGTGTGTTCTTTTATGCATCCTAATACAATCTCAAGTTTTAACCTTGACACACATTATATATATATGTTTTATTCATGAATCTTTATATTGTGTATTTTTTTGCCAACTGGAGTGCAGCCATTATTTTGTTGTAGAAATACAATGATAATTAAGGAAATTCTGATTCTGAAAACATATACAGTACAGTGAAGAAAATACGTATTTGAACACCCTGCTATTTGCTATTCTTCCCACTTAGAAATCGTGGAGTTTTTGAAATTTTCATTGTAGGTGCATGTCCACTGTGAGAGAACTAAAACGAAAAATTCCCAAATTACAATACATGAATTTTTACCAATTCATTTGTGTTATAAAGCTGCAAATAAGTACACTTGTGTACCATCTAGAATTCTGACCCTGAAAAGACCATTAGAAGTCTACCTGCACTCCATATATCATCTTGAATCAGATGCACCTGTTTGAGGTTGTTAGCTGCAAAAAGACACCTGTCGCCCTGCCCATCCCCCCATACAATCAGTAAAACTTTAACTTGTAACATGGCAAAGACCAAAGAACTGTCCAAAGCCACCAGAGACAAAATTGTACACCTCCACTAGGCTGGAAAGGACTATGGAGCAATTGCCAAGCAGCTTGGTGAAAAAAGTTCCACTGTTGGAGCAATCATTAGTACAGTGTTTTTCAACCTTTTTGAGCCAGGCCATGTTTTTTACATTGGAAAGATTTTGCGACACACCACTAACCAAAAATTCTATAAAATGACACTGAACAGTATGTTTAATTACAATATAATTTATAATACCCCCAGTTTTTACAGCACAGACACTTGACAATGACATTATATTTGCAGAAAATTATTCATAAATGTTTTATAAAATTGTTGGGGGCGGCAGTAGCTCAGGAGGTAGAGCGATCGTCTTAGGATTAAGGGATCCCAGTTCGAATCCCGGCTTGTCCGTGTTACATGTCGAAGTGTCCTTGGGTAAGACATTGAACCCCCAATTACCCCCAATAAGCAGGTTAGCGCCTTACATGGCTGCACAGATCACGGCCGCTATTGGGAAATGTGAAGCACACTGTAAAGCGCTTTGGGAAGTCATTGACTTGAAAAGCGCTATATAAATGCAGATCATTTCATTTCACATTGTATATTTTAAAACGTGACATTTATTAATTCTCACGGCACACCTGAAGATTTCTCACGGCATACTAGTGTGTCGCGGCACAGTGGTTGAAATTCACTGCATTAGAAAATGTAAAAAGCTAAACATGACGGTCAATCTCAATCGGAGTAGAGCCCCATGCAAGATATCACCTCATGGGGCCTTAATGATTCTAAGAAAGGTGAGGAATCAGCCAGGAACTACACGATAGGAGTTGGTCAAAAGAGCTGGGACCACCGTTTTCAAGGTTACTGTAGGTCACAGGTGTCAAACAGGCGGCCCGCGGGCCAAATCAGGCCCGCCAAGGGTTCGAATCCATCCCGCAAGACAACGCTCAGAGAAGCGCAAGAGAAAAACAAGCTGCAGGTTGAAATATGTCAACTTGATGTTGCCAAAGCCAGGTGCCTCTCACAAAGTCACTGTACTTGTATTTCTTTCTCTCTCTCTCTCTCTCTCTCTCTCTCTCTCTCTCTCTCTCTCTCTCTCTCTCTCTCTCTCTCTCTCTCTCTCTCTCTCTTTTCCACCCTTTTTCTCCCACTCTGTCTCTTCCACTCTCTGTGTCTCTCTTTTTCTATTCCTTTGTTCCTCTTTGTCTCTTTCTCTCTGTGTCTTTTTAAATTATTTTGCTCTAACTTCCCTTTTTCCTTTTCTCTTTTCTCTTTCTCTCTTCCTACCCTTCGCGCTTTCTTTTCTCTCCTTCTGTCTTTCTGTCTTTCTATTTCTCTTTAGATTTCTTTCTTCCTCTCCCTTTCTTTTTCCTTTCTCTCTCACGACTTTTTATCTTTTGTTTCTCACGCTCTCTCCCTCTCTCTCATAGTCTTTCTTTGTCCGGCCTCTCTCCTTTTCCCTCCCTCTTTGTCTTTTATTTATCTCTCTTTTTCTTTATCTTTAATATACTAGTCCGGCCCCCGACAGAATGTGTGTTCTATCATGTGGCCCCCGAGTTAAACCGAGTTTGACACCCCTGCTGTAGGTAACTCTCAAAATGGCAAACCCCATTAACACAAGCTCCAAAACAGACAGTGGTTGTAGTGAACAGCAATTGCTTTTCGCTGCTTTCTGTCCGGAGAAACTGGAACTTTGCTTGCCCTGTCTTTTGAGGATTTCAAGCACCTGTATGAACCCTATAGTTTTGGTGTGGACAGAGGGGACGTGTCCCCACCTATATCAAGCGTTTATTGTTTTGTCCCCACCAATACTCTGTGATCACTTAGAAATGTGTTATGCCCCCTCAATATCCAGACCAAACATACACCCTTGATGTGATGTGACCATCTCATATTTTCCACCATTAAAATGCAGTGTATGTATACAGGGGAGGCAGGTAAGGCTGTGGCCTCACCTGTCATCATTGAAATATAAAAGTCAAAATATTTCAAATGATTATATTTTTCAGTGTTCAAGATATTTCAAATGATTATATTTTTCAGTGTTCAAGACCTTTGTCCATAGCTGTCAACCTCCACGGCTTCATGCCCTTACAAACTGTCGTATTTTTCCTTACAAAATACAAAAAAATCTTATACCATATTTTTTTTTCAAACATGTTCATTTATGTAGTTTAACATGTTGCATTGTACATGTGTTTCGTTATATTATTCTGTACATATTCTTAATAATGAAAAAAACAAAATATATTTTAAAAAATCAAGAACAATTGTTATCAGTGTAACTAAAATATCCATTAATAACACTTTAAATTTAAATTTGTAAATAAATATATTTTTTGGAGGAAAAAATGAGTTGGCATTTCTATTTTGTAAACCAAACAACAATATCAACCATTGATGCTTGTATTTTCAATTTCAAACAGACTATTGAACAGGGACAGAAAATACAACCCTTTGCAGCCCTGTGACTGTGACTGTTGGAGGTATGTTGTGCTCTGCGATGACATCACATCACTTCTGCAGCTGTTGAGGAGTCTTCAGGTGTAGTGCCTAATTTAGACTCCTCTGCAAAATCCTCCCCCCCTCGCTTGAACGCGCATTCTGATGCGCTTCTGACATTAGGCACTACAGCGGCAGACGCATGCGCACAGTAGCATCAAACGCTCGCTTCGTTTGCAACGAAAAAAAAAACGATACCGAGATAGAGGCTACTGCGGCGAACTCGTTTGACTTGATTGATTTGCCGTTTCGTGATAGTCGGTGTATACCAGATGGTAACCATAATTGACAAATTTGCGTTTTTCCATACAGATTTTCTTGTACGTCGTACACGTCTTAAAATGCATAATAAACGTACTTTGTACGGCAGACACGTACAGGTTGACAGGTATGTTTGTCATTTATTATATAGATTATGTCAGAAGGACCAGAACAGAACAGGAAACCCCAGAGCGTTCGTTACAGTTCTTTATTTAGGGAAGCGTAAAGGGTTAGCGGGAGACGCGATGGCCGTCGGACGTCAGCAGCGAAGCCGTGAAGGTAGCTTCGGAACACGTAGCCAATCGGAGTGCGGAAGTCTAGCAGGTCAAGTTTACCGGGGCTGGAGAGAAGATCGTAGCGTGGGACGGAAGCAGGTCGGATCGGAGGCAGGCAGAATCAGGTAAACAGATCAAGACGGAACAGGTAATCAGTAGAGTCATACAGGGTACAAACGTAATCCTCAGACGAAGAGGTCTCCCTTCCTGCCTCCGTTCTGGTCCGGCCCTCATGACAGAATGAACCAGCCAAGATATGAACTCAGCGGACGATCCCATCCGACTCCTGTGCCTGCCTGTCCGACCCCCCCTGCCGAGCGCCGAGTCCGATCCGTCCGACGCCGATGGCGCCTGCCTCTCCCCGTTCCTGCGTGTTCGGAGGAGGGAGCGGGGTTGCCCCAATTGAGAGCGTCGAACGATTCCGGGGTGCGAGGTAATAATTTTTCTTTTTGGGACCTCAGGAGCTGTCCCTTAAAGGGGGTGCTCTGTCGTGTCCAGCATGGTCGCCGTGGCGACCGGCTGGCCCCGCCCCCTGGGCACCGGCTGTAGTAAATCAGCTAATTTGCGTGTGTGCTACTTAAGGGTGGGTTGTGGGTATTGCGGGTGCTGGTTCATTACATTTTCTGTTCTGTTTTGCTCTGTCCTGTTTTGTTTGAGTCGGAAGAAACCAGTGTTTGCACGTTTTGAGTTAAAACCTGTTTTGTGAGTATTCCCTGGTCTTAGTTCCTGTTTGTCTGTAAGCCTTGTTTAGTTTTGTCCCATGAGTGTTGGACGACTTTTATTTTGCTAAATAAAGGTACGTATCGTTAACGCAATTGAGTTCTCCCTTCCTGCCTCCGTTCTGGTCCGGTCCTCATGACGGATTATAGATTTTTTGATTTTTTTTTTAAAAAAATGACTGGATTTTCCCATTACAGTGATCCCTCGTTTTTGCGTGAGTTGGGTTGAAAAAGGATGCGGATTTGTCTCATCTCATCTCATTAGCCATACCGCTTTTTCCTCATTAGGGTCGCGGGGGGCTGGAGCCCATCCCAGCCATCTCCGGGCAGTGGGCAGGGGACACCCTGAACTGGTTGCCAGCCAATCGCAGGGCACACAGGGACAGACAACTCATTCGCTCATTCACACCTAGGGACAATTTGGACCGGCCAATTCACCTGAAATGCATGTTTTTGGAATGTGGGAGGAAACCGGAGTGCCCGGAGGAAACCCACGCAAGCACGGGGAGAACATACAAACTCCGCACAGGAAGTCTGGAGCTGGATTTGAACCCACGACAGGTTCCCATGACATGAACTGTGCCGCACAAGCGCTAACCACTGCGCCACCGTGCTGCCTATTTATTAAATCCTCTATTATGCCGTTGAGTAAACTTTTCACAATACGCCAGACAAGCTTTTTCCTTTTTTACTGTACTTTGCACATCCACTTGATTTAAAATGTCTTTTTTTTTTACTCTACCAGATTGGTGTGACCCTAGAAATGACCACAATCGTTTTGATGTGGAAAACCAAGCCTAAACACCATATGCACAACACACAACCGGAGACACACAAATGAAAGGCAAAAAGTGCAAGATGAGTAAAATGAATGATGACAATCCTTCTTTTAACACAATTATTTTTCTTTTCCTGGCTTTTTCGGGTCCAACAGACACCTTTCTGCCCGCCATCGTACCTGACTCATATCATTTGCGCTGTTTTGTGTGTATATATATACCAGTATATATATATATATATACTGTGTATATAATATATATACATGATATATATATTTATCCTTCCAACATACCTGCAGCGCGTGGAATCACCCGACCACCTCAAGCTGTTGGGAGACGACTCTGAAAGGAGCTTCAGGACGCCTCAGAATGGAGCTCCTGTGGCTCTGGTCTGTCAAGTGGTGCAAACGAGCTGCGTCCGCCCATTCGCCAGATGCCAATCACTGGATCAATGCATCAATGGGGCTTTTTCCATCAAGACTGAGTCACACCGGGAGTCGGGCATCGAGACAAATATTGCGCGCCGTGATCGGGCGCCAACAAACAGCAACACCACGCAAGCGCGCTCAGACACAGACAGAGCAAGGGTGCGAGGAAGTAAAGACTGGAGAGAAACAGCAAGTGAATCAGTGTGAGAGAGGAACTCGAACATGGATTTAGCAACCTCCACATTTTCACTCTTTTCTTTCAGAGTTGCCCTGCCAATTTTTGTGGATGATCGTGGCATTTTTGAGGCCACCTAGTGACTGCCAAATGTTCTCACAGGATTTTATGTACATGCTTCCATTCATCAAAGAGAGTTGTCCAGACCAGAAGGGGTAAAGTAACCCCTAGTCCTCAAGCAACCAGCACCTCTTTGCATCAGGCATCAATCTATCCATTGGTCTATCAATCTGTCCATATGTTTATTAGTACAACACTCCGCCCATGCTGGTGGGAGGGACCAGCTTGGCTGCAACAGCCTGGCTGCCGAGAAATGCTCCCCCCATCTATCTCTGGCTATGAAGGTCACAGGTCCATGAAATTTACCCTGGTTACAGTGGTGGGCCCATATCCTCGCAGTGAAAAGCACATCTTGCTGGATGCAATTGAACCTGTTTTAAGAGGGGTGCATTTTTGCCTGCCGAGAAATGCACCCCCATCTATCTCTGGCTATTAAGGTCACAGGTCCATGAAATTTACCCTGGTTACTAGTGGTGGGCCCATATCCTCGCAGTGAAAAGCACATCTTGCTGGATGCAATTGAACCTGTTTTAAGAGGGGTGCATTTTTGCCTGCTGAGAAATGCACCCCCCATCTATCTCTGGCTATGAAGGTTGAAGGTTCATGAAATTTACCCTGGTTACTAGTGGTGGGCCCATATCCTCGCAGTGAAAAGCACATCTTGCTGGGTGCAACTGAACCTGTTTTAAGAGGGGTGCATTTTTGCCTGCCGAGAAATGCACCCCCTGTCACAATCACCCGGGTCTGGAACACCCGTGTTCAGGATTTGGCGCCAACAGCCAGGACAGCTGATTGACGCACCCTGTCCATTTAAATCCTCAGCTCCCGGCAACAAGCTGTCTGATAGAACTATGCTACCTGTTGCCATCTGCTCAGAAAGCCTGTACCTCCGACTCTTTGCCTGCCTCCTGTTTTTTCTACTTGATCTCCGTTGCCGACCCGTTTCCGAATTTGCCTACGACCTGCCCTGCCCGTCTGATTCCTGATCACATTTCCGAACACGACGACGCCCTTCTTCTCCAGCCCTGACCAACAACACAACGCTTCCGCCTGTCCACGACCATTCCCGCCAAGCCTTCGCCCGCCTGTCAAGCTTCGTCAATCCGTCAAACAATGGATCCAAGAATCACGCCTTGTCATTCCTTCCTTCCAAAAAAAAAACAAAAAACGAGTGCAAGTGATCTCACTTTTCCTTCCGTCTCGTCTGACACCCCCCATCTATCTCTGGCTATGAAGGTCTAAGGTCCATGAAATTTACCCTGGTTACTAGTGGTGGGCCCATATCCTCGCAGTGAAAAGCACATCTTTTTTAATAATGACAATTTTGTGTCAAAAAAGTTACGTCCCGGGAACGCATGTTGATTTGAGATTATGGGTCCCCAGCAAAAATGATGCGTGTAGGACGCAGGCAAACGAGAACACTGTTCTATCAAAGAATTGAAAAGTAAAAAAATGGTCAACAGAAAGCAACCCCAACAAAGCTCGCCAGAAGATGGTGCTGTTTTCTCTAGGTTTAGTATTCCAATATGGTTGAGTGTTAACAAAAGCAAAATTAACACAGAAAATGTACTTGAGAAGTAAGTGGGGGCGCTAGGAACTCCCCAGCCTGCAAAGGTTTGGGAACCATTGGTTTAGCCCACAGATGCCAAAACATGCAGCCTGTGGACCAGATCAGGTCTGCCAAGGGTTTTAATCCTAACTGTGAGACAACACTGACAGAAGTACAAGAAAAAAATGAGCTGCAGTTTGAAATGTGTCCACTTGATGTTGACAAAGCCAGGCAATATAGCTTTGTTTTTTCTAACTATTTTCCCCCTCCTTTGCTCACTCAAGTTCTTAGTTTCTTTTTCTCTTTATTTCTTCCTTTCTGTCTCTTTGTCTTTATTTCTCTTTCCTTTTTCGTCTTTATTTCACTTTCCTTTTTCTTTCGCTTTCTCTATCTCAGTCTTGTTCTTTCTCTTTTTGCGGTCTCTTTTTCATCTACTAGTCTGGTGTAGGGGAAAATGCAGGTTCGATAATCTTTTAAGTCTTCTCTTACGTGATTTACACGTAAGTACAAGTACACGGAGGCTTGCCATGAGGGGGAGCTCTTTATTTCGTCATCCCAAAGAACTCAGAGAACTCCAGACATAACAACGCTTTTATAGCTTCAGTTTGAGTACAACCCAAAAGGCGGCCCTAGTCCTCAGTAACAACAAGGAAGATGCTGTCGTAACCTTATTAGAACATATTGTTCGCCTCAGTTTGCTCAGAGAGTCCTTGAAGGTCCCAAGGACCTTCCCGAAATGATGTCAACATTCTGTCACACTGTAAGCAAGTCTTTCTACATTTCTTTCTAAATGTATGCAAATACAAATGCAAGTCTATTTTCCACAACACTGGTACCAGTGATTTTTTTTCCTAGCATGTGGCCCTCAAACTCAAATAGTTTGACACCCATGGTTTAGCCAATCAGAATCCACAACATAATACACGATAAAAATCCATCAAGTTGCAAAACTTCGAAAAGTAAACGAAGACACAAAGAGGGATTACTGTGTAAATTTATATTTTTATTTTAATGAAAGAATATTTTTCTTATTGCTTGTAGTCGCCAAATAATACACACCATCCCTTTACGGAATGCAAACAGTCCTTCAAGTGCCTTTACGCAGCAACATTTGAGAATCACTTTAATGGGTTCTTCACAAGAAAAATGAGGAATCCACTTTCAAGGTCTTTGCAGAAGCAAGGTGAAAGATGAGCCCATCTAACAACATGTCTTCTGGTGGAAATTTTCATATCTTGCGTCTCCTCAGGCAGCAGTTGCCCCCAAAATGATACTTTACCTCATTGGCAACTCGCAACTGGCCTCCAGCAGTTTTTCGCGACTTTGCGTTAGAAAGTTTTGATACGTTAAGACCTTTGAACGGTCGACAGGCAATAATATTCCAAGTGGGACATGGCCGGAATGTTGAGGAGGGAGATGCTTGCCTTGCCCAAGGCACCACGGGTTGAAATGGTAGGTTTTGTACACCTTTTTCATGGTCAAATTTGGCCAAAGAGCCATGAAAGCAAAAATATTTTGATACTTTTTTTTGAGAGAGAGACACACCATCTCGAGATAAAATTCAACAAAACCGCCAAACCCGCTCTCCAGACAGAAGCTAATTATTCAGCGAATTTTATTTAACTGATATACGAGTAATGCCAGAGGCTGTGTCCCATATAAACATAGCGCTTAAAATTTGCCACCCTTCCGCAGTTGGAATAGAATAGAAGAGAATTTACTTTTATTGTCATTCTTTGTAACCATGCACACAGAACAAAATGTCGATACACCTGACCCGTACAGTTAAACTGTAGCAAATCGATGTAGCCGCAGCCAAACAGACCCAATCGCTGTGTTGGGAGTCAAACCCCGCAGTTCCAACCCTTAATGCCGAGCGCCAAGCAGGGAGGCAATGAGTACCAATGTCGTAAGTTTTAGGTATGACTCGGCCGAGGCTTTAACCAGCGACCTCCCAGTTTCGGAGCGGGCACCCTTCCATCTAGGCTACCGAGCTAGTTACTTAAGAGAGTTGAGGCTAATTTTGACTGTCATTTTTGTCCTTAAAAAATGGTTTTAAAAACAAGGTGCAACAAAGTTATTTTGTAAAAAAATGAGGATACCATTGTACTTACCTTCAGTGAAGACGGTCCATTCCTGCTGCTCACCCAATCAAATTGCTCTAGGTCCTTTGCTAGAGATTCTTGGTAAAACGTTTTGGGTTAAAGTTTGTTCGGGTGCTTCTTTTCATAAAGTGTCTCAACAATGAACATAGATTGCTTATGGAGTTTCCAAAAAAATGATAGTTTAGCAGTTTACAGTCACAAAGAGGTCTGTTGGTGTGACACTTGACTGTAGACTGTAGTTAAAATGGTAACCTACTGGACTGTCTCAGAAAATTAGAATATTGTGATAAAGTTCTTTATTTTCTGTAATGCAATTAAAAAAACAAAAATGTCATACATTCTGGATTCATTACACATCAACTGAACTATTTCAAGCCTTTTATTATTTTAATATTGCTGAATTTGGCTTACAGCTTAAGAAAACTCAAAAATCCTATCTCAAAATATTAGAATATCATGAAAAAGTATACAAGTAGGCTATTCAACTAATCACCTGAATCATCTAATTAACTCGAAACACCTTGCGATGGTTTCCTGAGCCTTAAAAACACTCAGCTTGGTTCAGTAAACTAAATCACAAGTATGGGGAAGACTGGTGTCCAGAGGACCATCATTGATACCCTCCATCAGGAGGGTAAGACACAAAAAGAAATTTCTCAAAGAGCAGGCTGTTCACAGAGTGCAGTTTCAAAGCATATCCACAAAAAGTCTGTTGGAAGGGAAAAATGTGGCCGGAAACGCTGCACAACCAAGAGAGATGACCGCAGCCTTAACAAAATTGTGAAGAAGAGCCGCTTCCAGAATTTGGGGGAGCTTCAAAGACAGTGGGCTGAAGCTGGAGTCCAGGTATCAAAAGCCACAGTTCACAGACGTGTCCGGGAAATGGGCTACAATAGCCGTATTCCCATGGTCAAGCCACTTCTGAACTCAAGACAACGGAAGAAGCGTCTGACTTGGGCTATGGAGAAGAAGCACTGGACAGTTGCAGAGTGGTCCAAAGTCCTCTTTTCAGACGAAAGCAAGTTTTGCATTTCATTTGGAAGTCAAGGCGCCAGAGTCTGGAGAAAGGCTGGAGAGGAGCAAAATCCAAGTTGCTTGAAATCCAGTGTGAAGTTCCCACAGTCAGCAATGGTTTGGGGAGCCATGTCAGCTGCTGGTGTTGGTCCACTGTGTTTCATCAAGTCCAGAGTAAATGCAACTGTGTACCAAGAGATTTTAGAGCACTACATGCTTCCATCTGCTGAAAAGCTCTATGGAGATGAGGATTTCATTTTCCAGCATGATCTGGCACCTGCCCACAGCGCCAAAACCACCAGTAACTGGTGCACTGACCATGGCATCACTGTCCTTGATTGGCCTGCTAATTCCCCTGACCTGAACCCCATTGAGAATTTGTGGGGTATAGTTAAAGAAGATGAAAGACACCAGACCTACAAATGCAAATGAGCTGAAGGCCGCTATCGAAGCATCCTGGGCATCAATAACACCTCAGCAATGCCACAGGCTGATTGCCTCCATGCCACGCCGGATTGATGCAGTAATCCGTGCAAAAGGATTCCCAACCAAGTACTGAGTGCATCAATGGACATTTTCAAATGTTTGATTTAGTTTTGCTGTTATAAAATTATTTTTTTACTTGGTCTGAGGAAGTATTCTAATATTTTGAGATAGGATTTTTGAGTTTTTTTCAGCTGTAAGCCAAAATCAGCAATATTCAAATAATAAAAGGCTTGAAATAGTTCAGTTGATGTGTAATGAATCCAGAATGTATGACATTTTTGTTTTTTTTAATTGCATTACAGAAAATAAAGAACTTTATCACAATATTCTAATTTTCTGAGACAGTCCAGTATATATGCCGCACTAAACTATTGGTAAATCAGTTAAGTCTTGGCTTTGGAAGGGCGATAGCCTGCTCCTCATGATGCAATATATATCAATGACGTCAATGAAGAGCCATATATGGCCATATATGGCTCGCGAGCCTTAGGTTCCTGACCCCTGCTATACTGTATACTCATTTAATCAAACTCTGTATAATTGCAACTGTTGTTTTATAGCCAAGTATAGCCAGGTGCTGTGCCAATTAAGATGCTTGTCAAAAGGCCATCAGAGCAATAATATGGATATAAGCTTTTATAAGGGTAATATAGTATATATAGGGTCACTCATCTGTTCCCTTGCCAGAGAGAGAAGTTTGTTTTTTCTGAAGGGTAGATGAAATAAAACCAAAAGACGAAAACAAGAACTATAATTAGAATTGGCAAACCTGCAACCGATGGAGCCAAAATCAATCTAACCCCGGCGTCTGGAACCTTTTTGACCCAAAGAGCCATAGTAGCAAAATATTTTTATGTTTTTTTTGGGGGGGAGCCATACCCTACGTTTCAGGACCAATTTCAGGAAGTCAGCCAAACCCACTCTCCAGACAAAATTCAACATTTTCACCGCATTTAATTTCGCTATGTGGCATTAGATGTTACATTTATGAAAAAAGAATAATGCCAAAGCCTGTGTCCTATACCAACGAATCCCTTCAAACTTGTCTCCCTCCGACAATTACTTATGATTCTAGAGTCTCATTTTGACGTTCATTCTTTTCATAAATAATATTTTCAAAATAAGGTGCAATCAGAGTTCTTTTGAAAAAAAAAGTGACAAAATACTGCAAACGAGGATATTGATGTATTTTCCATTGGTGCAGACGGTGGGCAGAAAAGTGCACTGTGGGCAGAGCTCCGCCCACCCCTATCAGTCACCCAATCAAATTGCTCTGTGTGCTTGGCTTTTGATTCTGGCTGTTAACAGTTTTTGTGCGAGTTTTCATCTTACAGTGTCTAAACAGTGAACCTCAATTGTTTAATGAGGTTCCATACAAAAGATTCCTTAGTGACGTACAGACAAAACAGGTTCTGTTGGTGTGACACCTAGACTGTAAACTGCAGCGTGGAATAGGCTCTTTATACACTGGACCTGACCACAAATCTATTAGAGCTGTGGCAGCTATGCGCCCACTAGACTTGACAAACCACCCATCCAAATTAGAATGCAATTTTATAGATTTGCACGAGCACAATTTTACCTCTGAGCCATTTGTACTCATGAAAGGAGCCACATATGGCTCATGAGCCATAGGTTCCCGACCTCTGATCTAAGCAACTAGCATCATTCTAGTTAGTTTACGATCAAATTTATGTATTATGATACATGAGCTGTAGTTGACCAATCTCCACCCTCATTGGCTTGAAATACAGAAATTCGGTTTCCTCCGTTGCTGTATCTTCCACTGGTAGTGATCCTTGATTTTAACCTAAAAGTTAAAAGCAAAGATCTAGATTGAACACAGCACCTCAACTAGCCTGTTAATTCTCTGCAAAATCTCACAAAAAGACTCGACTAAATTGCCGCAAAGACTTTCTTAGAATTTGTTGAAACATTTCTAGCAATCTTTCTTCTTTTTGGAGTATTGTCAAAGTATGTGGTCTTCCGGAACCCTTTTTATGGGCATCCTGAACAGTTCCATCTGGCTCATGAGCCATAGGTTCCCGACCTCTGATCTAAGCAACTAGCATCATTCTAGTTAGTTTACGATCAAATTTATGTTTTATGATACATGAGCTGTAGTTGACCAATCTCCACCCTCATTGGCTTGAAATACAGAAATTCGGTTTCCTCCGTTGCTGTATCTTCCACTGGTAGTGATCCTTGATTTTAACCTCAAAGTTAAAAGCAAAGATCTAGATTGAACACAGCACCTCAACTAGCCTGTTAATTCTCTGCAAAATCTCACAAAACGACTCGACTAGATTGCCGCAAAGACTTTCTTAGAATTTGTTGAAACATTTCTAGCAATCTTTCTTCTTTTTGGAGTCTTGTCAAAGTATGTGGTCTTCCGGAACCCTTTTTATGGGCATCCTTAACAGTTCCATCGGCTTCAAATTTATCTCTAATTTGAGTGATGGTAACTCGTGTTGGTTGTCCTATGTTCAACTATTCTAAATCGTGTTTGCGCTTCTACTCTTTTTTCATACTTCCAGTGGCATTTTAGAATACATTTCATTTCTTCAAAGTCAAGTCTGGTCACCTAGACGTGGTTCAATGGGTTCAGTCTTTAAATCTTGTAAAATCTGTATGTATTTTTGGGACACCCTGTATTTACTTTTTTCCTTTTCTGTAAAAACAAAAAAATCGAAATAATATAACTCAGTTGGTAAGGCGCCCGCTTTGAGACTGGGAGGTTCGGGTTCGCGCCCCGGCCGAGTCATTCCTAAGACTTAAAAAGTGGTCGGCGGCGCCCTCTCTTGGCTGCGGCTGCATCGGGTCAGATGCAATCGACATTTCGTTCTGTGTACATTGTTACACAGAATGACAATACAAGGAAATTATTATTATTATTATTATTATTTGTGTTTTTTAATGATATCTTGAGGATAATTGTTCTTGCTTTTATTAAAATACTATTACATTTCTCAAGAGAGATCATCATTAAAGGATCTGTGAACTCACAAAAAGGTGTCAGGTTTTTAGTTATTCTGTTGATGGAAAAACGCTTACGTGAGCAAGGCTCTCTAGCAGCCACAGTAACACTGATCATTTCTAGGGACACTAGAGGGATTTTGTGGCATTTATTGGTTTGTCGTGCTGGCTGGCCATGATCAGCACTCAAAAGTATTTGCAATTCAGCCATTTTACACTGCTATTTGGTTCTACTGGCTTTAATCCCTAAAGCTTGACCTAAAACCCTGTTTTAGGGGTCTTCTTACAAATAATCCACCTGATGCCAGCCTTATTTTTTTCAGATATAAAAAGGTTTGAACAATAACTATACGGGGGTAAACAGAAAAAGATCACATGCACGTTGTATAAAGCAGCAAAGAACAAATAGGCAGGTAGCCCTTTCTAGCAAATTCTATTGAAATGTTGCACACAGTATAAAAAAAATCACTGAAAACAAACTCAATGGTGGAAACACCTGTCATCAAATAACAACAAAGGTGGTGGTAGTGAAATAAAAAACAAAAATAAATATCAAAGTTATTTGATGCAAAGCAAAATAAGGTGGGGAAGTGAAGTTTGAGGAGTAAGGATGTCCCGGTCACCCTTTTTGTAAGCCGAGTCCCACAAATGTTTTCATTTTTTTCAATTTCATAATGAATACATATAGATGTGTTTCCTGTTAGGTAATTGTTGTTCTACAGTTTTATATCTATTCGACAAGTTACTACAAATGTTTCTACAAACACTTAAAAATTACCTTTTAAAACTAACCTTTTTTTAAATTTAAAAATGTATATTTAAACTTGAGTTCATAGTTTGTTTTCTGAAGCTCTTTCTTGGGAGAGTTGAAAATTGTCAAGGTTTAAAAAAATATAATAACAAAATAAAGTAGCAACTATAGCCATGATGAGCATTCAGCTTTTTGCTTTGTACAAATTTTTGCCCAATACTAATCAGATGAAAGACACACAATTGGATCAGATTTACAAATGCTTGATCGGAAGAACCCTTTTGTTGAAGTATCGTGTAAACAAAAGGCACCTGTCGATCAAACATTTGAACCATGTGAAAAAAAAAAAATCATCAAGACTTGAACCCAAGTCCAACAAAAAGTCAGCAAGAAGTCAAACGTGATCGAACAAACCAAAAGCCACCTTGTGACGATATAGAAAATGCAAACAGTCTTTTTCTGGGTTCCCGCAATTCATGTGACTCAGGTAAGGCGCGTGGCCGCTCTGTCTCTTCAGACTTCCTCCAAGAAAGCCATTTGGGTTGCGAAGGCCGCGTTTCTCTAAGTGGGAGAAAATGGTAGTTGGCATCAGCTATTTGGAGTCCAATTACAATTAACATGCGTGTATTTTCTTCTCTGGGATGAAGGCCTCACTTTGTTTAAACTCATTCATTACTAAAGACCTTCAGACTTTAAATAAGAGTATCACCTTTGTGGCCTGGGGGGCCAATTGCAGTCCTCAAAATGATAGTTTGAGGCCCCTGCCGAAATATGAAAGTTAAAGATAAAGTGTGAAATAATTGACCACTAGACTAATGGGTTGTGCAACTCATCTTCAAGATATTGTTTTGTCTTTTTCTTTTTCTAATTAAATCTGTAAAAACATAAGGTGGTATTT
The DNA here is from genome assembly GCF_059441175.1 of Urocampus carinirostris. NCBI lineage: Eukaryota > Metazoa > Chordata > Actinopteri > Syngnathiformes > Syngnathidae > Urocampus > Urocampus carinirostris. The sequence goes on from NC_142365.1 coordinate 33,523,516, forward strand.
CGTAGCTCGGGCATGGGCAAACCTTTGGAGTTGCGGGCCGTACTGCCTTAAAAATTTGGCCTAGTTCTTGGGTCTGGAGACCAACCTATCAGTCCATTTTTAGGGACAGGCAAAATATTACACATTAAGATCAAGTTAACATTTTTTTTATCCCTGTAAACCAAAAAGTGGCACATTAGCAGAAGTAGAACAGTAAATAAAACAAATACGATCTCTGTTTTGTGAAGTACATCAAGTGGTCAACCACAAACCAAACAGTTTGAACAACTAACATTTGACATTTTAACAACTGACGTTTGTTTGTTCTTCAGACAGCATGCATTTAATTTCAAATATGCACAGTCTGGTGGTATTTTACAGCGAAATATACATGTATAAAATGTACGATACAAGTCATCAAAACCATGTTCGCTTGAATGTCACCCAAATCTTACCAAAGCTGAGTCAGACTTCGTTGTGTTTTAACTGTCTGACGTGCTCTTTAAACGTTTGTGTGTCACAGATCTACCACCATGAAAGGCCAGGTCTGCCTTGCAAACATTGCAAGTCGTCTTTTTATTTAGTGTATCCAGGCTTCCAAAATTTAGAAGTTTTGGCACAATGTTGATGTCGATGCTGACATTTTTGTAGGTTTATGATACTGCTTCAGGCAGAGACGCTATTGGCTATTATGCATGAGCAGAGATTATGTTAATGTAGAGATCCCCCTCTCAGATGGAAAACCGTGTCTGTCAACAATAAATTCATAAACTATTTCTATTTGATTTTTGTCCACTACGAGTTGCAGCCCTATTTGAGAAAGCCTACAGGGCATTTTTATTTATTTTGTACGAATCTAGAGAATGTTTGATAAAAAAATATTCAAGTTATTTCAATAAAAACGTTTTGAGTATTAGAGTAGTCGATAGTGGCAGGATTAGTTGTCAAGTTTCACCAGCTTATGATATTTATCACAGCTTTTCAGGTGGATTGAGATTTTTTTTTAAAAAAAGCTTGTTGTTTTAGTAGACAATATAAAAAAGTATCCATATATTTGGCAACACATTCTTACGTTTGCATGTGGAATGTAGAGCGGTTCTGGGACGTAAGGCCTGGCTTCCTGCAGCGGTACATGGTACATGGCAGAAGCCTGCGGGGGAGGATGAGGATACTGACGGTGAAGATGCTGTTGCTGCTGCTCTTCCAGCTTCAGGGACTCTATTTCAGACTTCAGCTCCTTTAACTGATCCTGAAGATGTTTGCTCTTCTCCATGTACTCAAGCCTAATATACACAAGCACACACAGTCAAAAAACAGACAATAAACGAGAGGAGAGCACCGTATGAGTGACCTTTCACGCTCGATCTCCATCGAGAGCCTTTTCATGTCCGAGTCTTTGAAGTCCAGACGCGGTGACGCGGCTTCATAGGTGGAGTCGGCTTCTGGGGGCCCGGCAGGGGCCGTGGCTGGCGTGGGTACGGCAGGATGAGGGGGTGCTGAATACGCTGCTATCAGCTGGCGGTGTAATGAAAGAGAAATAAGCATGTTGATGGACTTTTTTTGGGGAGTCTGAAATATCTGACTGCATTTGAATGCATCTTGCTGCTTCATAGTTTAAAGCAGAGGTGTCAAAAATAGCACCCACGGGCCGGATCCACCAGAGCCAAGAGAAGCACAAGAGCGAAATGAGCCTTATTACGTCAAACAATGACCTGCAGTACTTGATGTCCACTGGATGTCTCCAAAAGCAGGTGCCACTTCCTAAGCAAGTCAACCACTATAACTGTATTTGCGGACAACCAGTTATCAACCAATGAACATTTGAGGTAACCCAAATCTCAATGTCATTTAAAATAACCATCGTGTTCTCCTCATTTTAAAGGTTCAAATTGTACTTTTTGTACAGCTAACATGAAAATGCGTATGCAAACATTATTTTTGTAATGTTGGGGATCAATCTAGGAAAAGGAATAAAATTTAAAATCAAAAATATATATATCATTTATTATTTTATACATTTTTACGCAGTGGTGGGTCATTTTTGACCGAGGACAGTAAGAAGTCACAAACACGCTGTTTAAGGCAACACGATGGCACACGTGTATGCCTCTGTGTGAAATATTTTTGTCAATTCCCAGTTTGCACGTAGTTAAATATTTTTTCATTCAACGAGGTATTACACAGAGTGAATCAAGGAAGCAATGTTTTCGGTGCTCTTAGGAGAGTGATGAGTAACAAGAGTACGAGTATGGATCTTAAGAGAGGACTGTATGAGAGTGTGATTGTGCCGGCGGTGTTGTATAGTGCAGAGACTTGGTGTGTGAATGCAGATTTGAGATAATACCCTTTGAATACCCTTTGATTTGAGATGGAAATTAAATGTTTTTGAGATGAAGTGTTTGAGGAGTATGTTAGGAGTGACAAGATTGGATAGATTTAGAAATGAAATTGTGAGAGACAGAACTGGAGTAGTCGTGGAACTGAGCAAGCCTGTGGATAAGAAAGTACTCTGTACTGTTGGTTTGGATACATGGAGAGGATGGATGAGGAGCGATCGTTAAAGAGGATCTATAGAGCAAGAGGAAGGCCGTGATTGACGTGGATGGATGGTGTTATGAGTGCACTGGCGGAAAGGTCTAAATGTAATGGAGGCGAGAGCTCTTGTCGGTGATAGGAATGAGTGAAGAGGTGTTGTGAAAGGAAAGTGAGATGTTTGGGCGTGTTCTAAGGGATGGGCAGGGCACAGGTATGATGTGGCAGGGGTAAACCAGTGAAAGCTGTCGGGCCCTGCTGTTGAACAGAAGAGTGTGTTGTGTCACCCCGACCTGAGTGACATGGCCGCTTTCTTGTGTTCCATTTCATCTGGAGGGACAAAAGCATGACAAACTTGGGTGCTGAGGTGCTTAACTTGTTTTGGTCTTTGGGCATTTGGGTTGGCCATAGTCAGACTTTTTTGTCTTTTTTGTGTGTATTTTGATACCTTTTCCTTTTTTTCTTTTATTTGTTTTTGTGTATGTGTTTTGTCTTGCTGTCGGTCACCCCTCTTGAGGGATATGACCAGGGTAGATGGATAGATTAATATTTTTTTGTCAAAATGTATTCAATATTTGTTTTGACTTTTTGGATAAACACTACAATGGATGAAATCTTAGTGAAGTGGAAAATATTGAGGAAAAAACAGACACGGAGTAACCATTTTATAAACGAATTTAACATGCCCGAATCATCATTCTATTTTAATCGTGAGCCTCCAAAACGATCCCCAACCCTTTACATGCCATTCATTTACTAGGTCGGTCCCTGTAAGAGTAGTTTCCCTGCAACAGGGGTCAGCAACCTTTTCGGTGTGGAGTGTCACTTTCAAATTTCCTTGTAAATCAGTGTGCCACGCCAAGATTAATGACTCGCACAATAATTTTTTTATATCCAACAGAGCTGTCGTTTTACACCAGTCCAAATATACAACATGGATATACATTAAAATCGTAAAACTGAACAATTTTATCTTCCACTATTCTTGTTCATCAACAAACTAAAAAATGAATGTGAGCAACATGTGGAAAGGCCTGTAGACATCCATGACCTAAACCATTCTTCCTCAACAATGAATTACAATTGAAAAAAGAAGTGATATGGACATCTACCATACCATTCATAAATAAAATCTTATTTCAGAAACTAAAAATATTGGCAAACACACACACACACACACACACACCGGTTCCGGGTTATCGAGTGGCGGGAATTTTGTGTTGCTCACGTCGTCGCGACTACAAGATTGTTTCAGATTCCTACTATAGCAGAATTCTGGATTGAGACTTTTTATCTTGAACAGTTGAAAAGTTTCGGGTAAGTATCTCAGACGATTGGCGCAAGGTAAGTGCCGCGCACAATTGTTTTACAGTCGAAAGCTGCTGCCGATCGTTGTTGAAAGGCATCCCCTCCCACGGCTGCTAAGACGCTCTTTGGCATCCAACGCTTACAAGTGAGTATGGGTTGCTGTAAAGGTTGCTCCCGTGTCCGTAGGCAAGTAGCCCTTCTAGAGGGACGTGTCCGTGAGCGAGAGCAGTTTAAACGGAAAATGTTAGGTGCCTCGGACACCACTGCTAGCGTGGGTTGTAGCGAACCTGCTAGTCCGGTTACACGAGCCCTAAACGGCATGCTAATTGTGTTGAGCCAATTCAGACGCATAAAAAGTTCAGCCCTTTATCTAGTCCCACTCCACCCCGGTCTACTGGCTCCCGCACCCTAGTTATAGGTGACTCCATCACCCGTAACATAAAGCTTAGCACCCCAGCCACGGTTATGTGTATTTCTGGGGCCAGAGCACCCGACATTGAGGCTAATTTGAGGGAGCTGACGAGCAAATCTAGACACCAGGACAGGGCTAGCTACACCGATATAATCATTCACGTCGGCTCTAATGATACTAGAATGAGACAAACTGAGATTACAAAGAAAAATATTGCTAGGACCTGTAATCTCGCCAGAAAGATGAGTCGGGATTGAGTAATTGTCTCTGGCCACTTGCCTGCGAGAGGCAATGATGAGAGGTTTAGCAGACTTATCTTGCTAAACCGGTGGCTGGCAAGTTTTTGCAATCAGAAGGGATTTAGGTTTGTGGATAACTGGCCTGCTTTCTGGGGCCGACCTGACCTGCTGAGGAGAGACGGCCTTCACCCTAACTGGGAAGGTGCTCTCACTCTTTCTAAAAATATAGATTACTGTTTAAGCCTTCCATGACAGGGTACACTAGTGTAGGCCAGGTAACAGGTGAGGAGTCTGTAACGCTAGAGCTAACTAGCGCTATGCTAGATTCATGCAATTCACATAGTTTTTGTAGTTAAGAGCGTTCTATTGACTGCACCATACACCCTTATCTGTACTCTTCTATAGCGTCTTCTTCTGTGCTTCTTACCTCCGTTTCTCCCTTGTTAGGTGAGGAGGGAGAAGAAATAACATTATTTTCTACCAATAGTTAACCTGCTACTCCACCTGTCAACAATATTCCTGTGGTATGGAATTCGGGCCGCATCTGCCGTCATGCAAGGCACAAGAGCCGGGACCGGCAGTATAATCCTGTGGAGGTTACCACTAAGGTTGCCATTAAGGTTCGAAACTCGCGAAAGGTTTCAGCTCGGTCCACAGTGCTGAAGCTTGGCCTTCTGAATATTAGATCACTAGCCTCCAAGGCTTTACTTGTCAATGACCTTATTAATGAACACAATCTTAACCTTATTGGCCTTTGTGAGACCTGGTTAAAACCAAATGAGTTTGTAGTGTTAAATGAAGCTTCTCCCCCTAACTTTGTGAATTCGCACTTGGCACGACCATGCAAAAAAGGTGGAGGTGTGGCTCTTATATCGGAAGATAAGTGGAAATTTACTCCTAATACCCCTACTAGTTTTAAAACGTTTGAAGCACTTGTTTTGAGGTCCTTAATGTCAACACCAATTTATTTAGTTGTTGTGTATCGCCCACCTGGACCATACTCAAATTTTTTGGAAGAATTTACGGAACTGTTAACAGACTTAGTAACTTATGCGGACAATGTTGTAATTATTGGTGATTTTAATGTTCACATAAACTCCCCATCAAATTCACTTGCAGTTGCATTAAAGTCACTGATTGATACATTTGGTTTCAATCAAATAGTTGATGTGCCCACTCATAAAGATGGGAACACTCTAGATCTCATCCTGACCCGTGGCGTAGTAGTCTCAAATGTTACAGTGTTCCCGTATCCTAATGCCATCTCTGATCACTATCTTGTTAAGTGTGAGGTGCTGTTAAATGTTTACTGTGATAAGGAAAATTTAGGCTTTAGCAGTCGCAATATCAGCCCTAAAACGGTAGTAGCCTTAAAAGAATTATTACCTACGGTAACTGCAGCCTTCCCTTCGTACACTGGGTCTGTTGACTCACTTAAAAACAACTTCAATACTGCTTTGGTTAATGTTCTTGATTCTGTGGCGCCCCTAAGGCATAAATTCCGACCCAAGAAGAATACACCTTGGTTTACTGAAGAAACTAGGTTACTCAAACAAAGTTGCAGAAAACTTGAACGAAAATGGCGCACAATGAGCTGGAGGTTTTCCGACTGGCCTGGTGTGACAGTTTGCTGAAATATAAAGTAGCTCTTGCCTCAGCTAAAGCTTCGTTTTTTCCAAGATTATTGTTAAACATAAGAATAATCCGAAATTTTTGTTTGACACATTGGCGAAACTTACCAGACAAAAACTCACCCAAATGGTTGCACTTATTCTGGTAACGACATTATGGATTAATAATAAGATTCAACTAAACAGGAATGAAAATTTAAAAGAACGCTCTGTATCCTCCTCCTATATCAAAGATGTGGAGGTGTTAGGTATTGACCGTGTCGGCGGTTGTTCAGAAACATTCTCCAGTTTCAATTATTTGTCCCTTGATAATCTAACACAGATGGTCAGTAGGGCCAAACAAACTACGTGCCTGCTCGATCCGTTACCAGCTTCACTGGTGAAGGATCTGTTTGGGATCTTAGGACCATCAGTTTTAAATATTATTAATATATCGCTATCCTCGGGTATTGTTCCTGTAGCCTTCAAGTCTGCCGTCATTAAACCCACGCTTAAGCGACCTAACCTTGACCCAGAAAGCCTAGGTAATTATAGGCCAGTGTCAAATCTGCCATTTTTTTGCAAAATTACTTGAAAAGGTCGTTGCACAGCAGCTAAATGACTTCATGTCAGAAAATAACTTCCTTGAAACTGTCCAGTCAGCATTTAGGGCAAATCACTCTACTGAGACAGCCCTGGCTAAAGTAACCAATAATCTCCTTTTAGCAATAGATTCCGGTGCCTCATCAATGTTACTGCTGCTGGATCTCAGTGCTGCTTTTGATACTGTCGACCACAACATATTATTGGTTCGTCTAGAACGCATTGGTATCTCAGGAACTGTACTCTCGTGGTTTAGGTCCTACCTGTCAGACAGGATGCAATGTGTTAACTATGGCAATCTGACCTCTAAACAATCTAATGTTCCTCAAGGCTCCGTGCTTGGCCCCCTTCTTTTTAGTATTTATATGATCCCGCTTGGTGATTATCCGCAAGTATAATATTAGTTTCCATTGCTATGCAGATGACACTCAACTGTATGTGCCACTGGAAAAAACTGGACATTTAAGTTGTAGAAATCTGGAGGCTTGCCTTACTGAGATTCAAAGATGGATGTCACTTAATTTTTTACGCCTTAACCCAGAAAAAACTGAAATGTTTATTATTGGTCCAGCTCACTGTCGTCAGTTGTTTTCAAACACTACCCTGAACCTAGACAAATGTAATATCACCCATAGTGACTCGGTCAAAAATCTAGGTGTTATATTTGATCCTAATCTGTCGTTTCAGTTACACGTGAAAAATATTACTAGAATAGCTTTCTACCACCTCCGTAATGTTGCAAAGATTCGTTCGATGCTGTCCCAATCAGATGCAGAGGTTTTAATTCATGCGTTTATAACTTCTCGGCTTGATTACTGTAATGTATTGCTTTCTGGTCTCCCGATGTCTAGCATTAAAAGTTTGCAGCTGGTTCAGAATGCGGCAGCTAGACTTTTGACTAAGACCAAAAAGTTTGAGCATATTACTCCTGTATTGGCCAACTTGCACTGGCTCCCAGTCCACTTAAGATGTGACTTTAAGATTCTCTTATTAACATATAAATGTTTGCATGGGCTTGCAACCTCTTGTCTCTCTGATTTGATTTCCCCCTATGTTCCTGCACGGAGTCTGCGCTCGGAAAAGGCCGGTCTACTTGTGACTCCGAGAGCCAAGAAGTCTGCAGGCTCGAGAGCGTTCTCCATCCGGGCCCCGGTGTTATGGAATGCCCTGCCTCTGGAGATAAGATCTGCAACCTCAACAGAAGTTTTTAAATCAAGGCTTAAGACACACCTCTATTCCAAAGCGTATGACTGACGCCCACCTCATATTCTGTTTTGTCCTGTCTTTTTCCGACGCCTGCCTGGCTGATACGAAGGAGAAGGATGATTTGGGATCTGTCAGCGGACCAGCGTCTGACCTGCAGCATGTCAACCCCTGCATTTACCAGCTGGCAGAGATGAGAGGCAGCGTCGTGGCAGTCATAGACTTTCTGGACTGGTTTGCAGGCTGGGGGCGTCGTTGATGTCATGCACTTTCCGGACATTTTCAAAATCTTACCTAATGTTTACTGTTATGTGTACAGTAATGCTAATTGTAATTCACCCTGGTCAATCCTGGAAGGGGGATTACCACATGTGAGGTCCTTTCTCAAAGTTACTCTTTTCTCCTCACACTGAGGTTTTTGAGTTGTTCCTTAACCGCATGCTGGTTTAAGATCAGGTAATTGTGTAATTTTGTAATTGTAAACCTGTGCAGTCCTTTGAGACATTTTTGTGATTAAGGGCTATATAAATAAATGTGACTTGACTTGACTAGCAGGGGATTTTGGCAGGCATTTTACTTGCCAAAATCTGACTCCCCTGCTAATATGGACCCTGTTTGAGATACACCTTGTGACTTCTAGGGTAACCTTCTGTGACATAAATATGTCAGCAAAGTGATTTTGAAGAGCTTCAGAAAGTTTCTCATAATTTTACTATTAATATTATTAATAATAATAATAGTAGTAATAAAACAAACTAGATTTGTCGAACACCTATTCAGTAACACATCACAAAGTGGAGGTATTCCTCTGTAGTTGGATCCCAAAGCCAAAAAACACAATAGGTTTAAAGTGTGTCTTACTTTGCAAACAGTATAGGCAGAGAAGTCCGATTTTAAATGAAAAAAAAACAAACAAACATTTGTTTACACCGCGGGATCCAATGCAACGAGGGTGTCATTCACAATAAAATACATTACATATGGCTATTATAGTACATCAAATAAAAGCTATTTGTGTACAATTAGTTAAGATCGTGGATATCATAGCGTACATTGATTCATCCCTGGTGTTGTTGACTTTCTCATCCGCTTTAACAAACGCATTTTGTAGAATACGATCGCGCTTTATTGTTTTAATAAACGCGTTATATAGACTACAATCGCTTGATAGTTTTAATAAGCTCGCTTTATTGTTTTAATAAACTTCTTATATAGAATGCGATCGCTTTTGTCGGTAGCGCAGCAGAATGCGCATTCACGCGATGGGGGGAGGATTTTGCAGGGGAGCCGGTACCTGGACACAGCGCTTTTTAATGTATCCGCCTTTACAGACTCGTCCTTGAAATCATGTTCATATTTTGTCTCGTAATGACTTTTAACACTTGACGTGTGAGGTACAACGCTCTCGAGGCATAATGCACAAACAGCACGGCCATTTTTTGCACAAAGCCCCATTCGTCTGTCCACGCTGGCTGGAAAGAACGAGATTTTTCCGCTCGAGGAGCCGTCACGATTTGGTTGTCGTGATTTGTTCATTTATCACTCGCTGGCGTTTCTGTGGGAGGATTAAAACACAGAACTCTCCTCCTCTGAGAGGCACCGCGCAGACACAAGCTCACCGTAGAGCCGCTAAACAATGAAAGCGCGCAATGAAAATGTCTAAATTTCAGGTAAAAATGCGCATTAAAAAAAAATCATTATTACTTTCCCATGCGCTCGCGAGCAACTGGTTAACCCCTTCGCGGGCCACTGCTGGCACGCGTGCCATAGGTTGCCGACCCCTGCTCTACAATGAGGCCCTTGAGCTAAAATGAGTTCGACACCCCTGTTTTAGAGACATCGCGCCAGGTGATCATGTCTATTGTAAGTTAAAAAAATGGTGCTAGGACAGACAGGTGTTAGTATACCGGATAGGTGGTTTTAGTGATCTCCAGTAGTTTCTGCTTAGCCCTCCTCTCGGCGTCCTTGGCCTCGCTCAGATCCTGTTTGAGATGGTCAGCCTCCTTCAGCCTGCAAGCGCAAGCAGCGAAAAGAGGAGAGGAATAAGAGGACAGCGAGGAAGCAAAATCCCAGTTAGGTTTCACCTTCTTTCCGACTGCTCAACCAGCTTGACGGCCAGTTGCTCGGCTTCCCTCATCTTTTGCTCCATTAGCCTCTTCTCCTCTTTGGTTTTCATGGCGTTGACTTCTAATCTCTGCCGCTCCTGCTCAGCTTCGGCTGCCTTGTGGGCCAACAGCTTGGCCTCTTCCTCTGCGATCTGCGCTTTCTCCGCTAGCAGGTCGGCCGTCTCTTCTGAGCGCAGCTAAAAGATGAAGCAGGACGTCACTCTCTCAAAAGGCTTGAGTAGCGCCGTTAACGTTAGCCATAGGGGTCAAACTCCAACCCTTGGGCCAAATTTGGGCACATTAGAGTAATTAAGCGTGTTGCAAAATGAGCAGTAAATAAATCTTCTATGTGCTTTTTCTTGCTACCTTAAAGCCTTAAGGGATAGGCAAATTCTAAAACATACAAATTGTGAGAAAATCGTTTATGGTTTTGGCCTAATAACTATATAAATGTCATCGGTATATTCCAATTATTTTCCAAAGTAATGCACTTTGAAGACAGATTGTCTCGTCTTTGCCTTCCTGAGTTCTGACGTCTGAGCTATGGGTGTGAGTGAAGAAGAACAGCACGCTAGCAAGCCATTCACCATATTGGTTTACAGGTTATTTGGTAGAAAAAGGTTTTAAGTGTTTTAAGTAAAGTTTTGGTAGTTTTGTGGAGATGCCTAGGTGGTGTGTTGCAGTCGGTGGCAGCATTCATTCATCCATCCATTATCTGCACCGCTTATCCTCAGTAGGCAGTGGGCTGGGGAAACCATGAACTGGTTGCCAGCCAGTCGCAGGGCACACAGAGGCAGACAACTCACTTGCTCATTCAAACCTAGGGACAATTTGAACCATGCGACTGTTTTTTTGAATGTGGGAGGAAACCGGAGTGTCCGGAGGAAACCCATGCAAGCATGGTGAGAACATGCAAAATTTGCACAGGAAGATTCGATCCCATGACCCCAGAACTGTGCCACCGACACGCTTATCACTCAGCCGCCGTGCCGCGTGGTATAAGCAATGGAACAACAAATGCCGAGCATCTAAAATGGGGCGAACTGGCAAAAATAACAGAGCTAACTGGATTCACCCAGCAGGGACATGGAAGACTAGCCAGCTCCTAAAAATGGCTAACCGGAACTGATCAGCAGAAAAACAGGAGGCTGGTCGACCACAAGTATGCAGTAGGTAGCCATGATAACCGGGAGCCAACGACTAAAAAAAAAAACTACAAAAGCAACAAACACAACCCCAGCCGTAAATATACCAAATAAGCACGGCAGGCTAGCCAGATGCTGGAACGAACTGGGACCGATCAGTGGAAAAAAACAGAAGGCTGGGTCACCAAAAACCTGCAGTTAACAGCCACACGAACCGTGAGCCAACTTTAAAAAACTACGAGGGTAACAAACATGAACCCAGCCGGGAGTAAAAAAAAACAATGAGCACGGCAGGCTGGCCAGCTAGCTGACTGCCAATGCCCATCATGATTTTCATGAACTCTAGACCAGTGATTTTAGAATAGAATAGAATATACCTTTATTGTCATTGTTACAAAATGGGTTAACATATTGTGACAACAAAATTGGGCATGACACTCCAGTTTTACACATTCACAGTGAGGTATGAGCCAAGAAGATAAAGGAACAGAGAAGATAAGGTTATAAAACAAGGGGGATAAGGCTATAGTTATAATTTACATGGTATTTACACAAGAAATGTCGGCATGTGGGATGTTACATACAGTGTTATCGTGATACCGTTGGTATCGTAAGGGTTGTGCAATATTGCATTTGGTGCAAAGTCATCATAGTGCAAAAAAATAGTCAGCATATGCATTGGTGCAAACAGACATCATAGTGCAGAAAAAAGAAATGGTCAGACTTTGTGCAAGGTGAGCAGTAAACGTAGTGCAGTCGACATGTGCAAGAACATAGACATGAGTACCATTATATTCGTATGGGGTAGTGTTGGCATGAGTTTTCAGTTTTTTGTGCGGTGTCTGTTTTGAGCAGTGAACAAACATAGTGCAGTCAGCATGTACGTGAGTACCATTTTACATTTGTGTGAGGTCGTTTTTTGCAAGAGTTTTCAGTTTTTTGTGCGGTGTCTGTTTAGGGTGGTAATGGCTGTGGGGAAGAAACTGACTCTGAGTCTGTTTGTTTTTGCTTTGTGTGAACTGTAGCGCTTGCCGGAAGGCAGCAGGTCGAAGAGGTGGTGGCCGGGGTGAGAAAAGTCCTTGATGATGTTTTCTGCTCTGCTGAGGTAGCGAGAGCAGGCAATGCCCTCCAGACTGGGCAGAGAGCAACCGACGATTTTCTAGGCTGTTTTGATGATCCTCTGGAGCTTTTTCCTGTCTGCTGCTGTGCACCCAGCATACCACACCGTAATGCAGTATGTTAGGATGCTCTCCACTGTGGCTTTGTAAACGGACACCTGCAGCTGCTGTTTTAGATTATTTTTCCTGAGCAATCTCAGGAAGTGCAGTCGCTGCTGGGCCTTCCCTACCACCGCTCTGGTGTTTGCAGACCAGGAGAGGTCGTCGGAGATGTGCACACCCAGAAATTTGAAGGAGTGGACTCTCTCTACACAGTCTCCTTTTATGATGAGTGGTGCTGGATTCCTGCCATTCCTTCTGAAATCCAGAATCAGTTCTTTTGTTTTTGTGGTGTGCAGTATGAGGTGGTTTTCCGAACACCACGTTGGAAGTGACTCAACAACTGTGCCGCGACACACTAGTGTGCCGTAAGAGATCGTCAGGTGTGCCGTGAGAAATTATCCATTGTCACGTTTTAAAATATACAATTTTATAAAACATTTATGAATCATTTTCTGCAAATATTATGTCATTGTCAAGTGTCTGTGCTGTAAAAACTGGGGGCATTATAAACTATATTGTATTCAAACATACTGTTCTGTGTCATTTTATAACATTTGTATTGTTCTCAGCTCAGGGATGCTGCTGGAAATGTGAATTTCCCTTCGGGGATGAATAAAGTATAGTATCTATCTATTTTTGGTTAGTGGTTTGGCGCAAAATTTTTCCAATGTAAAAAACATGCCCTGGCTCAAAAAAGGTTAAAACTGCTCTTGACCATGTTTGTACAAATGATAAATTATGTAGGAATATTAAATTTTAAAAAATGTCACATTTCTACTAATCACTAAATGAACAGCCATTAAAACAAAGTGTGGCTCTAAAAGAGGCTTTGATTGCTTTTTGAAAGTTTTTTATACTGGCCTTGTAAAAAAGATACCACTGTTTGCCCAAAGTTGCCTTTAACTCGCGGGTCTCTCATCTTCGTGGTGCGCTTCCGGGCGGTTAATTACGGTAGCATGGAACCTTTTGTGCCAAGTGCTAATGTGGCGCTCCACATTGTGCCGTTTTCTTGCGGCCACAGTTGCTCCGCAGATGAGACACACACAGTTTTCTTTCACATTAATAAGTCTTCCTTTCATTCTGTACGAAAACTATAAGGGTTCTTTCTTTTTACGCTATTTCTATGTACATAGAAATCGATTTTGACTCGACGCTTAAACGGGCGAACCTGGCAGTGTCATGCGCACTCACCTCTGCCCCGTGTTATGTCGGGGTTTTCATATTATCGAACATTGTTTGAATCACGATATTTGTTTTACAGTTTCTGAGGATTTTCTCTTTTCCGCCGTGCCTATCTGCTTTTATCTTTACTTTTAGCCAAGCTGTTCAGGGCAGTACAGATTAGGTAGGAGGAATAAGGGTGGGGGAGTTCTGGAGAGTGACGTCATGCTCGTTTTCTATTTGCTTTTTGTGTAGCAGGCATATGGTAGCTGCCTACTTCATGTAGAGTCCAAATGCCAATCCAAACCACAAGAAAGATAAAAAGGTTATTTGAGCTTACCTAACCGATGCATGAATTTGCATGTGCATCAATAATGAGCTAACATTAAGCTGCAATGATGAAAAAAGCCAAAAGATGGCGGCCAAGAGTAAAAAAGTTCCAAATTCCATACAGCTCCTTTAAGCTATTAAAGTCTTGCCTGCTAATTACTTATTGTTATCTCAAAACTTGATTGTGATATTCCATGTACCGTGTTTTCACAACAATGAGCATATAAAAGTCTTAGATTTTCTACAAATGTGATGTAAGCGGTGGACGTAGACCAGCTCAGTGGCCTTAGGGTTGGTTGCCCGCCCCTCAGACTGGGAAATCACAGGTTTGAGCCTTGGCCGATTCAACGTTTTTTGGTGAAATCTGATGTTTTGTGAGATCGTTCACATTTCCAACTAAATCTGACTTGCATGCAATCGCCTGTGACTTCTATGCGTCTCCTTTGTCAACACAACCACAAACCCGCTTACGCGGGAGAGGACACGTGACTTCATACACAATGCATTGATTGCGGAATAACTCATGGAGGCCAACTCCGTAACGTATGTGGTAATTTGAAAGTGATTGTTATTGTCTTTATGCTATAATTTCTTAAAACAATGTCATTTTTCCACCCAGACCAGGACAACTGTGGTGCAAATACTTCCAGCGGATTATAATGAAAAGAATGGATTGTTTACGCTTGGGCTAACATGTCTGCCGGGACAGTTGTTTGAGCTTTCGGAAAGTGTCTCTGAAAGTGAAGAAAGGGAACCTTTTAATGGAGATTTAGTTGAGCTGCTTGGCCTGGAAACAGAGGACAAGGATTTGGACGGTGTTGTCTGATATGGATTGCCGATAAAAATATGTAAGCACCAAACTGTTTTGCACCATCCCTTTTTAAAAAAAAAAAGATGTTTTATACGTGTTTTAATTTGTAATTAAACTTAGATAAACCACACCAAAACTCATCTTTGCTACAGTTGTATTTTTAAATACGCACACTTGTATGCTTGTGTGTGTTGGTATAAAGCGGCGGCGCTGCAACAGAGGGGACCCGCGACCTGTGTAGTGTTAAATACAGAAATAGAACCAGCTACAAAGACTGCACCTTTTTTTTGGACTGGACTGCCAACACAGAAGCTCTATGTAGGAAAGGTCAAAGACGACTTTACTTCCTCAGAAGGCTGGCCTCCTTCAACATCTGCAAAAAGCTCCTGATAATATTCTATGAGAAAGTTGTGGCAAGCGCCCTCTTCTATGCGGCAGCGTGTTGGGGAGGCAGCGTCATGAAGAAGGATGCCTCTCGTCTCAATAAACTGGCGAGGAAAGCGAGCTCTGTTGTGGGCACAGAGCTGGACAGCCTGACAACAGTAGCTGAGAGACGGGCACTGAAAAAGCTGCGGTCAATCATGGACAATTCATCACATCCACTACACAGCATTATATCCAGACAGAAGAGCAGCTTCAGCGACAGACTGCTGTCACAGTCTTGTACCACGGACAGACTGAAGTGATATTTTCTTCCTCATGCCATGAGGCTCTTTAACTCCACCCAGAGGAGTAAAGGCCCACATTAAACCACATCCCCTACATTGCATATTACCGTATTTTATTGCAATGTGTATTCTGTGTAGCACTATCTAGATACTCTATATAACACGCTACAGTGGGTATTAGCACGTCACATTGGGTATTTGTATATTGTATTATTTTTGCTTTATTATTATTATTGCGCAGGGATGCTGCTGGAAATGTGAATTTCCCTGCGGGGATGAATAAAGTATCTATCTATCTATCTTTTAACACAATGCTTCCTATGGTCGTGAAAATACAATCCATGTTTTAATTTAGTATGGGAAAACTTGAAAAGCTCACCAAGGCTTCATTGGCCAGGCGTGCTTCATCTTGCAGCTGGAAGAGTCTTCGTTCCATCTCCTCTTTGGCTCGCTCGGCATCTTCCCGCATCTGCTTTTCCCTCGCGAGGATCTGCCGCTCCATCTGCAAGGAGAGAGCACGGCCTTCGGTCAGCAATGTTCATTGCAGAAAATATGCGTATGACCGAGGACATTTTCACCTTTTTACGGGCTTTCTCCTCTTTGGCCTGTGCCTTCATCTGCTGCACCTCGATGGAGTCCACTTTTCTCCTGCGCATGAACAGATCGTGGTTGCCGATGCACAGCTGCAGGATCTGAAGACACAAGCCTAAATCACTCAATCCAATAGCATCAGTTTGCGACAATGCTAATGCTAGCTTGTTACATTGATTTATTTCCCAAGAGTGTATTTATTTTAGATTAAAGGGGTTCCTCTAGTAAACTATGTCAAAGTCAAGGCCCATACGCCTCATCCACCCAACAGGTTTTGTTTGGGCCCTGAGATGTTCTTGATTCATTATTTAATCATACACCCAGGATTGTTTACCGTAAATTCCGGACTATAGAGCGCACCTGAACATAAGCCGCACTCACCATTTTTTAGGTGATCTGCTACTTTTATTTTTACACAAGCCGCATCCATGTATGATACAATCACAAGTTTAACCCAGACCGGGCTGTAAGTTTGAACAAATTTATTGACACTAATAACAGCAAACAAACAATGTGAGGTTTTAACAACCCTTCTCGACAATCTTAACAGCATTCAAGCATATTGACAATTTCGTTATGTAACATCTTTGTTAGTGTCAATAGATCCGTCCGGTTTGAACAAATTTATTGACACTAATAACAGCAAACAAACAATGTCAGGTTTGAACAACCCTTCTCAACATTCTTAACAGCAATCAAGCATATTCACAATTTCGTTATATAACATCTTTGTTAGCGTCAATAGATCTGTCCAGGCCAAAGTCGATTGTTTTTTGGTCTGAACAAATCCACCAACAGCAGCAAACACGACAATCTCAACATCAAACAAGCATATTCACAATTTTGTTATATCTGACAATATGACGTGACAATATGACGTTTGAACATTTTTTCCTGACATTTTCAACATCAATTAAACAATTTCAGAGTTATTATCTTTTAACAGTGGTTAACCAACGTGTAAAGGGCAATACTATTGTGCAAGGGCATAGCTCTGCCATCCCACCCTCTCAAGCAGCATCCTCCAGTCCTCTGTGTGGGTCCTCTCCCTTCTTACTTCTACTTTCCACAACCAGGCCGTTGCTGCCGGGACCCCCACAGTGTAGCTCCGATTCCCCCCTCCGGGTGGGCGCAGACGAATTCTTCTTTATGGCTGCGTCCTAGGCCCGCGGCTCGCAGATTCTATGGTATCTGCAGCCATTTGGAGCACAGCCACGGGGGGGGATCTGCCTGCACCTCCATACCAGCAGGTTTCTGGAGGTCCAGATGGCGTTCTTGATGGCGGCGAGAATGAGCAAGTCCCTGGCAAAGTCGTTCCGTGACCTCCTCAACCGACTCAACCCGTAAAGCACGTACTGTGCGTCAGGGACCTCCCCTGCTGGCAAGTCCGGGAATTTTCCTAGTTGGTCGGCCATTGTCCACAGGTCCTCAGCAGCGCTGCACTCACAAAAAAGGTGCGTCACTGACTCCTGGGCACCACAGCCAGGTCGAGGGCACGTCGAAGTCGCTGACATTCCTCGGTGGTGCGTTACGGCTCTGACTAGGAGAACCTCATGAGCCACCATCTATGACAAGTCCCGTAGTCTGCTTGGGAGGGCAGGATGATTCACGTTGCTCCAAAGAGACGCTTGTCCTGCATGTTTTAGGGGTATCTCTGCTCCAACACAGTTGATGGCAATTTTCAGCTTGTTAGCAAGCTTTGTGAGAGCGTGATAATGATCCAGGTGATTGGAATCACCTGTATTGGAGCAGAGAAACTCCAAACACATGCAGGACATGTGGCTCTCAAGGACCGGGTTGGCCACCCCTGCTCCAAACCGTTGTAGGTTCGCCAAACGCAAGCCCCCGCACAGGATTCACTGTTGATCGCTCTTGCACAATAGTAATAAGTGTCAGTGTAAAATGTGACTTTCTTGTGTTTCTAAATCAAATTTCTTTAAAAAGTCCTGAATAAAGAGATGTATCAGTGGCAAGTTGAAAGAAACTGGAATCAAATGATTGTTTGGTTCAATCTTTAGCTTCCGCAAAAACGAGCCCATCTAGAACCGAGTCATCGCTTGACTTTTCGGGTTGTTGGGTGGGCCCATAGCGTTTTGGAAGTGGAGGGAGACATATTTGCTTTCCAGAAAAAGCTGGAAGTCAGGCACTCCTTTCCCCCCTTTTTCCTTTACATTGTAACTCATTTTATCCTTTCCCACTTTTAGCCCCAGATAAAGTGAAATATGGCACGGTCCAGCTGTAGCAGCACATTTCTTTTGGGCATAAAAATTAAACTGATTGATAAAAGCAGTGGGAGGATGATCGCTTTGATGATTAGGACCTTCCCCTCTATTGTCAGTTTTCTTAGTGTCCAAAAAACAAGTCTTTGTTTAACTTTCCTTGTCACATCGTCCCAGTTGGTCTCGCCTCCTCTATCCGCATTGAATTTTATCCCTAGAATTTTCTGGTCTGTCTTTAACACCGTCAGTGGGAGTCCTGCCTTTTCTGTCCCTGTCCACGGTCCATAAAACTTCACTTGTGATTTTTCTCTATTCAGCCTCGACACAGACGCCCTCCCAAACAGGTCAGTTAAGTTAAGGGCTCTTCTAACGGATACGAGGTCTGTCGATAAAATATCAAAATCATCCATGCACAAAACACACTTGGTAATTTGTCCCCCACTTCTTGGGATATTGATCCCTTCGACAAATCTATCTTTTCTTAACATTTGTGCCAAAGGTTCAATGCAAAGGACATAGAGAATGGGAGACATAGGGCAACCTTGACGTACACCGCAGTTGATCTCGATTTCTTCCGATAAATTCCCGTTAATCATGAATTTGCTGTAGATGTCTCGGTATAGCAGTCCCACCCACTTGATGTATTTTTGGGGAAAACCACATTTTTGCAATACCCTGAAGAGGTTTAGGGTGCGAGACTCGATCAAAGGCTTTCTCAAAGTCTAGGTTTAGGACCGCTAGTCGCATGTTTCTGTCTCTCGCATAAAAAATGGTGTCACGGATCAGCATGAGACTGTCGCTGATCTTCCTTCCCACAATGGCACAGGTTTGGTCCGGATCAACCAAGTTTCCTAAGACTACAGACATTCGTGTTGCTAGAAGCTTGCTGAAAATAATTCTTAAAAAAGTGACCGTTTTAAAATGACCAGATTGATTTATATATACACACGGGTTTCAAAATATTGTTTGACCGGGCTGGGCTCCTTTCCACAAAGCGTCAGATTTTTTTCCCTCCCCGACTTCCTTCGGCTCAACTTCATACAGTTCCCTTGTGGGCTTTTTCATCGGCAATCGGCTTTCTTCTAAATATCTTCTCTTTGTTTCCGGTGTTTCCACCACCCCCAATTTTGTCTTACTTTTAGCCCTCTTTCCAGTGCACGTATGGGCTTTTGGAGAGTTGATCGCCCTTTCGATTTGTTTGTCTTTTTCAAATCCCGATAGATAGATAGATAGATAGATACTTTATTCATCCCCGAAGGGAAATTCACTTTTCCAGCAGCATCCCTAAGCTGAGAACAATCGAAAATAACTGAGAACAATCGAAAATAGTGACGTAGCAAACAATTTTGCTATTTTGGACTCTCTTCCCAGCCCTTCCTGATTAATATGTGTTTTTGGAGTGGCAGTTGCCTTTTCTATTTGTTTGTCTTGTCCAAATTCAGGTATTGTATGAAAAATCGAATTAGAATTTCCAGGTCCTTCCTGACTCAAATTTGATTCTTTGGTCTCTCCTCCAGGGGTTGTGGGAGAGACATCTGTATTTTCAATTTGTTTGTCTTGTCCATTTTCTTTGTGCATTTCTTGTTCATCTTCATTGGGTATTTCCATAACTTTATTCATTTCCTGTTCATCTTCATTGGGTATTTAATAATAATAATAATAATAATTTCCTTTGTATTGTCATTCTTTGTAACAATGTACACAGAACGAAATGTCGATACACCTGACCCGTTGTAGCGAGTCGATGCAGCCGCAGCCAGAGGGCGCCGCCATTATACCAATTCCATAACTTTATTCATTTTCATTTGGTATTTCCATAACTTTATTCATTTCATTGTCTTTGTTACCTTTATTCATTTCATTATCTTTGTTACATTTATTCATTTAATTATCCATGTTATCTGACATCATTTCATGGTCTTTGTTGTCTTTGTTAACTGCCTTCCTAGCTTTCAATTTGTTAGCTAACGATTTCGGGCAGTTCCTATAGAGGTGGTTCGTTTCTCCACAGAGGTTGCATTTTCTGCTATTGGTACATTCCTCAAAGGAATGTCCAATTGTTTCGGTTGTCCTTGATAGTGGATAAAGCCACGGTTTTCCCCCAGGACTATAGTCGACGGGAGGTGTTTCAGTCCCTGAAAGCCCTGAGGATCTTGCCATTGTTGGATGGGTATCCTCCAGGCACAAGTCCAATAGCCTTTCTCATCCCTCACCTTCATAGCCTGGCCTTTTACCGAGCAGTATCTACTCAACCAATAACAGACGTCATCAGTACTCACCACTTCATTAAACATTCTGACAATGACTATCTTGATAGCATTATCAGTCAGCTTCTCCACTGTAAATCCAGAAAACTGGGGCCTCACCCCCTCAAAGCGATTCCAAAACTCTTGATATAGAGCCGCCGTTACAAAACTTACATCAAAGCCCTTGCCAGAAGGCAAGTTTATGATGCAATGTATCTCCTCCATTTTAAACTTCAGAAGCTTTTCAACAAACTTGTTAATAAAATCCAGCCTTGACATTCTCTCCGAAATTGCTCCAACATCTTTGAACAAGAATCGTACGCAGTTATGTCTCCGCCCGCCGGCATAATGCCCGGCCATGGCAGGACTCGGCTGCTTTACTTCTAGCTCTGTCAAAATGGTTCGAATTGTAAAATTAATAGTTAACAACACACTCAAAGCCGACGCGAATGAGAATATAAACGCAGAGAACGAGCAGTGCTAACCTGATCCGTCCGCCATGTCCTACACCTGAGTGCCGAACTCACACATTTGTAACTTCATAGATAGTATACAAATTCAGAATCACAGTTGAAACATCTTTGTTAGTGCACAACCCTAGAACCTCAGTTGACATCGATTGTAACTTCATAGATAGTATACAAATTCAGAACACGATTGTAACTGCATAGATAAATGTAATAAATGTAATTAAGGTATGATGCAGACTTGTAAAGTCCGGGTCCCGTTGAAAGTAATCCAAGGAAACAAAATGTATATTTCCAAAGTTAAGGGTGGGGAAAACATATATCCACTATTGTCCGCTGTGACAACAGACAGATCTACAGGTAACTCAGCTTTACCCCAATTACCATCAGCCCGCGTTTGCTCCGCCCCTTCTTTTTGATTCGTCCGTAGAACACATAACAGAATAAATCTCTAAAATAAATACATTACAAAAATATACAGTTGCAAATACATATTATACATGGTTACACATATTTACGAAGAAAGACGGTACACCGAGAGAGTTTTCAAAGCTTTAATAATAATAATATAACTTTCATCCCAAACCGTGCCTTTGAAAGGTACCAACACGCTAGTAGGATCACGCTCGCAATGGATCAAACGTGCCTGTTAAAAAAGATCATCCCGTAATTGTGAAATTCACGGAAAATCGTCCTCAACTTCCTCCTCATAACTATCGCCATCAAGGGCGTCTTCCTCATTATCGGAACGTACCTTAACTTTACAGACAATGTATGCTTAAACTTAGGGGTTGCAGTCTTTCTTAGCGCCCATCTTCTACTGGTCTTAATCTTACCTTTTATACTCTAACGCCGCTGGTGGCCGTTAGAAAAATTCCATAAATTAGCCGCTTCACTGAATAAGCCGCAGGGCTGAACATTTGGGAAAAAAGTAGCGGCTTATAGTCCGGAATTTACGGTATTTGTTTTCACCGCGAGTTAGTTGTCTCCTTGCACTTTATTGTATTGTAGTGAAGTGGACAATAGAAAACTGCTATTTATCTTTTGGGGTAATTAAAGCCCACTTTTGATAAAAAGTAAATTACCGATGGTGCCTGAATAATACTGACTCATTTCATTTAAAGTTCAAGTAATAGGAATTTTTATCCCAAGTAAATTTGTCTTTTGTGCCTATTAAAAATTAAGGATGACTGACAAAGTCACAAGAAAATATGTATCTGAGCATATAGGAATATATATGTTAGCTTTTCAGTAGGTGTGGTTATTTTTATTATAAGCATCATTTGAAAGTTTTTAAAAAATGTAATCAGTCAGGATTTAGGCTTGTCACTTAATTTGGCCCATTCAATCCGTTTGACCCCGCTAAAAGTGAAAGTAAAAATACTTAATATAAAAACCCCTTTAATTAGAAGAAAAAGTGATATTGTGGAGTTTGAGCTAGAGTAGTTAGTGGCATAGATTTTGCAGATACAACAACAATCTGAATTTAAAATCGATAACATATCTTAGAAATCTATTAATTATTTCTCCCTACAAATGTCACAACGTACAATCCCTAAAAAAAGAAAGGGAATGAATCAAGTGTCAAACTCTGCAAAGTTCTGGGCTGGCAGCACATATGAATTAGCATAAACACAGTCAGGTACACATGAACTACAGGTTGCACGCATTCATGACCAGACACACACAACGTTTAAGTTAAATTTTATTGAACAAAGATAATTTGATTTGTAAGACATGTTCGCAACCAATCATGCGGCTGAAAGAGATGGTGTGCTGACCGAGGCGTGGTAAAGCCGAAACAACGTAGGTTCATGTTTTGTAACTGGAGATCTCTGCAATTGTAATGTTTTATTACGCCATGTCTGCATGAGCAAATAGCACTGGAGGCGTGGGAAATAATCTACACAGCTAGCAGCACAGCTGCTAGCTCAAAAGGACAAGATGTGGGTGCAAGACTTACCGTGCACCTAATTCAAGATTGTTCTCTTTGTAATTTTCAATGCATCGCTTCTTTAAAATGTAGCAAAGCAGTACAGAAATGTTTTTTGGTCTAATAGGACAGTGTGTATTATTTAACCATTTGATGTTGCTGTTTTGTGAAGTGCAACTGAAAAAAACAGACTTAAAGTGGACATAAAGTGCCATCTATTTTTTAATGCAAAGTTTTTGGGTACCAGTAGTAGCTAGATTGCAGACAATTATGTCCCCTCCCTAAAAGTGAGGATCATGTTTTTTAAAACAAAAACACATTTCTCGACCTTTCTCTGCTTATTTTTTGATCGGAGTATTTATTTTTTTTACCACTATGACGCACTAAATAATACTAAATATAACTACCTAACTAAATAAATAAATCATAATTTTGGGCCAAAGTCATGAAACCCTAGTTGTTCACTCACCAGCTTGTTGACGCACAGCTGAGACGAGTAGAACTTAAAGACATCTTTCTTCTTGTCCAGAGGCTTGATTGTGAACTGCAATGGGAAAAATTAGCTTGGTCAGATAAAAAAAAAACAAAAAAAAAAAACTCAAGTTTTTGATTCCTGGCAATTACAGAGCCTGTAGCTTGCCTTTTTTTCACTGTACGAGATGTTGCGAATCCCACTCCAGGGAAAGGATTTGTTGGGCGTAAGCTTGCTGTCGGGACTATAGATATGAAGACCTTGCGCGTCAACACCGAGCAGCAAGTTCGTGTCGCGTTTGTTTTGCTATTGCCCAGAAAATGATATTCAAGTGAATGGCCAAATCAGCAAATGTTGACAAAATACAAAAATAAAATAAAAACAGCTGGGTCACCCACAGTGATGTCAAAGTAGCTGACGCCATACATCTCCAGGTCCTGGGCGATCTTAAGGTATTCCATCTCGGCTTCATCCCTGCAAAGACCACAATGTCAAAACGGCTAACAAACACCTGAAGCAGTGAGCTGGATGTTACCTGGCAATGCCGCGATACTCGGCATACCAGGCTGTGATCTTTTCCTCCCACATGTCTGCTGTCATCTGGTATTGCATTAGCACCTGACAAGCAGCCAGGACAGAAACATTTTATATATCACAGTAGCGACACTTATATATTGCAGTTCCCTTAACCTACCGTTTTGGGCAAAAGCTCATCTTGTGCCAAGAAGCCCGGTTTGTGGAAATTGGGATCATAGTCACCATACTGGAAAGATCAGAGAAAGACAAATTCAGATTTCAAGGCCAGATTGTGGAGTGAGCAAACAAGACAGCTCAGCAGCTCGAGCGTCTCATCGTACAGATTAGTCAAGCCAAACAGGGTGAAGTGCAGCCCTTACTTTGGCTTGGACGGCGTACGAAGCCAGGAGAACAGAGGCTTCTGGAGAGCAGAAAATTTCCTCATCCAAGATTTGCTTTTTCACCTTGACCAAAGAACAGGCCAGCATAATCCATACAGAGGAACAAAAAATCAGAATGTAAGTAATTTCAATTTATTTCCTTTTGCTCTTATTAAAAACACAACCTGTAAGAAAAAAAGGTGCTGTGTGATTTCTTGGACGAGTTCTTCTTCAACTTTCTCAGGAAAGAATTTAGCGAGGAAATGAAATGTAATGGGTGAGTCTTTCGGAACATCCTGATCAAGCACCTGACGAGAAAGATTTCAAAATGTACTACATTGAACATTTTTTTTTTCATCTTTCATCTCCATTTCTGTACTCACTCGTTTTTCTGGCTTAAGCCATGTGTAAGTATCCTTGATGGTGTAGCGCAGGCCGAAGAACCAAGTTTCTCTCAAGCCTACCGTACGACACACCAGGTCGAACAAGTCCTTACCTTTCCACTTTACCTGCATTCAAAAAGCACAAAACATTTTAATTTATTTAATGACAACAAGCTCGAGGATGTTTGAAGAGACGAAAACATCTATCTCCAGCTCTAGGCCAGGCGATATGAGCAGTAGAGGTGAGCGATACTGGGAATTTTGGTTTTGCGCAATGCTTCCTGTCATTTTTATATTTTGATAGAGTGGGTGAAATGACTTAGACATTTTTTTTTACCTGAAAGGTACGATGAAGCATCGGGCCAGGTAGGGAGAGGTGCTAAAAGTGTGCCTGTCGGTCACAACTCAGGCATTAACTTAAGAGAGTGGGCAAGGGTGCTAAATGAGAGAGAGAAGCGACACTTTGAGCAAATAGGTACAAGAGTAAAGTATCAATCTCAGGACAATAGTATTGATCCGATCCAAGTCCTTGCTTAATAACGATAATATCAATATTTAGATTGATTCCCCCACTCTAATAAACTGGTGAGTTTTGAACCATAAGAGCAGGAAGAAATGTTAGAAGCTTTTCTCCACTGGTGCACATCTTTGTGACTGTGCAGTACTTAAGTCCCAAGCCGATCCATGGCTTTCGAGTATTTTATTGAAATGAAAATTCTAGCATCCTCACTTTATTTGTATCTGCATATGTGTGAACTCTCACAGCTGCTGACAATAAGTTCCATCACAGCCCTAAGGTGAGACACCTCGCCCAGTACTCTGCCATTGCATTGCGGTTAAAGACAAAAGCGTCAGAGCTGCACCGCCACTAAGCCGTCAATAAGTTTAATTTATAGAAAATGTAAGTTGTTTGCGTTGCCTAAAATAATTGTTAATTTAAGGAAAAATAAATAGATACCAGGGTGTTATAATAAATACATCAGGGAAATACATCTTAAGCGGACGTGTGTGAATGGGTTACGTCAGGTACCTCGCAACTGAACTCCATCTCAGCGTCCATGGTGGTGACTTTAACTTTGAAGGTATTGGGCTGTTTCTTTTTCATGCCTAAAATTGACATTTTGTACCGTTGCTCTCAAGCAAAACGTGCAGATCGAGTGAGGAAAACTTTCAAACTATTCACTGCTCCATATGACAAAACAAATCTTTTCTTCACTGATAAGTTGCGTCACATATAAAAACACTTAAGACAAACAAGAAAACCCTTCATTACGGAAAAAAATCATTACCAAGGATAAATGAGCAAATACTATGGCGGTCGACTAACTTTAAGGAGTCTTTGTTGTTGTTTGACTGCCTAATACTAAGCTAACTTGCCCCAACGCCAGAATCGACTATCGCACGAAGAAACAGCAAAAGTGACTCAAAAAGGTCGGCAACCTTTTGTGAGTCTCCATGATTAAAAATAAATATCAAGCGACTCTCCGCTTGAGTTTTGTTTTGACAAACGTCTGCAGAAAGCGTGAGCTAACTACTGTTTATTAGCTCTTTGCTAAAGTTGAAAAAAGCACGACCTTGTTTAGAAAATAGAAGACAACCTCTAGTGGCGAGGTGGTAAACTAAACACGCCCACAGCCACAGGTAGCATAACCATATAGATTAAAATTAGCCAAGCGGGATAATATGTAAATAAGTCGGCCATATTGAATGTGTCACACCTGGTGCAATATCCCCAGTGTTAGGTACGTTCCTTCAAATGGATAGTGTGCAATATTTAATGTCTCCTTAAAACCTTCATTCGGTAAAAAGAAAAAAACATTGATTTAAGTACCAGGCAAAAATACATAAACTATCATACACATTGTGATGATGCATGATGGGAAATCCCCAGGTGGTAGACTCATGCGCACAGTAGAATCAAGCCGCTCGCTTCATTTGCAACGAAAAAAAAACGATACAGAGATGGAGGCTTCCGCGGCGAACTTGTTTGACTTGATCGATTTGCCGTTTTGTGAAAGTCGGTGTTTACGGATGGAACCCATAATTTACAAATTTGTGTTTTTTCGTACAGATTTTCTTGTACGTCGTACACGCCCTAAAATGTGTAATAAACGTACTTTGTACGGCAAAAACATACAAGTTGACAGGTATGAAAAGGTAGCTTGATAGTTAGCTAGAAAGGCAAACAGGTATAAAACTAAAGAGAGCTAGAAAGCTAACTAAAACAGTAAAATCAATAACTAAGGTCAGCGGGATCCTCAGCTGTCCTTAGGGGGCATCCTGGTGATCGTGGTCACCACGTTTGAGATCTCTTGTCTATAACATATTGTACTAGGGTTAATGTTACTAAATGGCCACTAGATGTCAGGCATGTGACCCTCTAACAAATATGAGTTTACCATATATTTTTTTGTCATTGTCCATTATCCATTATCCATTATCAGTCAAATCATGATACACCTCACAGCCAACAGGCCGAGACACTTGATCCTAGCCAAAAGGCTAAGCCAAGATCCTAAAAAAGGCCGAGAAGCGATCAGTGCGAATGCACCGTTCCCGGAGGTACTGCAATAACGGGCCGATGCGTGGAAAGGACTGAGCAAGCTCCTATTCCATCTCCTCGTTACGAAAATCAATATCATAGTGGTGCAAATGCCAACATATCGGCAGACCATGAATGGTCCAGATACTACATACTACACTTGATCTTAGCCAAAAGGCCTAGAAGCAAACAGATACTACACTTGATCTTATATGTTTTACTTGCAGCATGTATTTGAATTTGTCATTTTGTCATATTTATTTGAATGCAACTGGCTGGCAAACATTTCAGGGTGTCTTCCAGACTTGCTAACTACTTTGACCTGACATGTATATATATATATATATATATATATATATATATATATATATACACAGTGAAGTCTCGGTTATCGCGGTTAATGGGGACCGAGACCACCTGTGAAAACTGAAAATCCGTGAAGTAATGGCGCCCCTTCAAAAATGCTTAAAAAAACGTATACAGTATACCCCCCTGTATACAGTACACCAAATAGAATACGGGTAGAGAGAGAGAGAGTGAAATTCATGTTATAACAAAACAAAAACAAAAAAACTGTAACTTCCTTCTTTCTGTACTGTACCGTGGATTCATTAAGGCCACATTGTCGGGCTACGCCCACGTAGCTATTTCCTGCTTTCAACTTGTCCAATAAACTTACTTTTTCATTAATTGTTAACAGCTTTTTCTTTGGTTCACTAGATGCACCAAGGGATAAAGAGCGTTTGGGAGGCATCACGAAGGGCTTCACAAAACTTTTACACTTAAAAAATCACCGTGAGACAAAGACTAACTAACCGCGATCTATGGCGAGAAGCGTACTGTATGTGAGATAAGCGTGGACTAAGGGGCTTTGGGAGAAGCTTGGGCTACTGTAGTGAATGGGCCAACGAGTCGAGTATAGTTTTTTACAGTTCGGCCATAAAACCCAGTCTTCGACTCAGTTTTGACGGCGCACAAAGTCAACTCAAACTGCAGATTAATATACGATCGCAGTTTTTGTTGCTGGATATGCGATCATCCAGACATCAAGCGCTCGGTGCTACGACCATTTGGGAGTGTTTATTTAGCCACGGACTGCTACATCAACAAGACCCAGCGGCCTACAAAGCAGCGAAGCAGAGTGGCAAGAGAGCGGTGTGCCGGAGGAGGAAGCAAGGTTGTCGGGCCGGGCTAACCGCTAGGCTAAAGGCTAAACCCTTCAAAACGCCTCTCCCATCCATTTTCCTCTCCAACGTTCGCTCTCTGGACAATAAACTGGACCATTTACAACTGGAAGTAACATCGAACCGCGAGATGACGATCTGCTACGTTAAAATTCTGACGAAGACATGGTTAATCTTATCTATCCCGGCTGACGCTCAAGAAAACTGTGCGGGTCAGATGTATCGACATTTCGTTCTGTATACACGTGTACACGAATGACAATAAAGTAAATCTGAATATTAATCTGAATCTGAGTATTCAGCGAGTGCTGGCCAATCAGCTTGCATTTATGCCGTGATTTCTTTGTGTTTTAACATTTTGTAAAATGATGCAATTACTAATTCTAATTGACTATTCTCATCTCATCTTATTAGCCTTACCGCTTATCATCATTAGGGTCGCAGGGGGGCTGTAGCCCATCCCAGCCATCTCCAGGCAGTGGGCAGGGGTCACCCTGAACTGGTTGCCAACCAATCGCAGGGCACACAGGGACAGACAACTCATTTGCTCATTCACACCTAGGGACAATTTGGACCGGCCAATTCACCTGAAATGCATGTTTTTGGAACGTGGGAGGAAACCCGAGTGCCCGGAGGAAACCCACGCAAGCACGAGAGAACATACAAACTCCGCACAGGAAGTCTGGAGCTGGATTTGAACCCACGACAGGTTCCCATGAAATGAACTGTGCCACACAACCTGCTAACCACTGCACCGCCGTGCTGCCCTAATTAAATATTTTGTTTTCAAAATTTGTAAAATAATGTAATTACTCATTTTAATTTCATATTTTTCATTATTATTAATTTTGTAATGCATTTTGATATTTCTAATTTTTAAATATTTATTAGACCCGTGAACCTCTGAACCCGCACAAGTGAACTAATGAGGTTCCACTGTATATATATATATATATATATATATATATATATATATATATATTGGTTTGAATAATTTTATTGACCCTATTAACAGCAAATAAACAATGTGAGGTTTGAACAATTTTTCTCGACAATCTTAACAGCGATTAAGCATATTCACAATTTCGTTATATCTGACATTATGACGTTTTAACAATTTTTTTCCGACATTTTAAACAGCAATTGAACACAAAATTTCATTATATCTTATCCCAACAATATGAGTTTTTATCGACACTTTTAACGGCAATTAAATACAGTCACAATTTCATTATATCATATTCTAACAATATGAGGTTTGGACAACTTTTATCGACACTTTTAACAGCAGTTAACCAATGTGTAAAGGGCAATACTATTGTGCAAGGGCATAGCTCTATCTTCTCAAGTGAGATTCCATCCCACCCTCCCAAGCAGCATCCACCAGTCCTCTGCCCGGGATGCCCAGATGAGTCCTCTCCCTTCTTACTTCTACCTTCCACAACCACCCGAATAGCCAGGCCGTTGCTGCCGGGACCCCGACAGTGGAGCTCCGGTTCCCACCTCCGGGTGGGTGCAGACGATTCTTCTTTATGGCTGCGTCCTAAGCTTGCCGCTCGCAGATGTATGGTATCTGCAGCCATTCGGAGCACAGCCACGGGGAGGATCTGCCTGCACCTCCTTACCAGCAGGTTTCTAGAGGTCCAGATGGCTTTGATGGCGGCGAGAGTGAGCCAGTCCTTGACAAAGTCGTTCTGTGACCTTTTCGACCGACTCACCCCGTAAAGCACGTAATGTGCGTCAGGGTCCCCTGCTGGCAAGTCCGGATTTTTTCCTAGGTGGCCGGCCATTGCCTACAGGTCCTCGGCAGCGCTGCACTCACAAAAAAGGTGCCTCACCGACTCCTGGGCGCCACAGCCAGGTCTAGGGCAGGTCGAAATCATGACATTCCTCGGTGGTGCATTACGGCTCTGACTGAGAGAACCTCATGAGCCACCATCCATGACAGGTCCAGTAGTCTGTTTGGGAGGGCAGGATGATTCACGTTGCTCCAAACCGTTGTAGGCTCGCCAAACGCTAGCCCCCACACAGGACTTACTGTTGCTCGCTCCTTGCACAATAGCAATAAGGGCCCGGTGGTTTTGTTAAGTGTGGCATTCTTGTGTTTCTAAATCAAATTTCTTTAAAAAGTCCCGAATAAAGAGATGTGTTGGTGGCAAGTTTAAGGACACTGGTATCAAATGATTGTTTGGTACAAGCTTTAGCTTCTGCAAGTACAAGCCCATCCAGAACCGGGTCATCGCTTGACCCCTCGGGTTGTTGGGCGGTCCCTGTATGCCCGGTGCCAGAGTCTGGTCCGCATTGCCGGCAGTAAGTCGGATTCGTTCACGGTGGGGGCTGGTCTCCGCCAGGGCTGCCCTTTGTCACGATTCTGTTCATCACTTTTATGGACAGAATTACTAGGCGCAGCCTTGGCGGGGATGGATTCCGGTTTGGGGGCCTCAGCATTGCGTCACTGCTTTTTGCATATGACGTGGTGCTGTTGGCTTCCTCAGGCCGTGATCTTCAGCTCTCGCTGGAGCGATTCGCAACCGAGTGGGAAGCACCTCCAAGTCCGAGGCCTTGGTTCTCAGTCGAAAAAAGGTGGTATGCTCCTTCCGGGTCGGGGAGGAGGTCTTGCCCCAAGTGGAGGTGTTCAAGTATCTTGGGGTCTTGTTCACGAGTGAGGGTAGGATGGAACGGGAGATCGACAGACAGGTCGGTGCAGCGTCTGCCGTCATTCGGACCCTGTACCGGTCCGTCGTGGTGAAGAGGGAGCTGAGCCGAAAGGCAAAGCTCTCGATCTACTGGTCGATCTACGTTCCTACCCTCACCTATGGTCATGATTTGGGTCATGACCAAAAGAACACGATCACAAGTGGCCGAAATGAGTTTTGTCCGCAGGGTGGCTGGGTTCTCCCTTAGAGATAAGGTGAGAAGCTCAGTTATCCGGGAGGGACTCGGTGTAGAGCCACTGCTCGTCCGCGTTGAGAGGAGCCAGTTGAGTTGGCTCGGGCATCTAATAAGGATGCCTCCGGGACGGCTCCCTCGGGAGGTGTTCCGGGCATGTCCCACCGGCAGGAGGCCCCGGGGGCGACCCAGGACACCTTGGAGAGACTATGTCTCTCGGCTGGCTTGGGAACGCCTCGGGGTCCCGTCGGAGGAGCTGGAGGAGGTGGCTGGGGATAGGGACGTCTGGGCTTCCCTTTTAACGCTGCTGCCCCCGCGACCCGGCCTTGGATAAGCGGAAGACAATGGATGGATAATGATAAAAATATGACTTTCATATATTTTAGATTTATTGTACATGAGCTGAAAAATGTCAAGTCTTTTATTGTTTTATTATTAACTATTTTGGCATACAGCTCACGAAAACCCCAAATTCTCATCCAAAAAAATAGCATATTTTAAAAAGTAATTTGTGATAGTTACTCACTAATCCTTCCAAAAAGTAATTGAGTTAGTAACTTAATTACTTCATCGTAAAATTAAGTAGTTGCCGGGGAAAGTAACTACAGGGGTACCCCGGTCCTCAAACGCTTCAGTGCTCAACCAAATCGGTGTTTGACCAAAAAATGTGCGCGAAAAATGTTTTGATGCTCGACACACAATTCAGTGCCCAACCACAAATACCTTATTCAAAATAGCCGAAAATAGTCAAATCGAGTGAGATTCGGCGCGTAATGAGTGGAGCCGAGTGTAGCTGATATGCACTCGGCGGCGCGAGTTGGGCGAGCTTCAGTGCCACTTCTATCCGGACCGTCAATGAGTGAAGGGGTACGTCATTTTTGAAGTTATTTTTTTCCTAGTTTGTGCTTTTGCGTTGCTTTTGGACATGGGTCCCAAGAACAACAGTGATAAAGGGAAGGGACATTTTAATGACAATTATGTTATCCTGTGTTTCAAGGGATTAAAGAACTCCTTGATCAACTTTAGAATAATAGTACAAAAGAGGAAGAAGCAGCTGACAATGGACAGGTTTCTTATTAAAAGAGAAGAGAAGGCTAAGCAGTAACCTTCCCACACCCATTCCTGTATAAAATAGAATAGAATAAAATAGAATAGAATAGAATATACCTAAAATAAAACAAAGAAGATAAAGGAACAATGTATGCCATCACACCACTGTTCAAAGGTATGTAACTAATACAAAATAGTGTATATTTCTTCTTTTTTATGTTTATTATATATTATGTACACATTTATGGTCTTTAATGTTGTTTGGATAGGTTTTCTTAATATTTTAGGGTTTTTTTTTAATGGGTGGAACGGGTTAAAATACTTACCATTGTTTCCGATGGGAAAAAAAAATTGGTACTCAACCAAATCGGTATTCAACCAACAACTAGGAACGCATTATGGTTGAGGACCGAGGTACCACTGTATTTCCATCCATCCATTATCCGCACCAGTTATCCTTGGTAGGGTTGCGGAGTGCTGGAGCCCATCCCAGCTGTTTTCGGGAAGTGGGCAGGGCTACTGACCTAATCATCTGAGTGAAATAGTTAACTCTACACACCTGCAAATGATTCCGGAGGCCGTTTAAAACTCCCAGCCTGGTTCATTGCTTAAAACAGCAATCATGGGTAAGACTACTGACCTGACTGCTGTCCAGAAGGCCACCATTGACACCCTCAAGCAAGAGGGTGAGACACAAAAAGAAATCTTTGAGTGATTATTCTTTTCCCAGAGGGCTGTATCAAGGCACCTCAGTGGGAAGTCTGTGGGAAGAAAAAGGGTTGGCAGCAAACGCTGCACAACCAGAGGAGGTGACTGGATTTGTGGGTATGGCCGATTCCAGACATTGGGGGACCTGAAGTAGCAATGGACTGAGTCTGGAGTAGAAGCATCCAGAGCCACGGTGCACATGCATGTGCAAGAAATAGGCCACAGGTGCCGCATTCCCCAGGTCAAGACACTTTTGAACCAAAAACAACGGCAGAAATCGCTGGCCTGGGTGACAGAGAAGCAACCTGGACTGTTGCTCAGTGGAGCATAGTTTTTTTTTTTGGATTAAAGCACATTTTGTATGACCTTTGGAAATTTAAGGTGCCGGTCTGGAGGAAGACTGGGGAGAAGGAAATGCCATAATGCCTGAGGTCTAGTGTCAAGTACGAGTACCCACAGTCAGTGATGGTCTGGGGCGCCATGTCAGCTGCTGGTGTTTGTGCACTGGGTTAATGCAGCTTGCCATTAGGAGAATTTAAGGCAACCCCGTCCATCCATCTGCTGATAAGCTTTATGGAGATGAAGATTTTATTTTTAAGCATGACCTGGCACCTGCGCACAGTGCCAAAATCACTGGTAAATGGTTTAATAACCATGGTGATACTGTACTCAACTGGCCTGCCAACTCTCCTGACCTGAACCCCAAAGAGAATCTGTGGGATAATGTGAAGAGGAAGTTGAGGGACACCAGACCCAACAATTTGGATGAGCTTAAGGCTGCTATCGAATTACCCTGGGCCTCAATAACACCTCAGCAGTGCCACACGCTGATTGCCTGCACGCTATGACGCGTTGAAGCTGTTATTTCTGCAAAAAGATTCCCGACCAAGTATTAAGTGCATAACTGAACATGATTATTTGAAGCTTGGTGTTTTTTGGTTTTGTTTTTAAAAATAAAAATTACTCTTCTTATTTGTCGGGTGAAATATGCTAATTATTTGAGATAGGGGTTATTGTTTTTTCCTTACTATATTTACCAAAATCATCAATATTAAAACAATAAAGGCTTAAACTACTTCAGTTATGTGTAATGAATCTTAAAATATTTGAAAGTAAAAAGGTGCAATTCTATACTTTTCCATTTTGCAACATAACCATCTTTACACCAAAAAATCTGTGGTTTCAGCCCTGTAAAAGCTGTGATGTTAATTATTGGTCAATCTAAATGGCGTGTCCTGTTCTCAAACACTGATCTGAACATTGACAAATATCACCCAGAGTTACTCAGTCAAAAATTTACGTGTCACATTTGACCCCAATCCGTCCTTCCAATCATACATAAAGAATATTACTTGAACAGCTTTTTTCCATCTTCGCAACATTGCAAAAATTTGCCCAATGCGGTCCCAGTCTGGTGCGGAGATTATAATTCATGCGTTTGTTACCTCCCATCTCGATTACTGTAATGTAGAATAGAATAGAATAGAATATACCTTTTATTGGCATTGTTACAAAATGGGTTGAATATATTGTGACAACAAAATTGGGCGTGGCACTCGCCCAATTGGGTGTTTCACATTTAACAGTGAGGATAAAAGAAAACAGAGAAGATAAAGGAACAAAGAAAATAAGGTTATAATTTACACAATGTAAAGGAACAATGAAGATAAAAGTTATAATTTAAACAATATTTACACAAGAAATGTGGGCATGTAGGATGTTACATACAGTTTTGGGATCGTATTAGTGCAATATGCATTAGTGCAAAAATAGTCAACATTATGCAAAAATAGTCAACATTGTGCAAAGTGAGCATTGGCATGAATACAATTTTACATCTGTATGAGGTAGTGTGTTTGCAAGAGTTTCAGTTTTTAGTGCGGTGTGTGTTAAGGGTGGTAATGGCTCTGGGGAAGAAATTGTTTCCGAGTCTGTTTGTTTTTGTTTGGTGTGACCTGTAGTGCCTGCCAGAAGGCAGCAGGTCAAAGAGGTGGTGGCCGGGATGAAAAAAGTCCTTTGAGGATGTTTTCTGCTCTGCTGAGGTAGCGAGAGCAGGCAATGTCCTCCAGACTGGGTAGAGAGCAACCAACGATTATCTGGGCTGTGTTGATGACCCTCTGAAGCGTTTTATTGTCTGCTGCCGTGCACCCAGCATGCCACACCGTAATGCAGTATGTTAGAATGCTCTCCACTGTGGCTTTGTAAAAGGACACCAGCAGCTGCTGTTTCAGATTATTTTTCCTGAGCACTCTCAGGAAATGGAGTTACTGCTGGGCTTTCCCTACTGTAAAGTTGGCCGTTTTGGATGTACATTTCTCAGAATTTCAATGTTATGAAATTAACTTGTTTTTATATTTCTAAATATAAAAACAATCTTTCTCTCTCTCACACACACACACATAAAAAAAAGTTTCAATAATCAGTCTAATTACATCTTTTGTACGTTTATCAATCTTATATTCTTTTATTGTGAAGTCGTGCTCATGTGTGTTCCTTTTCCTGTGTTCACTGACGTATAATAAACCACGCCTACCGTTTGGGCTGTTCTGTTTCGACCATCTGAGAGGTGTACTTGCTCAGATAAAATGTATTTATTAAAATATACATTTGGAATAATTTTAAGATGAAGCCATTTTTACAATAAGATAAATTAAGTTTTTCCACAGAAGGCAGGAAATAGTGTCGACAATAGCATCCAAGAAAATAAGTATCTTAATACTCAAGCGAAATTAGTTTGGGAAAAACTCAAACTAAATTAGTTTGCGACAAATCCAGATAGACTTTGTGAGAACGGAGCATCTAAGAAGATACAATTATTTTAACACTCAAACCAAATTAGTTTGTGATGGGTTCGGGTGCAAAAAAAGGGCATCCAAGACAATACGGATATTGTAATTACTCAAACTAATAAGTTTGCGACGGTTTCGGATGCACTGAAAACCCGCGCGGGAAGGAGGGAGAGATTCCCCCTCAAACAATGAGTCGTAAAAAAACGACCCCCGCTGTGAAAGAAAACTTAAAAGTTAATTAAATAAACTGCATGGCTTCAGATAGTGTACACTAACTAAATTAGATTCAGGCTGCGTCCCATTCTTCGCACTTCCACTCGCTATGTGCCCTAGTCACTCGGTTTGCGCGTTCACGTGAAAATGGGGTGTGTCCCGATACTCTCAAGACCGAGGCAGAAGTGCCCTCAAACCATGTCGTAACCACTTCAAGACCGAGGGGGCTCTCGACCTCACTTGGCGGCGAAGTGACTACCCAGAAGGCTTTGCGAATTCTCAATATCAACAAACATGCCCGAAAAGGAACCGCACAAATGTAAGTAGTTTTCCACAACCACGCATGTATTTGCAACAAAATGTATTGAGATATCTTAGTTAGACGTAAATGCAATAGAAAATCGTATTTTCGCGTTAAAACACGAACATTGCAAAATCGCTACTTTACGAAGTGCACTAATCTACCAAGGGAGCTGGCAAAAAAAAATCTTCACGCTACAAACTGTAAAGTAGGATAACTGCAGAAAATCACGGTTCAGCCCATCCCTGTTTTTATCTTAAACGAGTCGTGCTTTTACATTTACATGGCCAGTCGCTAAAGGAGCATAGTCAGAATACCGTTCTGGACATAGCGCTTGTTTACTGCACACAATTTCGGGTGTCGTGTTTTATTTACAATATGATTCTTTCATGTGAGATCAGAATGCATTAGTTTTCATCATGCATTATGAGTAATGTCTCCGAATTTCTCGTGGAAATACAGTTG
Source organism: Urocampus carinirostris (assembly GCF_059441175.1). Lineage (NCBI taxonomy): Eukaryota > Metazoa > Chordata > Actinopteri > Syngnathiformes > Syngnathidae > Urocampus > Urocampus carinirostris. Next base: position 33,560,190 of record NC_142365.1, read on the forward strand.
AAACAAACTACTATCACATAATGCACTGCCTTCTCTGTAAACACATATTAAGTAAACTAATTACCTTCTCAAAATGTTGTCCAAATGTGGAGACAACTCTAAAGCATATGTGATGCTGGCCAATAGAAGGTTCATACAGCCATAAGAATAACATGTCATTTTTTTGTATCTATTCACTATCAAATAATTATCCAGAACACATCCTATAATTTCCTGTCTCATATCAACTTGTTGAGCATCCTATACACAGTTGTTTTTGTACAATACATCAGCATTAAGTAATTCTTGTTTTTTCCACCCAACCTAAAGGCCACTGTAGAACGTCCCGTGGAAGAGCTGGTCACCATCACAGCTACCACGCCATCCACAACACCGGGCACGTCGTTGGCACCTTCTAATCGGGCGCCAAACCCCAAATCACCCAGAAAAAAAAGGAAGCACGATACACTCCTTGACTTTTTGAAAGCGGAGTCTGCCGGAGCGAGGAAAAGGCTCGAAGAAACTGTGGCCAAAACTGAGCGGTTCCCGTCCTTTTTGGGAAGCTCGTTGACAAATTTCCAGAACAGTGACATCTCTGCAATGTTTCCCTTTGTTTTATAAAAGGATTTTTTTTTTATTATTATTAAGAACTCAATGAAGTTCCAGTTTGTGTTTCCAGCTTTATGGAAGTATTGGTATATTTTTGTTAAAATTTGTGACACATTATTTATTTACTATTATGTATTTTGGCCCAATGTGAGTTTGTTTTTCTGAAAGTAAACTATTATTTAAGCTGGAGTGATTTGTAGTTGTTTTCTGTCCAACAGTCACATAGTTCACACACAGTATCTCACATCATTATGAAATAAACCACCAAGGTGTTACTCAAAATGAAGATGTTTATTGAATAGTAATGCAGAAAAGCACATAATGCAAATGTGGGTCTGACTTCCAGAGCCTAAAATATGGCTTTTGGGCAATTTATTCCATATTAACTGTGGACAATTCTTTGTACGGTGGACCTGGGAACCCTGAAGACCCGTGACACCACACGGTAGGACAGAGCGTGGACCAGCCAGTACACGTAGATCAAGACCTCCAGCCATGGCCCTGTTCCCTCTTTAGCAGCTCCTGCAGGGCCCACATAACCTTCTTGCTCAACCTTAAGTCCTGAATGAGTTCTGACTCCACATCCAACCATAAGCACAGGATGGGAACATTCCTGTCCAACCTGTCCACGCTTATGGGACAGCCACTCTGGAACACAATAGATAACAAATCAATTTAGACATAAATGTGGGCATAGAAAAGAAAAAGACCGCTTTAACTGTGATGTAAGCATCATGAAAAAATGTTGAAATTACCTTTTTATATTCAATGACAACTCTTTTGAATTAAATTCCTTATGAACTAAGGTTTTTGGGTCGTACAGGGAAGTTTGGTGACGATATTATGCCAGCTAAAGGGTCAGGTGGACTGTTCTTGTGTTTGTTTACGTTTCGTCATGTCACAGATTCAAGACCCCTACAATATGTCATAAAATGGCATTAAGATACTAATAAGTAGATTGCCATTTATGTCTACACAAACTAGGGTATTATGTGAACGTGCATTGTATGTTAACTCTTACTGTATATGACCGAACGGGTCATTTTTTTTAATGAGTGTACGTACCTTGTAAAGATGAATCAGCACTACATAGCGCCGAAGCTGTCTTCAGTATAGCACATTTCTCCTCCGTTGATTGGAGACACGGAAAAGATGAAGAGCTTTCAGGCAATCGGTAATAACACAGCAGTAGCGGGCATTTTTAACGTTGCACGAACTCTCCAACTGACACACTACAGGTTGAGACTCGAGTTGTTTACATGTGACGTAGACCAATACGTCACTGAGGTCTACAGCCAATTAATATTACCGCCATCTCCTGGACAGGGGTGGAACCTTGCAAGTCTTGTCCAAACCATCTCCACTTTGCACTCCACCGGCGGAGGGCACTCCTCTATCGAGGGACCTCACTGGAGGGTCCTCAGGGCCGAGTGAGAGAAATGGGATTGGGCCTCAATTAAGCACATTTTTGTGGGCGCTCTGTCTGTCTCATTGTTAGTTTAACGTTGTGAAATGTTTTTTTGTCTTTCTTTCCTGCATTCTTTTTTTTTATGTCCTATGTGTTTGTCTGGCGCTGGCGTTTACTCGGCCCACGTAGTTGACGCGTTGCAGAGAAAAAAAAAAAAAAAAAATAGAAGAAAAAAACGAAAAAACGGCTCAAATAGTGCTCTTTGAAACAAGAAAAACGTTTTTTTAAAGAGTAAGACCGTTTAAAAATATATTGTTTTGGGTGGAACCGATAGCATATCTCGTAAGGAATCGAAAACGATCGCTTTTTGGAAAATCGGCGTTTCACACGAACGGTGCGCAATATAATGGCCGCGGGCCTATGGAATTCCCAAAAATATTTTTTCCGGTCCAAATTTTTTTTTTGTTTTTTTCAATTGGAAAACGATAAATTCAGGAGTGAAAAGTTTAGAAAAATTATGTTTGAGTTATTTTAGATGCGTTAAATTAAGTTAATGCCAGAATAACACTTAGGGGCCGGTCACACAGACATTTGCGGCTGAATCACGGCTAAAATTTGGCGTTTTTTTTTTTGCCCGTGGTTGCCCGGGATGGAAAATGCGCAAAATTGGCCAACCCGCTGTTCATCGGTGGTATGCCCGCAAAACAGACGCCGGCGACTGTTCCGCTTCCTCATCGCGTCATTTCTGCATCATTTTCTCGTGTGGACCACGGGTATAAAAGCTCCCGAGCCGGTGTTGTGCCCAAATCCGACTCCTACGCAACACCCACACCGCCCCACCCCCTCGCGTGACTTTTTCATCCACGTTAACAAACGCATTTTGTAGAATACGATCGCACTTTATTGTTTAAATAAACGCGTTATATAGACTAGGATCTCCCAATTGTTATAATTAGCTCGCTTTATAGTTTTAACAAGCGTTTTACATAGAATACGATCGCTTTCGTTGGAAGCGCAGCAGAATGCGCGTTCACGCGAGGGGGGGAGGATTTACCGTTCGATTACATTCACAACAAAAACAAAGACGGAATGGTTTAAGTTGTATTACACTTCCAACAAATGCAAGACGAAGTGGTTTTGGTTATATATTCGCCATTACATTCCCTAAAAGTGAGATTAAACGAGGTAATAGCGGTTGTAGTAGCGAGGGGATGCAAATCTCGGCACCGGGCTGTAGAAATCATAACCGCACAGGACACAATCCCGTGAAGATCAAGATTTCAAGCTATGGCATCATTTTTATTTTATTATCTTGAAAAGAAATGTCAAGAAATAAAAATGAATTAAGACGAGGTCACTACGCTGACGGGGGGGGGGGGGGGGGTGTTTAAGGGTTATTGGTCTATCTTCTTTAATCATTATCCATTATCGATCAGTTCATAATACGCTACAAAGCTTAGGAGCCGGGACTCTTACTCTCAGCCAAAAGGCCAACCTAAGGTCCTGGCATTAAAGCCTTGCTTCGACCATTGCGAATGCACCGAAAGATTTATTCGAAATGAAGAGAAACTACGCTGACGGGGATCCATGTTCACCCCCTTGACGTCACGAGCACAACTGACGTGTGCTCGGCATTCGCGCTGTTTATACGCGGAGAAAGGCGTTTGACTGTCACACGCGTAACACACTAATTTCACGTAATAACACCGCGATACAGGCGCAGAACATGCTATTACCATGCTCCACCCACGATTACCCGCTGAAATTTCCCGTCCTACC